>NW_024412388.1:28476652-28619812 GCF_014898765.1 Herpailurus yagouaroundi
TCATGACTGTGACGATGGTAGGAATGATGGCGATGATGCTGGCACTGATGAGACTGGTGCTGATGAAGATGTTGCTGTCTGGCAGTGATTGGTGGTGATGGCAGGTGCTGATGACGTCAAGAATGGAGGTGAAACCACTGTTATCACTGATGGTGATCATAGTCGTTGTGGTGACGGTGCACTGGCATCTGTAGTGGTGACAATGGTGGTGGTAGGAAGACGATGGCTATACGGGGTTCCATCCTGCCAGAGATGCGGTGATCACATGTCACTGCTGCGTGGCAGTAAGCATCAGTTCTGCCTTTCACCCATTTCTTCTCTTTGGCCTCTCTCCGCATCCCTTTTTCTGTCCTCTCCACGTTCCTTTCAGCTTCTGAGGATCTTCCAGCCTGGAAGAGCACTGCTGCCCCCGAGGGACCAGGGCAGGGGTTACAGCAGCGGCGGCAGCAGCAGCTTTATCCCCAGATGTTTCCAGGGCAGCAGCCAACTCTTGTTCTTGCAGCCCTGAGCACCCACTGTAGTAATTACATTATTTGTAGCTTCAATTTGGAATCCATTTTCTGGTCATTTTACAGTAACTCAGTGGTTCACAGTCATTGCGGGAGTCCACAGCCTGAATGCAGCCCCCCTCCCCCTCTTTCCATGGCAATTGTAGTTATAGCACAAATTATCCCAATCAATTTGTGTCTTAAAAGGAATTGAGCAGCCCAGAGAATAAGTGACGGCAGAGGAGCCTGGGGAGTGCTGGGTCGATTCCAGGCCCGCTCGGGTCAGGCTTGGAAGAAAACACAGGCGCTCTCTGGGCTGCTGGCTCGGGCACCGTTTGGCAGTCACTCATCTTTTAATTTTCCACAAAACATTTAAAAATAAAGACAATACGTGAAAGTCCCTCTTAATGGGGAAAAGGCCTCTTGGGCCTCATGCGGAGGGAAGGACTAATTCAAACAGAGCTGGCGGGCACACAATGCCAGGCTCCGAGCCTCTGCGCCCGCTCACCCCGTGGGGCCCAAGGTGGCTGGATCCAGCTGTGATGGCAGAGTTCATCATTACCAATGGGTGAGTTAGAATGAAGCCCAAGGTCATCCCCCAGAAGAGTCCTAACGGTGCTCCTGAGGACTACCTTTTTGAAAACCAAAGATCAAAAGAAAAAATAAAGATCACGGAAATCAGGGGGTCCCTGAGGAATGGAGAGTGACTAAAGGGGAGCACGGTCCAACCGCAGAAATGCCCTCAGGGTCAGACAGAGGTGGTTCCAACCACAGCAGGGGTCTATCTTAGGTACACTGTCGGAGGGGCATTAAGGGAAAGTGATGGCAGAGAGGGTCCTCTTCAAAAATGTTTTTATTGAGGGGCGCCTGGGTGGCTCAGTTGGTTAAGCGACCGACTTCGGCTCAGGTCACGATCTCGCAGTTTGTGAGCTCGAGCCCCGCGTCGGGCTCTGTGCCGACAGCTCGGAGCCTGGAGCCTGTTTTGGATGCTTTGTCTCCCTCTCTCTCTGACCCTCCCCACTAACACTCTGTGTCTCTCTGTCTCTCAATGATAAATAAACGTTAAAAAATTAAAAAAAAATTTTTATTGAGATATAACACAATACAGCAAAGTGTAGAGTCAAGGCACAGACTGCTATGAAGTTTTACATGGAACTGCACTCATGTAACTACTGCCTGGATCAAAATATAAAACATTTCCGGGGCGCCTGGGTGGCGCAGTCGGTTAAGCGTCCGACTTCAGCCAGGTCACGATCTCGCGGTCCGTGAGTTCGAGCCCCGCGTCAGGCTCTGGGCTGATGGCTCAGAGCCTGGAGCCTGTTTCCGATTCTGTGTCTCTCTCTCTCTCTCTGCCCCTCCCCCGTTCATGCTCTGTCTCTCTCTGTCCCCCCAAAAAATAAATAAACGTTGAAAAAAAAAAAACATTTCCAACACCTAAGAAGGTTATCTCTTCCCTTTTCCAGAACACACGCTTCATACTCCTCCCTCCCCCAGAGGGGACCACTGTTCATTCACTCAACGTTATATCTGCGAGGCTCATCCATGATGTTTTGTGTAGGAAGAAATGTTTTCTTTTCTTTTTTTTATTGCTCGTTCAAATTCCATTGTATAACTTATACTCCAATCTGTCCATTCTCCCGTCGATGGACCCTTATTTCCCACGTTTGGCTATTATCATAAAGTGGCCAGGAACACTTCCAAACAGCTCCCCTGAGAGGCTCCACCAGTTTTCACTCTCACCAACACTGCATTGAAAAAATAAACCTCAGCTCCTACCTCTCACCATGCACAGAAAATCGATGTAAGACCGATCATAGAGCCAACTCTGAAAGACAAAACAACAGAGCTTCTAGAACACAGGAGAAAACCTTCATAACTTTAGGACAGGCACATGTAGAACCCAAAGCCATTAGAGGTAATGGAAAATATGGATAAATCAGACTTCTTCAAATTAAGAACTTTGTTCCTCAAGAGACAGTAAAAAGGCAAGCTCACTTGTGGCACCTCTAATGCGAGGCGTTAAGTCCCACAAAGGACTCCTACCCGCCCTATGTAAAAGACTCCTACAAGTCAATAAGAAAATGACAAGCAACTCCATTTTAAAAGTGGTTGAGGGGCGCCTGGGTGGCGCAGTCGGTTAAGCGTCCGACTTCAGCCAGGTCACGATCTCGCGGTCCGTGAGTTCGAGCCCCGCGTCGGGCTCTGGGCTGATGGCTCAGAGCCTGGAGCCTGCTTCCGGTTCTGTGTCTCCCTCTCTCTCTGCCCCTCGCCCGTTCATGCTCTGTCTCTCTCTGTCCCAAAAATAAATAAACGTTGAAAAAAAAAATTTTTTTTAAAATAAAAATGGTTGAAAGCCTCAAAAATCACTCCGGGAAAGAGAAACTTCAGATGCCCTATTAGCATATGAAAACATGCTCCACATCTCCGGGCACCAGGGAAATACAAAGTACAACTATAATGAGATATCCATCACATGAACCACCAGAAACAAAACTGACTTTACCCGTAGTGTTTGTGACGACGTGGAGCGATTGCCACTGCCATCGGATGCCCAAGGGGTTGGTGCTGTAACTTGGGAAGCTGTCTCGCTGACCATATGGCATCCTGTGACCTCGTACTTCTAACTCCTGGGTGTCTACCCACCACACAAGGTGCACACTTGTGTGCCACAAGACATCTACCAGAACGATCAGGGCAGCGCTACCCTGTGGGCCCAAATGGAAGTAACTCGAATGTCCGACAATAAATTGAGTTTTCAAAATTGTGGTATGTTCATATAATGGGACACTATACAACAACGAAGAAGAGACTCCTGCTATATTCAACATCCTAGATGAGTCTCACAGGTATATTATACACGCTGAAGGTACACACTGGTGTTCTATTTACGTAGAGTTCAAAAACAGGCAAAACGATGTATGGCACCAGCCGTCAGAACAATGGTTCTTTAGCACAACAGTGAAAAGACAAAAGGTGGGTAATCTAGCAGAAGATATGGACAATGGTCACATAATTACACACACACGCATATCCATGGATCGAGGTTGTGAAAGAAAAGTCCAGAGCTTTATGAGGTGAAGACTTGACCTGGTTTGGGGACTTGGGGAAGGCTCCCCCGAGGACCTAGACAAATGGCAGGGCAGAGGTGGGACAGGGGAAGGGCATTACAAGCAAAGAGAACAGCATGTGCAAAATCCGTGAGGTGGGAGGAAGCATGGCACCCGGAGGATGGCGGGTAGGGTTGGAACCCAGAGGCCGAGGGAGCATATGGCACAAGAGTGGCTGGAAGGTCACATTTGGGCTAGACTGGACAGACCTCCCTTGGGCTCTGATGATTTGGGGGAAGAAAAACAGGACACACCATTCAGGCTTTTAAGCCAACAAGGCTTGTGGTGGGGGATGGGGTGTGTGTGTGTGTGTGTGTGTGTGTGTGCGTGGCTTTGGTCACTTGGATTGGTCTGACTGGACTTCCAGAGCTGGGTGGTTCTGTCTCAGGCCTAGTCACCCACCACTTGGCAGTTCCACATAGTTTGGGACTCTAAGTTCCTGCTGGAGGAAGTGCCTCAGAAGGCTCTGCAGTTCTGCCCCGAGCTCAGTGCTGGCTGGGGAAGGTCCCTATGCTGACTCACAAGTGTGCCGCTAAAGAGCTGTCATATTATTTTAGTGATTTTTAGAAAAAAAAAAAAAAACAAACGAACAGAATCCCCAGCCTAGCCCTTTGGGGTCATCGTGCCCACGTGAAACTCTGTTCTGATTCCAGGCGTTTGTTCTATGTCCTCACCTTTTCACTGAGGAGTTTTGGTTGAGTTCAGTTACTTTCTAGCTGGACGAGGCCAGGCAGAGGATACCAGCAGGAACTCTCAGTAGGGAGGTGGATATCTGACTGCATGGCGTTGGCCACAGGGCACGCGGATAGAGAGCTGGGAGGACACAGGTAGGGAGGGGGGCATACCAGCACAGGGAGAAGGGTGATGGGCAAAGAACCACTCTTCGAGACTAACAGCATGGGGATGCTCTAGTCTGTCTGCAAGTTGGCTCTGAGGCTCAAGGCAGCGGTCTCAAAAATGTCAGGGAATCGTGCTCAATGTCAGGAACCCTGGGCCCTTCAGCTCACAAGGCACAGAGGAGCAGGGAGGCGGGACAGGAGCCAGGAGTGGAGAAGGTTCCTGTAGATGTGAGGCCCCTTAACCTGACGACTCGGCGGGTAGAGAGCAAGACAGCCAATGTAATAAGAGCCAAATCGTGCTAGATACCGTTCTAGGCGCTTCACAGAAGCGTGTCCACTTTGCAGATGAGGAAACTGAGGCACCGGGTATTTTGTTCAAGGTCACAACTAGTATCAGCATGGGCAAGGTGTAAGGCTACGCACTCTGGCTCCAAGCTCACGCTACACTGCCTTTCTGTGTTAAGATGTCTACCCACGATGGGGCTTTGGAAAACAGAACCAGCATCAGGAAGCACCTTGGCAGATTTATACCTGGGAGCCCGTGATTAGCTATTGGTAACCCCTTAGGAAGACCAAGGAGATCTTCCCAAGATACATGAATGATGTTGTCCCTAAGCTTAGCTGACAGCAGGCCTGGGTAACGATGCTCAGACTTCCACGCTCCATTCTCACATCATTCATTCATCTATTCACTCAATAATTATTTCATTGAGCACTTACACGACTCACCAGTCTTTTAGGTGCTAGGGCTACATCAGCTAACAAGAGAGAGCCTTCCTTTCAGTAGTGTTGGAGAGAAGGGGAAAGACATCAAACACACACCATCATTTAGCTACAAATTGTGATAAGGGCCTTGAAGAAGAAAAGCAAAGGGCTATGATGACAAATTATAGGAAGGATGACCTTGTCTTTCCTGGGAATGGGATTCCTTAGGCCTGAGATTTTATAAATAGAGTTCCGTGGACATCTAGGGATATACGGAAGCTATTTCTAGAGTTGTTTGAGCCTCTAAGTTCATTTCAGTTAAATACGTGTGTGTGAGTTGTGTGTGTATAAACTATATTTTTAAAACAGTAACAAAAAAAGCGTATGTGTACACTCAAATGTGCTATACGACACACTGGGAACTGTGAGCTCATTCAGGTATTGGCAAGTTGCCTTGTTTTTGTTTTTTGTTTTTTTTCACCTGACAATGTTGGAATAAAGTTCTCCAGTCATTTCTGTGCAGTTCCAGGAACTTATTGTGAGTGTGTCACTAATAAGGAAGGCTGCAACCCAACATTTATTTTGTTTCTTAAAACTCAGGTGTGGGGAAAGCTGATTGGATTTACTAAGACTTATTTTTATGACTTATAATTTTATTACCGTGAAGCTAAAATAAAGCATGGAAATGTGTTGAATGTCAAACTGAAAGTGTCACCCACAGCCTCTGGGGTGAAATCATTGTAGCCATAGAAGCAACTTCATTGTTTTCAGTAGGTCTTTTTATGGCAAGGAAATGTTGCATATTTGAACTTATACATTATCCGTTTTATACGTATTTTAAGTATTGTTATCTGGATAAGATTTCAATTAAAAAAAAAAAGTTAGAAAATGCCAGCTTCGGTTCAAAGATGTTGGGGATCTGATGCGACCTCTCCAGTCCCATCTCAGACCCCCATCCCTCACCCTCCCCCTGCTCCCATGGCCCCTCATTCCCTCATGGCACCTGCCAGTGGCCTGGAAATTCCTGATGGACAACCTGGGGGATGACACAGCCTAAGCTGAGCTGGGAATGAGGCAGGACCCCAACCCAGACAGAATAGACTCTAAGCTTCAAGCCCACCAAGAGCGCTGGCCTATTTTCAGGACCCTGGATAGCAAACAGGCTCCTCCTTTATCCCCAAACCTGGAAGACAATAGTCAAGGCTGCATACTCACCCTTTTTGGTGGCCTCGAAGCTGTCGTGAAAGTGAATCCTCTGGATATCATAGGTCAAGGTTGTGTTGGGCAGCAGAGTCCTGTTCCTGTTGATGATGTTGGCAGAAAATCGAAAGGCATGCTCCTCAGCATTCATGACCTGGGCGTTGGGGCCATCTGCATACTCAAAGATTCCTCCTGCGAGAGAGAGGTAAACTCATGTGTGCTGGGGAAGGAGGGGCATGCCAACAAAGATGCTTGGCTCAGAAGGTTTTATGGGCAAGATTTTCCCCTAAAAAAATGTTCAACAATATCCTAGATAATTCCTATAGGTAGAAATTGTGCCAGAGCATAAGAAATAGGAAAATTCTCCTAGTTCATTTCACTCAGCCAGGGACTGGCAAACAGAGCCAAATAAAATGACCAACTTATTAATATCGCTATGAAAATTTTCAACAGAGTGCTTGCCAGTAGAATCTATTAGAATGTGACAAGGATAACATGACCAGGTAGAGTTATAGGCAATATAAAGAAAGGGTGGTTCAACATAAAGAAATCTATGAATATCATTCCATTACATCAATAGTTCAAAGGAAAAAAAATAACACATGATCAACTCACGAGATGCAGAAAGGCATTTGATAAAATCCAATATACACTGCTGTTAAGAATGCTTAATAAACTAGCACCAGAAAAGTCACCGCCTTGAAACATCTTTAGCTCAAATCTGCCTTCAATATCACACTAATGGTGAACACTAGCGACATTCCCATTAAAGAAATAAAGGAGGGATAAAGATCCACACCACACCATCAACCAACAAAATAAGAAAAAGAATTTAGAGGCACACCTCTTGGAAAGAAAACAAATGCTTGCAAATGTTATAAATGACTTCCTACAACCCCTTAATCCCCCAAAACAAACACTAGTTAAGAACTAGTAGGAGGGTCGAGTTAGATGATCAGTTAGCATAAACTAACACCATTTCTCTATGTCACCAACAATCAGTAAGAAAACCTAATTGCAAAAGATCTCCTTTGTAACATCGACAAAAACATTAAATAGCTAGTAACAGAGCAAGTAAGAAGTATGCAATTTCAGCATTAAAAATGACAACAACACTACAGTAGGGAGATATAACAGTAAGTTTAAATGACAAGGCATGTTCTGTTCCAGGATGGTTAGGCCCAAGAATGGAGGTGTCAGTTTATTCCAAATTAATTTTTCAGTTAATTTAATGCAATTCCTATCAGAATCATAGAACGGTTCTTCTTTTACTTGACAAGATGACTGTCAAATGCATCTGGAAGACTAACCGGGAGGTAACAGCCTGAAGAGAAGAGAGGTGATCTACACTGCCAGATTTAAAATGGATCATAAAAGCCAAAATAATTAAAAACATGTCCTAATGGCATATGAAAATACAGACAGATCAACGGAATGAGATAAAAAGCCCCCAGAGAGAGATTTAAGTAGAGATGAGTATTTAAGACACGACAAAGGTGGCCATTTCCAATCAGTAGGTAAAATATACATTATTCATTAATTGTGCTGAGACAATTATTCCATTATTTGGGAGAAATTTAAGTTAGATTCCAATCTTAAGCCATATATCAAAATAAGTTCCAAGTGGATTAAAGATTAAATAGCAAGAAAGTCAGGGAAGGAAGAGGAAAGAAGACAGTATAAAAGTACCAAAAAAGAAAATATAGGTGAATGTTACACAATATTGAGGTGGAGGAGGCCTTTCCAGGAATTACAGTAAAGTCAGAAATCATAGGAGAAACATGGATAACTCTACAGAAATAATATATATCAAATAATGATCTATCAAAACTACCATAAACAAAATTAAATGGCAAACATCGAACTTGGAAAAATATTTGTAACTTACTTGGCCGTATAAAAGTTGGTGATCTTATTTTAAAAAAATAAACACTTAATGAAAAAAACCCAAATACTCCAATAGAAAAATGTGCAAAGGATAGTTCCCTAAAGAAAAAAAAATGACACGGGGCGCCTGGGTGGTTCAGTCAGTTGAGCATCTGACTTCAGCTCAGGTCATGATCTTGTGGTCTGTGAGTTCGAGCCCTGCGTCGGGCTCTGTGCTGACAGCTCAGAGCCCGAAGCCTGCTTCAGATTCTGTGCCTCCCTCTCTCTCTCTCTGCCCCTCCCCCACGCATGCTCTGTCTCTCTGCCTCTCTCAAAAATAAATAAACATTGAAAAATTTCTTTTAAATAATACAAAGGAGCTGTTAACGTATTAAGAAATGTGTATCGTCCCTAAAAATCAAATAAACTCCATTTCAACCATCAGTGAGATACCATGTTTTGCCCATCCCGTGGGCAAACACAAAACAAATTATAACACCCAGCTTTGCTGAGTGTGTTTAGAAACAGACGCCTGCCTAGCTTTTGATGGAAGTGAGAACTGGTACACCCCGCCTTCCCGGTGGCTACCAGAAAATATCAAAAGCCTTAAAAATGCTCAGGTCTTTGACTCAATACTTTTTGACTCAATTTCTTCAGTTTCTAGGAATTGACTCTGACGGCAATGGTGGACACACCAATCATGCGTGGGGCAGGGGGTCTAGGGACGTCCAACACCAGGGACAGAGTCAATAAACCACAGTAAGCTGTATATTTCCATGTCATAGCAAAAATTTAATGATTTGGAACCTCCCACGACATAGTTTTAAGTAAAACGCAAAGGTTATAAGGTGCAGTGTGATTCCATGTCGGTAGAGGAAGAACGGAAGGAAGGAAGGAATGGAAGGAAGATGAGGAATTTCTACCACTGACATAAAAATAGGAGATGTTTTCAAAACCGCACAGGTGAACGGTCCCATGAGGTAGATTTCTTATGTTGTTCTTCGTGCTTTTCTTTATTTCCCAAATGAAGTTTTTATGTTTTCTTTCTTCACTCCTTTAAGGAATCAACTTTATCAAGGTATGATTTACATTGAGAAATTCCACAACATGTGCCTTGTTTTAAGTGCATGGTGACTTGAGGTGAATGCACTGACTTGGGTGGCTACCGTCACAATCCTGAACATTCCCATCACCCCAGTAAGATCCCTTGTGCCCATTTACAGTCAATCATGGTTTCCGCCCCCAGCCGCAGGCAAGCACTAATTTACTCTCTGTCTCTAGAGATTCCTCTTTTCTGGACATTTCCTGTAAATGGAATCCTATAAATGGAAGAAAAATAGGTGGTCTTCTGCGTCTGGCTTCTTTCACTGAATATATTTCTGAGCCTTACCCATGTTGTAGCGTGTCTCAGTACCTCATTCCTTTTGACCGTTAAATAATATTAGTTTCTACAGATGTGGCACAGTTTCTTTATTTGGGTTATTTCCATCATTTTGAAAAAATTTTTTTAAAGTTTTTCTTAATGTTTATTTATTTTGAGAGAGAAAGAGAGAGAGCGCGTGCGCGCACTAGTTGGGGAGGGGCAGAGAGACAGAGACGCAGAAACCGAAGCAGTCTCCAGACTCTGAGCTGGCAGCACAGATCCCAACCCGGGGCTCGAACACATGAGCTGTGGGATCATGACCTGACCTGAAGTCGAAGCCTGAGCTTAACCGACTGAGCCAGCCAGGAGCTCCTGAAAAAAAATTTGTTTTTGTTTTTGTTTTGTTTTGTTTTGTTTTTTGTTTGTTTGTTTTTTTTTTAATTGTTAACGTTTTTTTTATTTATTTTTGAGACAGGGAGAGACAGAGCATGAACAGGGGAGGGTCAGGGAGAGGGATACACAGAATCCGAAACAGGCTCCAGGCTCCGAGCTGTCAGCACAGAGCCCGACGTGGGGCTCGAACTCACGGACCATGAGATCATGACCTGAGCGGAAGTCAGCTGCTCAACCGACTGAGCCACCCAGGCGCCCCTGAAAAAAAATTTTTTTTTAAAAATTTTTTTTTTCAACGTTTGTTTATTTTTGGGACAGAGAGACAGAGCATGAACGGGGGAGGGGCAGAGAGAGAGGGAGACACAGAATCGGAAACAGGCTCCAGGCTCTGAGCCATCGGCCCAGAGCCTGACGCGGGGCTCAAACTCCCGGACCGCGAGATCGTGACCTGGCTGAAGTCGGACGCTTAACTGACTGTGCCACCCAGGCGCCCCAACATTTTTTTTAAGTGAGTATTTTAAGGGGTGCCAGATGGCTCAGTTGGCTAAGCATCCAACTTCAGTTCATGGTATGATCTCACGGTTTGTGAGTTCAAGCCCCGAGTCGGGCTCTGTGCTGATAGCTCAGGGCCCGGAGCCTGCTTCCGATTCTGTGTCTCCCTCTCTCTGCCCCTTTCCTGCTCGCACTCTGTCTCTTTCAAAAATAAATAAAATTAAAAAAATTTTTACGTGAGTATTTTATGAAAAGATGCTTAATGTCATTCATCATCAGGAAAATACAAATCAAAGCCACACTGAGATACCACCTCACACCGGTCAGAATGTCTAAAATGAACATATCCGGAAACTATACATATTGGTGAGGATGTGGAGAAGCGGGAACCCTCTTGCACTGTTGGTGGGAATGCAAACTGGTGCAACCACTCTGGAAAACAATATGGAGGTTCCTCAAAAAATTAAAAACAGAACAACCCTATGACTCAGCAATAGCACCGCTAGGAATTTACCCGAGGGAAACAGGAGTGTTGATGCATAGGGGCACATGTACCCCAATGTTTAAAGCAGGGCTTTCCACAACAGCCAAATTATGGAACGAGCCTAAATGTCCATCAACAGATGAACAGATAAAGAAGATGTGGTTTATACATATAATGGAATACTACTTAACAATGAAAAAGAATGAAATCATGCCATTTGCAGCAACGTGGATGGAACTGGAAGGTATTATGCTGAGTGAAATAAGTCAGTCAGAAAAAGACAGATATCGTATGCTTTCACTCATATGTGGGTCTTGAGAAACTTAACAGAAGTCCAGGGGGGAAGCAAAGGGGAAAAAAATCGTTACAGCGAGGGAGGGAGGCAAAGCACAAGAGACTCTTAAATACAGAGAACAAACTGAGGGTTGATGGGGGCGGGGGAGAGGGGAAAATGGGGGATGGGCATTGAGGAGGGCACCTGCTGGGATGCGAGCGGGTGTTGTATGTAAGCCAGTTTGACAATAAATTATATTAAAAAAAAATAAAGTGAGTATTTTATTTAATTTTTTTTTTAATTTTTTTTTTCAACCTTTATTTATTTTTGGGACAGAGACAGAGCATGAACGGGGGAGGGGCAGAGCGAGAGAGGGAGACACAGAATCAGAAACAGGCTCCAGGCTCTGAGCCATCAGCCATCAGCCCAGAGCCTGACGCGGGGCTCGAACTCCCGGACCGCGAGATCGTGACCTGGTTGAAGTCGGACGCTTAACCGACTGCACCACCCAGGCGCCCCTAAAGTGAGTATTTTAAAAAGTGGATAAATAAACCTGCGCCCCTGCCTCAGGCCTCCAGCAGGCTTACAATTTGTAACATGTAGTGTGTATGCACGTGAGTGTGTGTGGCTGTGCATAAACGGGCTGGGCGCACGCATAAAACAAGACGAGAAGAACTGTACCCCAAACCGTCAAGAGGGGTTCTCTCTGAATGACAGGATTCTGGGTGACTTTAATTCCCTTCTTTGTGTTTTTCTGTACTTTCCAAAAGTTCTACAGTGAACATGTGTTATATTCTAATCAGAAAAGCCATCATGTGACTGTGTGTATGTGTTTAAAGGAAAATAAATGATCAAAATACCATATGATCTGGTAATTCTAGGGATTTTAATTTAATGCTGGGGAGTCAGCATTTCTAGGGATATAAATTTAGAGTAAGTTAGAGACACATAAACACATTTATGTATAAGGATCTTCTTGACTATGATATTGAAAAAAATAGAAACAATTTAATGTCCCAAAGTAGGAAATTACTCAATATATTAAAAGCCATATGGCAGAACAACTTGCAGGCATTAAGAGTCAGGGTAGGGGCGCCTGAGCGGTTCAGTTGGTTAAACATCTGATTCTTGATTTCAACTCAGGTCATGATCTCACCGACGTGAGATCAAGCCCCACATAGGGCTCCAAGCAGAGCGTGGAGACTGCTTGGGATTCTCTCTCTCAACCCCTGCTCTTGCTCACGTGCGCTCTCTCAAAATAAATAAATAAACATTAAAAAAGAAAGAGTCAGGGGTGCCTGGGCGGTGGCTCAGTCGGTTAAGCATCCAACTTTGACTCAGGTCATGGTCTCGCGGTTTGTGAGTTCGAGCTGTGCTGACAGCTCCGAGCCTGGAGCCCTCTTCGGATTCTGTGTCTCCCTCTCTCTCTGCCCCTCCCCTGCTTGTGCTCGGTCTCTCTCTCTCAAGAATAAATAAAACACTAAAAATAAAAAATAAAAAATAAAGAGTCAGGGTATAGGATGGCATGATATGGTGCCCAGCATTTGCTGCAAAACAAAAGGGGAAGGTTGAGTGTGTGTGAAAAGGATACAAATGGGGCATAAAGGTGAGGAGTTGCTGATCATTGGGGCCGGATGGTGTCTGCAGATGCTTATTACTGTTCTCGTAAAAACTCACGAGACTCAGACGGAAACCTAGTAGAAATTAAACAGCTCATCAAGGAGCCAGCGTACAAATAGAGACAAACATATAGCCTTCCTATATATCAGCAATAAACCGTGAGGAATTATAAGGAAAAAGAGAGACCCTATTCACAAAGGCAACAATAAGAAAATAAAATACTTTACAATAAATGTGCAATTCTTATACCAAGGAAACCACAAAACTTTACTGGGGGACATAAAAAACTGGAATAAATGGAGAGGCATAACTTTCTCCTGGAAGAGAAGGCTCAATATTGTAAAGATGTCAGTTCTCTTCAAATTAATTTATAAATTTAATGCAACTCCAATTAAAATCAAAAAGGACATACCAGAAGGGCATACACGAAAATGTTAACAGAGGTTCTTTCTAGAAAGTAAAAAGATAATGGATTGCGTTTGCTTAGTGCTTTTTTTCCCCAAGTCCTCTGCACCAAGCAAGAGCTTTGGTAATAAGGAAAAAGCTTTAAAAGAATGCTCTTAAGGAATACTTAATGTTATAGAAAATGCTCATTCTTCGCCCCCCACCCCACCAAAAACAACCACCAACCTCCACCACATGCCAACCTGTCACCGGGCCCTAGGACATCAAGAGAAGTTGCCACCAGGCTCCTGCTTCTCAAGGAGTGCTTAGGCAACAATAAGCAGAAAATACCCAGCACCTGTGTGGTGCTTAGCTGTTGGATGCAAAAGTAGAAAGGTTCCCAATTTAAACTCTGGTGACAGTTATGCCTCAGTCTAAATCCAAGCCCTTTACGCTTGATCTCTCTGAGACTCAGTTTCTCCATCTGGAAAATGGGTACATACTACCAAGGGTTGACCATGGCAAGGAAGAAAATGATGTAACTAAATGCAGGTCACATGGAGAGAATTTAGCTTATGGTAATTCTTTATTTTTTTTTTATTTTTTTAATGTTCTATTTATTTTTGAGACAGAGAAAGACAGAGCACGAGCAGGGGAGGGGCAGAGAGAGAGGGAGACACAGAATCCGAGGCAGGCTCCAGGCTCTGAGCTGTCAACACAGAGCCTGACGCGGGGCTCGAACTCACGAACCGCAAGATCATGACCTGAGCTGAAGTCAGCCGCTTAACTGACTGAGCCTCCCAGGTGCCCCCAAACAATGCCATTTATAAAAACAAAATGAATTTTAAACTTCCACGTTTTAGGGCAGGGGGTGGCAAACTTTTTCTGTAAAGGATCAGATAGCAAATATTTTTGGTTTTGTGGGCACGATGGTCTACTCAACTTTCCCACTGTAACATGAAAGTGATGGACAGTATGTAAACAAACAGGTGCAGGTGTGTTTCAATAAAACTTTATTTACAAAAACAGGTAGCTGGCTGGATTTGGCTAGTGGGCTGTATGTAGTTCATCCCCTCTTCTAGGGAAGGGCAGCCTTTATCTTAGAGGTAAAAGGACTTTAGGGCCCGGATGGAGAAGAGAACACTGTGATAGTACTAAATTGCCGGGCAAAGAACAGGAAAGATGCAAAGTTGAGTTCTGAACCGGGAGGATGGGAGAAGGGCCCAAGAGGAAGGGAACAGGCATGATGTGGACCCAAAAAGGGAGACAGGAAAAGAATATGACTCATGGCCCAAACCAGATGAGACCAGTATGAAATCCTTCACGGCAGGAAGGAGTTGTGGTAGTACAGTGATGCCCGGTGCTTAGTTTTCTGTGAGCCTGCACTGTGCTGTCACCTCCCTTCCTTACAGGAGCCCTGACATTTAGTAGAGTTGCCCGTAGAAAGTGGACACCAGCTTGTGCTCTTTGGGGGAAGTGACGAAAGGTGGGCAGCGCCCAGCACAAGGTGAATTGGGCAGAAAGAAGATAAGAAGTAGAGAAGGTGGGAGAGGAGAAGAGAAGTTGGAATAGGAGAGGTTCGGAGAAACCGGAAGCCCTGGAGGATCCTCAGAGACACGGCCTGGAAGAGGCGGCCCCTCCCCTGCTCCCAAGCAGGGTGCAAGGATGGGCGTCATTCTACTTGAACATGTAAGGGCAAGGTGATCCCTAAAGTTGAATGTCTTGGGACACCAAGGCAGTACGTATTTGGGTACAACACAAAGGTTGAGAGATCAGGTTCTGGATGTAGCAGACCCGGGTTTGAATTTTCCCTTCATAGGGTGCCCTTTTCTCTAGAGAACTGTTCTCAGTTGAAGGGAGCCACCTTGCCCAAGAGGTTCCACCACTCATCTTGGCCCCGGGGACAGTCTGCAGCCACTGATAACTCATGAACACTGGGGCTCAAAAGTGTGGTCCCCTTGCCTCAAGATGGGAATAACTGTATGCATGTATGCAAGAGCCCACCCCCCAGCCCCCGCCCAAGCACCTCCATATTGCATCTGGCAAAGGCCAGATCTTACCCGGGGCCGTATCTTTGCCTAGCCCGGTCTGCTTCTCTACCCTGATTTGCCTATCCCCCTACAGAATTTTCCTAAAGAGCTCTCTTCCCCTCTATCAACCTCATGCATCCCAATCTGCCTCAGGCTCTGCATCTGGGAGACCTGATCTAAGATGGGGGTGACATTACTCCAGAAGAAGTATCAACCACACTTTACCTTTCCATGCTTTTGAAGGAAGGGAAAGGGGGCACCGAACCTCATCAATTGATAAACCATCAAGGGTTCTTCTACCCTGTCCCTACTGGGTCCTCTTGACCCCTTTCCCTTTTGTGCAGGGGGCTTCTACAGACCAGGGAGCTTTGGGAGCTCAGGGTCTGATAGGGTAGGGCCCTGATTCAAGCTCCGCCCCATGGAAGAAAGGCTGCTTTGGGTCTTGGCTTCTGGAAAGAGCACCCTGCCCCACTTAGATGCAGTTCCCCCATTCAATTGGCTCCCCTCCATTTTCTCCCTTCCCATACATTCCTCATGATCGTTATTTAAAGAGGCTAATAAGTAGGTTGGCACCGTTGATTAATGCATAATCTTAATCATGATTGCATAGTGTAATTGGCATTAATTTGAAGAGCCAGTTCATTATGAAAATAATTGTCACTGCTTTCTGCTTTAATAAAATGGAGCAGAGACACGAGGGCTGCTGAGAAAATGGGGTGTGTGTGTGTGTGTGTGTGTGTGAGAGAGAGAGAGAGAGAGGAGAGATGAGTTCCAGAAGATGTAAGCAGGGGTGGAGCACAGCTGGAACTGGAACATTTTCTTTAAACTAGATCTTGAATGGAAACCTACTGGGTAAAACTAATAATAATAATAATAATAACAACTAATGTGTCAGGGATGATGCTGAGTGCCTTCCGCACTCTCCATTTAATACTCACAAGAACCTCTACAACCCATTAGATAGAAGCTATTACTGTTCCATTTCACACAAGAGAAAACTGAGGCCCAGGGAGGTTCAGGATGCTGTTATTAACTACTGTGTAGTAACTTCTCTTCTACAACCAAAGCCAGCTTGTTAGAGCCAACTGTGAAATTTTCAGAATTTGTAAGTGAGCTGGCGGCTTGAAATCAGCCATGGTGAAAGTATTTACACCACGGAAATAAGCAGATGCTACAAATTAGGACTTTTTTTTCTTTTTCTGGAAAGTGTGCTTCCTAGCACACCGCTGCCCAAGCCTATTTCCATCATCTGGGCATTTAAAGACTTGGCGCCATGGTTCTGGAGAAGGCTCTGTAGCCCCCAAGGAAGGCTCCACCAAGCACAGCACAAAAACCACTGCTCAAATCTACCCTCGTCTGCGGAGTGAAAGTGAGGGCCAGGGGTGAGGGAGGGGGGGATTGAAGTGAGCTGTGCCCACCGGAATGAACCTCCTTCTGGCTCCTTCTACAACAACGTGCTATTGTGTTTTGAGAAACACTCTGGATACCCTAAGCAAAAATGCCCATATTAAAAGTTGTTTCAATGTGTATTTATTTTTGAGAATCAGAGAGACAGAGAACAAGTGGGGGAGGGGCAGAGAGACAGGGAGACAGAATTGGAAGCAGGCTCCAGGCTCTGAGCTGTCAACACAGAGCCCAGCGCAGGGCTCGAACCCAAGAGCTGTGAGATCACGACCTGAGCTGAAGCCAGACGTTCAGCCAACTGAGCCGCCCAGGCGTCCCAGAAATGCCCATGTTTTTAAGATTGCTTTTTCTGTCTCTGAAAATGTGCCCAAATGGTGGAATTTCCCTGCCTCCCTGCTATGGTGGCCTGTGTCAAGCTGAATGGGACCTCAAAAACCAGGAACAAGGATTGTCATGGCTTCCTTGCCAGGCCTCATCCTTATAACATTAAAGGCAAGGGCCCTGGAGGCACCCCCACCCCCCTAACACATATTCTTTCTGGTCAGATGGACCTAGAAATACCCTGAGGCACAGGTCTTAGGGCAAACGATAGCACAAGGCTGAGTCCCTTTGGTCAAGCCCATGACCTCATGACTGTCTAGGGCTGGTCTGGAAACTATTGAGATTTTCCTTTCTCTTGAACAACTTTGTGCTCCCGAATTTGGCCCTTGCAAAAGCAGCCCAGCCCTGAGTGGGGTGAGCCTGGGAGACTCAGCAGAGCCTGTGCTTGCCTCCCCCATCTGTCTGGCAGCACAGTCCCAGGAGACACTCATGTTCCCAGCACCAGGCCCAGGCACTGTCTGTCCTCCGGGGCCTGAGTCTGCTCTTTTTTTTTCCTAGTGTGCTTTGTTCTTTTTCTGAAGTTTCCAAGGTGTCGTGGAGATTAATTGAGACGCTGATCAGCGAGATTGTTGCTAACAGCCTCTTCCTGGGGCCCGCCTCCCTGTCTGTTCTGATCAGGGCTTTCTCTTCGCCCTGCCAGGGCCCCTGCGGCTCTGTGCAGCCTGTGGGTTGGAAGAACCAGGCTCTGTTCTCTGCTGTACCTTGGCCAGCCCTTAGGGGACCCTGACAGCGCTTCTGAACTTGCTTTTGGGCCTCTCTGTGCTGTTGTCTCAGCAGGAGGAGTCAGGGGACACGTTGGCTGGCTTTCCCCGCTGGGCCTAATATGTGGTTTGCAATAGGCAAGCAGTGCCCAGCATAAAAGGCCCAATGATGGGCTTTCTGAGGTCGTGGGCAAGGGGGGAGGGGGCAAGGAATAGGCGTGTCTCCCCTTTCATTTGTTCGATCATTCATTCGTTCATTCATTCTTTCGTTCCTCAAGCAGTTTATTGGCTACAAGTGGGAACACGGCTGTGTGCCGGTCACTGTGTGAGTCAGCCCGTGGCTGGACACCCTTCCAACCCTCCAGGGTGTTCCTCCAAGGGGTGAGAGGAGGAACACCCATAAAAACACTACATGGGTAAAAACTCTCCATGTGATAAGAATGGTCAGAGAGCTGGTGAGGCTCAGAAGGGTGCCATGGAGGTCTTCACGGAGGAGGCAGCATCTGACCTGCTCGAGCTGAGCTGTGGAGGGAGTGTGGCAGGCTGCAGCAGGTTGGGAGACTGGCCTGGGGGTGGGGGGGGCACTGTGGGCATGAGAGAGTGCTAGGGCGGGTGGGACCCAGGCAGGAAAGGAGGACTGGTCAGTGAGGAGGGGCCGGACAGAGGCAGGGTCTGGGACAGAGTGCGCCAAAGACACCCCCAGAGTCTGGATGAGGACGGAAGTACAGTCAGGCGCGTAGGTGCTACAGCCAGATAGCTGGGTTTCAGCGGACCCCACCGCTTCCTGGCTGTGTGACCCTGGGTGGGTCCCTCACCCCTCTGGGTCTCTGTTTCACCTTCTGAAAACAGGGATATTAACAGCACTTGTAACACAGAGCCATTCTGAGGCCTAAATGGCATAAATCATCAAAGGCGCGCCGTAAGCCCTCGAGAGGGGCAGGAAGTTACTCTCACGAGGTGACAAGGAAGCCGGGGAGCACTTAGCTGAGACAGAGGCATCCAGAGAAGCAACAGATTGGACAACAGGATGTGCAAGGCCCACAGGGTCCCGGGGGAGGGGCTCCTGATTGAGTTCCGGGGCCTGGTGGCAGTTGTTTTAATTGATCCGGTGATATGCGGAGCTTTGTCTGTACAACTCAGGGACACGCAAGTCAAATATTGCGGAATCGACCGTGTCGGGAGGATGGCTGGAAGGCTCCAGTGCCGCCCAGAGACCCTGATGACCGATGGGCTGTCATCAGGCAGAGGAACAGGAGCTAGAGCTGCTGGGGACAGGGCTGGGAAGGGGGCTGCTGCGGAGGGGTGCGGTGAGCAGACAGTGCCCTTGCCAGAGGAGCCAAAGGAACAAAGACCTAGAATCCTTGAGAGGCTGGTGGGGCCGGCCTGCCTCCCGGAGGCGCTGAGCCGTGACACAGCCCACCCTCGCGCACCCATGCCCACAGCACAAAGACCGGCCCCTAGCTGGCATCCCGGCCCAGTCCGACCTCCCCCAGCCTCAGCCCCTCCACACAGCACGTCCTCTGTCCACATCACGGAACCTGCCGGTCTGTCCGCACCTGTCCGTTCCAGTGTGCTCTTCCTCCGCCTGGGTCACCTTCCCTTCTTCCTCCGTTTCATCCCTCCAAACCTGGCTCCCACATTTCTCTTCTGAGCCTGCAGAGCGGACACTGTCCCTATGCCCTTGTCCCACCCAAGAGCCACCTGTAGACACTTCCTCTGCTTTCTGGGCAGAGGTCTGGGCTTTCTGTATCCGGGATATCCTCTGGCAATGGTGCAGGCATGGCCAGTGCAGGCCATAAGAGCCAGGGCGTTAGGAACGCTGCAGAACCTCTGCCCAGAAGACATGGGGCAGATGAATGAACTCGTTCCCTTGCCCCTTGGGGGTGCAATTCTGAGGTCCACTTCTATAGGCCCCCGGCAGGGCTTAGCACCAGTCGTCCACAGTGCCCCTCGTCCCACACGCCTGGGATCACCTCCCAGATAAAACTGCTCACACGAGAACCTTTGTTGCAGGGCCTGATTTTGGCGTCCCCTACTAAGACGTCCTCCCTGAGCTCTGAACTCATCCTCTGTGGGTAGGCTCACACGTGTTACAATGCGTCATAGGCTCCTCTCCCTCTCCCTGTTAGGCTGTGGTCATCTGGAAGGAGGGGGACACACCTCAGTCATCCTGGCATCCCTTTCCCTCCCCCAGTCCCCAGCACATATCCATCACAGAGAGGATATCAAGACCCATTTGTTAAATAAATGCATTTGTCCATGCACATCACACACACACACACACACACACACACACACACAGAGCTCATTTTTAAAAGCTAATTCTAGTTCAGGATGTTAATACAGTTCAGTGACAAAGCAGAAAACATGCAAATATCCTTCAGACCACCTGCCAAAAGATGCTCAGCCAGGAGGCCACCCGGGTCCCACAATTTCCCAGCTGCTCCCACCCCAGCCTGGCAATGATCGGCTCCTACTAGGTGAGGAAGCTTCAGCTGAGGTGTTCTCAGGACGCATCCTTCCAGGCCCCTGCCCCCTGCGTGGATGGCCAGGTGCCCTGTGGCTGGAGGCATGGCTGGTGGCAGCAGAGAGGGAACCCGGCTCTCCCTGGCTGGGCACCCCCACCCCCGGCCACCTGCTCCGCGGTGGTGCCAGCCTATGAATGACAGCCCCACCTCCAGCGGCCCCTCAGCGCCGGCCTACGCACCCACAGCCCTGCACGGAGATACCAGGAGGCCCAACTGAAGGCCGCTCTGGATGTGGAGCGGGCAGAGGTGAGGGGCAGGAGGAGCAGAGGCCGGGAGATTAGTGGAGGAGAAAGGAGCAGCCCGTTCTGCATTATTACTCCCATCCTCATCTGTTTTAAATATCAATTGCTATGCAGGTTAAATACTTATTCAGATGCCTTTTAGCGTAAAAGCAAGCTAATTGATCTCTGGAGATCCTGAATGAACAGTGAAGAAACTGCACTAATTATAGAATCAACTTCCACTTCTCTATTTTGTTTTGTTTCTTCTCTGACGATGGCTGTAGGAGTGACAGGGGCCTGGTGAGGCAAGAACGCATGCTGTTTTCATTAGGCTGCAACAGCGAACATTGCCCCACAGCCACTACACACACACACACACACACACACACACACACACACGCGCATGCACACACACGGACACACACGTGCATGCATACACACGTGGACGCATACACACACGCATGCACACACGGACGTGCACACACACACATGAGCGCGCACACACATGGATGCACACACATGCACACCTACACATGCATGAATACATACACACGTGCATGAACGCACACATGGATGCACGCACACATGGATGTACACATACATGGACGCATGCACGCACACCCACACACGAATGCACACACAGACTCACACGTGCACATACGCATGCACGCACACACATGCATACGAGCGCACACACATGGATGCACACGCGCAGGCACACACACACACACGGACGCGCACATATGGGCATTCACACACACACGGACGCACACACACGCCCATGTACACTCACATACATGGACCACATACATACGTGGATGCACACACACACACACACAGGGACCCACACAAAGGGACACACACACACACACATACACATGTGCGCACGTGTGGCCCCAGACTCTGGGGTGAGCTCTCCCAGGCCAGCCTCCTGGCTACACCTCTGCCAGGTCCAGGTAGGAGCTCTCCAAGGTAGGACCTTAAGATGCTGAAAATACCAGTATACTTCACCTGCCATTGGCTGGAATCCAATAAAGTTGTCCACCCTCAACCCACCTACCCTATAGGCCCTCCCTCCACAACACCCCCAAAATAAAAAACCCAACACAAATGCTGCCAAAGCGATTTCAGAGCCACTTCTTGCTCAGAGACTCTGACTTCATCTGGGCTCCTGGCTCCCGACATCTTGCTGGCCTCCTAGAACTAGATGGTACAGAGCAGCTTTACCCTGGCACCCCTCAGGTCCCTCTCGGGGCTCCCTGCTCATCTGTGTTGGGGGTGGGGCGGCTGCAGCCCCAGGGTGCCTGGACCTTGTGAGAGCGTGCCAGCCTGGGCTTCCTTTCGCTCTCTCTCCCCCTGTCCAGGTTCTGACTCCAACCACCGTGCTGCGTTGGGTAGAGAATGGGTACTTCTGGCTTGGCTGGAGGGCAGATTATGTCCCTGCTATTTCAGTGAATCAGGAAATCACGGTGCACAGGGAAGCTAGAAGTTAAACGAGATGGAGAAGATTCCTTTTCTGCAGGACTTCTCTGGGCGTTTATTCTGCTCATGTGCAGCCTCAGAGACGGGGGTAGTAGCATAAGCAACATTTCCCAAACTTACTTGACAACTGTGGAAACCTGTCTTGGCAGAGCATCTCACTGAAAACACACTTTGGGAATCGCTGCGTTACACTGCTTTGGGCAAAAGTGGTCTTTATTCCCCCTCTCCCAGATGTGAGCTATTTGACATCCAGAGCTAGACGCTTCACAACTCAGTCTGCCCCACGTACCTGGCCCTGAGCACCACAGACACACAGAGAGAATGAAGAAAGTATGACAAAGTATGACAGTGAAAGCGTTCAATCTGCTTAACACCAGGGGCCCAGTGTGACACTTTTTTTTTTTTTTTTTTTTTTTTTTTTTTACTGGACTGCTTCCGGGACACTAGCAACTGGTTGTTTTAACAGAGCTTGGAGGTGTGACTACCCTGCCAGGTAATGAGCATGTGTCTGTGTGTGAGCACACATCTCACCTGGGCGGGGACACAGCAGGGAGGGAAGCACATAGAGCCAATTCATCAACCCAGTGCTTCGTGCCTCTCTCCCCAAGGGGTTGAGATAAGAGATTGTCTGAATTATGATCATTAGCAAATGAGGCTGCCTGCATCTTCACAAGCTCTTGGCTTGTGCAAAGAAATTCCCGGCTCATACAAAGGAATTCCAAATGACCTTGCCCTCCACCAACTTGACTTGACAGATAGAGCCATTCATCCGCTCTGCCCTCCCTTCATTCAACACTCAGAGAGCACCCTCCATATGTTCAGGCACCGGACATACAGCAGCTAAACAGTAAGGGGGACCTTTACCTCTGCAGCACCTTGTTTATTTCCCCAAAGCTCTTAATGCAAGTTGCAACCGATCTCCAGGGGCACCTGAGTGGCTCAGTGGGTTAGGTGTCTGACTTTGCCTCGGGTCATGATCTCATGGTTCAGGAGTTTGAGCCCCGTGTCTGGCTCTATCCTGACAGCTCAGAGTCTGGAGCCTGCTCAGATTTTGTGTCTCCCTCTCCTGCTCATGACCTCTCTCTCTCTCAGAAATAAATAAAAACGTTAAAATAAAAGAAACTGATCTCCAGTATCTGTCATCTAGTTTATAGGATGCCACCACCAGAACATCAGCTCTTTGAGCACACTGAGCCAATATCTCACTTTCTCTCCGGTGCCTAAAACAGTGCCTGCGACACAGTAGGCACTCAGCAAACGCTTCTCAACTATTACTGAATGTATGTGAAACATACAAGTCTAAGCAAGCATGAAATGACTGGCCAACAAAACTCCACAGGGATAACACATGGACAGTGGCTTTTAACCAGGGCTGCTGCCTCAGGTGGCAGAAGGGGATGCCACAAAAAAGTAAGAAAGCTTACAGGTGCGTCTGGATCAGAAAGCTGAGCACTTCTTTCCAAGAGCCAGAAAGATGTAGAATCCCCTCTGGTCACAACGACTCAGAAAGCCCAAGGCAGTCCCAGCAGGCGGGACAGCAGGTGCATTCGAGAGCTGGAGCAAAGTTGCAATCTTAAAATCTGCATGGACTGTCAGCACTCGTGGGGAAAGAAAGGAGCTTGAATTTTAAAAATTCAGGTTTAAAGACACCATCCACAAAACTCCACACTTGGAACAAATGCAAAGACAGAACTTTCTGCATAACCATCTGGTGTGGATTAGCTGGGGGACCAAAAGCAGTTCAGGAGTCGGACTTACTAACAGGAAGGAGAATCACTAATAGCTACTGAGCCTGTGTTCTACACCTTCTCCACTCATTAGCTCGTTTAATCCTCACAAAAAACCCATGACAGGGATTCTACTGTTATTCTCATTGTTTTCAGAGGAGGAAACGGAAGCTCAGAGAAGTCAGGGATTAGTCCAAAACCACACAGCTTCTGCATATCCTGGAGTTATGATCTCTTCTGGTTTGAGTCAGGAGCTTAAGACTGCAAACGGCACACAGGTGATGAAATTGGGCATCTAGCTCAGAGCCAAGGTACAATCTCCTCCGAGCCTCATCTGAGAAAGGATCTCCCGTGGTAGTTAACATCAGTGCCCACAGAGTCCTTAAATCTGGAGCTTAGCGTTGCTAGATTTATGTTTAACTATTTAGGAAACACTGTGTGGTTCTCATTCTACAGTACGGGTTCAGTCATTTCCAACTAATTCTTTCTTAGGGCAATGCTTAAAAGGTTATAATTAACAGTAACAACAACAAACTTCAAGTATTTCCAAGCAGAGGGAATTAGGCCACGAGAATAAAACAGTGCACTCCTGTCTTCCAAAAAGATCAAGTAAATGGCCCCTTCCAGAGCAGACCCTGTCCCTGCCCTGGTGGGCTGCCTGTTGTCCTCACCCAGGAGAGGGGTGCTCTGCGCCGGTCCCAAATGCTGTCACTTTTGATGAGAGGCTGGTAGCCTCCAGGCTGTGGTCGAGGAACGGGCTTTTGTAAGGCAAGGATCTCTGTCCTGTGACCTGCCTTCAAGTCCGCCATGGTATCTCTAACCCAACGTCACCGAAATCAAACACAGCACCTTCTCCCCAAATCTGCTCTTTCCCTGGCTTCTTACCTCCAGGAAGGGCATCAGTGCCCTTCAGTGGTCCAGACTAGAAACCTTGGTGTCTTCCCCTCCCACCCCGACCCCCTCCTCACCCTTCAGTCCCCAGATGACTCTGGGGTCTGTCTGGCACTGCCAGCTTCAATGCCACCTTCCTGCTGGACCAGGGCACCAGCTTCCCCAGGCCCTCCCTTCCCCCGCCCTCTCTCTTCCCAGTTCCCCCTCCTTTCATCTGCCCAGTGGCCCTCAAAGCCCAAACTCAATGGTGCCAGGGCTCTGCCTCACACCCTCCCTGGCTTCCTCCTGCCCTGAGGCTCGGGGCCCCAGTTTTCTTTCTGATTTTCGATGTCTTCATAAATCTGGCCCCATCTATCTTTCCACCTCATCTCCCACTAAACCCCTCTCTGCAATGCATAGTTTGGCACATCAGTTTCTCAGCACGCCCCAAGAACTGCCACATCTTTATGCCTTCGCTCCTAACATTGCGCTTCTCATTAATGGTGACAAAGCACTTGATCCTTTCTCGTGCACCAGATACTAGGCCAAATACTTTATGAGCCTCACCTTGTTTAATCAACATCCCTAAATGTTAGATTCTCACTACATAACTAATCAGGAAATTGAGGCTCAGAGAGAGTGTAACTTCCCTGCAGCTCACACCTGAAACCCAGGTGCCCCCAGGTGTGTCCTCCCCATACACCACACTGATTGGTCTGACCTGGAGTCTGCGTTTACCTGTCACTCTTTCCATGTTGGTCCTCCAACTGGACCATAGGACCTCCAGGGGACGTGTCGTCCAGTGCCCAGTGCAGTGCCCAGATACTGAGCGGGCGGGAATAAAGCCCACATCTTTGGCCCTGGTGACTGAGAGCTCAGAGCGGCCCTTCTCCAACTCACTGATCCCATGCACACCTACTATGTGCTAAAGGACCATTCCAGGCACTGGGGATACAGTGATGATCTAAGCGAACAAGTTTGGGGCGCCAACTTTCTTGTCATAAAAACCACGAAAGGAAAAAACAGGGTGAGATCATACCAGTGCCTACGGGGTACTGGTTTTTAAGACTCTCCCAGAGAAGGTCACTGGTACCTTCTTAGTGTAGGGGAACAGAAGAATGGATAAGTCCATTGTCTCCCTGGGTTGCTCTCCCTGGGTTCCCTAAAGGGGGAAAGGATCAATTAAATAATTAACAGGATGGATGATGCCTGCTCTGTTGTGGTAAATACAGAGTGCATCAGGAATGAAAATGGCCAGGAGAAATCCCAGTAGGGTTCCTGGAGGAGGTGATGTTTAGCCTGGGCCCTGAAGAATGAGTAGAAGCAGATGGAACGGGCAGCAGGACAGCAGGGGCGGAGCATGACAGAGCCTGGTGATTTCAGCAAGTGGGCAGGGGCTAGTGTGGTCATGCACGGGCCCCCGGCTGGCAGGCCATCTCCCCCCGGCATCAGGTTTTCTCAGTCCCTGCCTCGGAAAGCCACACTGCCTCAAGGAACCACTGCTCCTTTCTCTAGCACTGCTGTGCTCTGTTGCCAGCTGAACACTGCATCTCCCAGTAGGTGCTGGGTCGCCAGGGAGCCCAGCACTAGAGGACTGGAGAGTTCAGTGGGAAAGCACAGCACCCAGGGCCTCCCGGGTCCTGCCTGCTGCTGGGAGCACCCTCATCTTCAGGAGGGAGGCACGTGGCACAAGGCAAAGGACTGAACACCCCCTCTAGCTGGACAGCCAGCTCCGCCCTGGCCAGCAGCAGAGGCATGCAGGCTGCAGCACCGATGCCCAGTGGATGCAGCTTGGCTCCCAGTTCTCAAAGGCAAGGCCTATGTCCCCCTGCTACCACCCCCACGCCGCCACACCCCGCTCAACCCTGCACAGGCCTATAGGACCACAGCTGAACAGCGCTGGGGGGAATCAGGGAGCTGAAGCACCGTAGTCCCTGAAGCTCTCCTGTGCCGCTGTGTGCCCCAGCTCCGGGAGCTCATCTTGCCCTGCCTGGCTCACTTGTCGAATGCCTCAGTTTCCCCAGGAGGACAGGACCACAGTGGTCTGGAGTCAGTTTGCCAAGTGCAGTTCACATCCCTCACAGCCACTAACCAGCTCACCTCCTCTGCCTGTCAACTGGTGCCGCTGAACAGGTGAGAGGAGATGGTGTATATAAAGCCCTTGGCCCAGTGCCTGGGACACAATAGACGCACCTGTGGCCTCTGATTCTCCCTCTCTGCTGTTCTCTGCCCAAAACTTGGAACAAGGCCAGCTCCTGAATTTACAGTCCCTGGGTCAGCCCCACCTTTGGCCATGTCCAATCCTCCGGAGCTGCCGTCTGCCCTTGGGATAGACTTTGGGCCCTTCGGCCCATCTAGCACCCACCCCTTCTCCTTGCATCAGGTGGGCCTGGGCCCTCCCATCCACCTGAGGGTACGGGGCGGGGGCCAAGTCTCTCCAGCTCCAGGCCAGTTCCCTGGGGAGGCCGAGCCCAGGCTGACTTCTAAAAGGGAGCTCCGGCTGTCCCAAAGCCATTCCCCATGCCCGTGCCTGAGTTTTGCTCCAGCCAAGGCCCTCATGCTGCTTGCCTGGTAATGGTTGGGGAAGTGAGCTGATGGGCAAAAAAGAGGCTCCATTTCTCTCTGGGACCAATTTGTGAGTTTTCGGCAGCCGCTCTAGCTCTCCCGTTTCTGCCTCATCTCCGCCTGCCCGCTGCCCCCACTCGTTCTGCTGGCTGGTAGGAATCCGAAGGAGGCCAGAGAGGTGGGACTCACCCTCGGCTGGCCAGCCAGTGGAGGAAGCAAGTGCCCACTGGAGGCGGGGAGGGGAAGGAGGGAACCTCCAGGGCACTGGGAGGCCAGAGAGAGGCTGAGTCCTGTGGGGAGACACCGATGCAGAACCACCCGCTCTGGCACCCACCCTCTGCTCTTGAAAAGAGGCCATGTCCGCTAGCTAGCGATTGGGAGCACAGCGTGGGGGTGGCTGGAGCGGGGTTTGAGCTCCGCCCCTGCTAGCTGATTACAGGACGGTAGAGTGGTCACTCAAACCCAGCCGCTCTGCCGCGCACAGGCTGCAGGACCTCAGACAAGTCTGTCAAGCTCTGTGGGTCTCCGAGTCCTTCCTACAGATGTGGAAGCGGATCTTGCTGGCACATAAGCACGGTCAGATACTCTGCTAACAGGATTGTCTGTGACCTTGTGACGTTACTTAGCCTCTCTGAGCGGTGTCTCGATTTCCAGGCTTTGTGAAGACGCAACAAGGTGCGGCTGGTATGCCCCTCAGCAGAGAGCCTGGTGCACAGAGAGCCCTGGATAAACAGCAGTAACTGTTTTGGGTTTTTTTTTTTTTTCTTTAATTACCATATTTCATTGATTCCAAGTCACACTTTTTTTCCCTCCGCATTTTAACATCCATGAAATGGAGATGGGTTTGCAATAGACGATAAGAAAAGCACTGTGTCATAGTTTAATTGGTGGCATTTTTTTTTCTTTCTTAGGGAAGTACATAAAATTATGTATCTTACAGTCAGTGGTGTTTTAGAATTGATGAAATCGGGGCGACCGAGGCAAGAAGGAAAGTTCTGAGGACCTGGCCCTGCTGTTCCTGAGGGTATCCCACCTGCCCTGGCCCCTCCAGGCTCCCAGGGACAAATCTCTCTGGTCACCTGGGGCTAGTGTTCCCCCTCAGCCCACCCCTCTTCGACTTCTTCCTTACATCTGCCCACTCTTTCTTCTTGGAGTGAGGTCAGTGTCCTTCCGGGCTCTGTAAGAGGGTGAGGCCTATTTTCCCAGCACCAGGCTGCAGGCAAGAGCTGGCTGGTCAGGCAGTGGATATTCACAGGGATCCAGTCCTTATCCGCCCACTAGGAGGGAACACAGGGGCTTTGCCACCCTCAGGGTCCCCAGCACCGTGGATAGATGGGACACAGACCTGAGCGGGCTGAGTACTAGTCCCAGAGATGCAGGTTCAGAAGCGGGACAGCACGCCCAGAGCTCTGGCTGCATTATGGTTTCTGAGGAAGGAGGAGAAAGCCGAGAACCCAGGAAGGCCAAGATGTAGGGGAGGTCAGGTGGTGGGTCTGTCCTACGGCTGGCAGGCTCCCCCGCCGCCCCGCCGCCAACCTCCTCAGCCAACCAGCAATCCCAAGCATCTAAAGTTGCACGGCTGCCTCAATAGCTCCCACCCCCTTCTCGAACCTTCCATGACCCAGTAACTATATGCTTAGCCTCCGGCCCCACAGGAAGCTCTGATTGGCTGCTGCTCCTCTCCTCCCAGCCTGGTAGGTATTTATTCTGAACATCACTCCGGACTCCCCCAAGGTAATTCAGGCTTTCAGCCTTTTTGGGATTGGTCCTGATGCTCGGGACCATGAGCTTACTTAGACTCAAGGAAGGAAACCTTGTATGGAGCACCCGCTCTATGCTTGGCCGTGTGCCTGGTCACACAGACTTTCCCACTGAATCCTTCCAACAGATCCAAGAGGTGGTCGGGGAAACTGAGGCTTGGGAGGAGCAGCTGCTTGCCTGGGAAGCAGCTAAGCTTCACTTAAAAGCTCAGCTCTGTCTGTTGGCATCTCCCAACATACACTCAACAGTAAGCAGAGATCCAACCTCTCCCGTAACCCAGAATCTACCAACAAAGCGATGATCAAAGGCAGAGAGATGATGTTTCTCTGGAGCCTGGGGTAAAAGGAAGGCCATGCTGCCCGCTGCAGCCTGGGAGCCCATGCCAGGCACGGAGCAGCACCCCCAGCCTTCACCCTTGGCCTGCAAAGCCATTAAATATGCAGAATCTCATCTTGTTCCTGGGCAGCCGAGGGCTCTGAGTCACGGGAGGTGACATTGGTCTCCAACAGGTAAGTTGTTCAACAGATGGGCAGTCGAGTGGCAAAGAAATACATTATTAATGTTTCTGGTTAAATTAACTGATTAAAACCACCCCAGGTAAAAATGTACGTATCAGCGCTTTGCCCACAGCAAATGAGGAATTAATGGAATATGGCTGCGTCTTTGTAATGAAACACAGACAGGGGATGTCTGGAAAGGTTCTCTCTCTTCAGCAGCACCAGCAGGGGGTGGGGGGTGGGAGGCCTGATCCATCTGTTAAAGGGACCTCAGCTGATTGGCACAGGGGCAGCAGGGAGGGGAGAGACCCAAGGGGGCTTCCACTGGCTCACAGGAAACCTGAAAAACATAGACTTTTTGACCCCTGATTTGCTGGAGCCTCAGAGGGGAAGGAATCAAGGCAGAAGCAGTGGGCCACTCCAAGGACAGGGGGCTGCAAAGGTGGAGAACACTGCCTGGGAAGCAGGACCATGGGATGGGACTCCAGCTCTGCCCCTAGAGACTTTACACAAGCCAACTTCCTGGCAGGGCCTCAGTTTCCTCACCTGTCAATTGGGGAGGAGAATGAAACCTTCTTCGATGCTCTCTTCCAGCTCAGCTTCTTTCATATCATGGGCTTCTAGAATAAATCCCAATGTTCACCTTGCCCTCACCCTCAGCAGATAACCTAGTGGGGAGCTGAGCCCCACGTGGGGTGCACCTGGATATCCCAACCCTTGAATGGCTTTTGGGAAATCCCTTTTTTGACACAAGCACAAAAGGGTACTCATATGTCTACACAGCTGGTAACGCGCACATGCATATACATACACGCACACACATGCGCTGGCTGCCCCATTCAGGCATATGTCGGCATCTAGGACCTACGCATGCAAACAAGCGTGCACACAGACACATACATGCTCAGAGCTCCCACACATGAGTGCATACATGTGCACACACAGTTGCATTAAAGGTGAAGCCTTGTCATAGTCCTGCACGGACAGGAGGGTATCAGGTACACGTGGCTTGGGCACATAGCACTGGGGGTGAGGGGCAGGGACGGCATTGCTGGGGTGGAGGACCAAGGGCCACTTTTCTCATCAACCAAATAGGTTTCATGCCAGGGTTTCAGGAGTTCCCAGAGGCCATGACCCAATTCAGACAAGAGTGAGGTTTTGCGTAAATTAACCAGGTAATCACATCCCTACTAGGGCTTCCCCAGATCCAGAGACCTGGAGCAGCTGGAGACCCACAGCCCCAGTCCTGGCTGCACCTGGAATGAAGGGGGTCGGGGAGCTGGTAATGTGTCTCCCCCCACCGCCCCACCCCGCATGCATTCATCAGGAGCTCTCCGAGGTGCTGATGGCTGAGGCTTGGGGAGATTGGCTGAGAGAAGTTGTTTTTCTCCTCCCTGGCACCTGCCAGCTTCGGGGAAGGGTGGGGGAGGGTGGTGGAGGTGTGGGTTGGGTGCGGAGCCCCACTGTCCTATCACTCACCCGGCCTCCAGATGCCACGCTGGGGGAGCGGGAGGGAGGCATGAGCCAGAAGCCTCCTAATGACTCCCAGCATGAGAGGAGGCCTGCCAAGGGGGTCAGCGCTGGCATCGTGGTATCATTAACTGTTTACCCTGAGAAAGTTCACACTTCTCGGAGGCCGCGCTCGAGCTGTCAGAAACACTGCACGCAGCGCTCGCAGCTCTGCCAACTGCACTCCCCAGGGCCCGGCAAAACAAATATTTAGTAGGCGCCTGGCTCTGGAGCACACGTGCACACACCTACTCGCACAGGGCACAGCATGCCAACACACAGATACAAACATCCACACAGACTTATTCCCCAGACACATACAGAAACCTAGAGGCACGCTTACCATCAATACACAAACAGATACCCACATGTAGACCTACACACACAAACCCACATCCTCGGGGTAATAAGATAACCCCGTAGGTACTGAGAACCTACCACGAACACTGTTTTCAGGCAATTAGTATGCATTATCCTATTTGACTCTCCTGACAACCCTCAGTGTTCGCATGATCACGCTCCTATTTTTCAGATGACAAAATCGAGGCTCCAGCAGGCCAACACCACGGCTAGGGCTCTTACCATCCACTGTGCTGATACACACCTGCCCACCCGAGGTACATGTGCATCAGACACACTCACCCATAGACATGGACACACAGGCACACACGGAGGCAAACTTGGGCTACACATGTGCATTCACAGAAACGAACTCGCCTGTACAGATGCGTGTATACACGCACACGCGCGCACACACAGCACAACCATCTTCCCCCAAGCTTACGTATCCTCTGTCTCAGCGCCCCTCAGGGCCTGGACGCGCTGCTCGAGAGAGCCAGTTCGTGCCTTCTGAGCCCTTCTCCCATAAGCTGTCCAGATTCTGGTAGGGTGAGCTGGCTCATGTCGGGAACAGTACTGGCAGCCATCGAGAGAGTGGGCTTTGATTGGGAGCAAGTCCAGATGGTGGCGGTAAGCCCCAGATGTTGTATGGAAACAAACAAGCCTGCTGAAATTGGGAGCTCAGCTTCAGCCAGGCCCTGCACAGCGGTCTCCTAGAGGCAGGAGCTCTGCTGAAGGTGCAGTCGGTGTGGCTACTACTATAGGCCAAGCCTGGCATAAGAGCCTGGTGACATATGGGGGAGGGCTCAGCTTTGGAGTCTGGACTTCTCCAGAGCTCTGGGCAGCTTAGCAAAACATCACTTGGGTCCTAGTAGCCCCGGGGAGAAAAAGGGTGTTCAGTGCTGGTGTGGCAGGAGCCTGGCTAAGGATCCCTAAGCATCGCCCACAGTCTCAGTCCACACTGGCTTGGTCCACTCAGGAACCCCAGGCCTGACCTGTTGCCTCCAGTCTCCCTGAGCACTCTCGGATTCACCAGATCTCTACTCTGATTCCCAAGGTCATTGCACAATGATTTGGCTGGTCAGTGGGCAGAGATCTCGAAGACCACGTGGATTCCTGAGATCACAGTGATTCCTAGGGCCAGCCCCAAGCATTCCTAGGGCCCACTTCTACTTTAGGAAGACCCAGCTCTGCTGTCTGCCCTGGCCCTTTGGGCTCCTGACAGAAAGGCAAGCCCTATGAGCAGTGTAAACTTCCGGACTGGATGGTTAGCATCACAGAGTGGGAATGGGGGGTGATCACGGTACGGATGGCGGCATGTGCCTCACCTGAACTTGGTAATATGCATGCAATGCACACACTTGGTGCTCCTTCTTCCCTCCCTCTCTCTCCTCTGTCTTCTCCTCTGCCACCCCCTTCTAGGGAGCAGGATCCCCCAGGCCTGTTGAGAAGGAATCTATTATTATTTCCCAGGCCAGAGCCAGGGTCTCCCCACCTCTCAGACTCCCTAGGTTTTTATATTCACTCATTTTTCATTCTCCACAAGCTATCTTATTAACCCACCCCCTGATGAGGTAAGGAACTGAGTTCCATGGGTTCTCCTGGGGAATTTGCGTGAAGAGAGGTCATAAGCCAAAAAAGAGAACCTGTAAGAGGAGACTTTGAGACAAGGAACTGTAAGGAAAAGCTCCTGCCTAGAGCTCAGCAGACACATCTCCCTTCCCTAGGTACCGCCTGAATTGCTAAGCAAGGAAAACACACACAAATAAAGTGTCATGTCCCGACGTTTGATAATTTAAGTCGAATGTTGAAGAGAATCCGCTAATTACACACAGAGCTGTGTTTGAACACCAAGAGACAGGCTCTCGGGAAGCAAAGACCCCCATTCAAGAGTGCTAACAGCCACACAGCCCAGGGCACACAGACAGACTTGTCTTTTGAGGTTAAATTAAAGCCCACGTTTCATTTTTGACGCAACCCAATTCTTCTGGTTTTCTCCTTCTACCTCCCCAAAACTGGGGCCTTAAGTGGAAAAGATGCATCGAATAGCAAATGCAAGTCAACAAATATTATGACATGCTGTTCATCACGAGCCCTAAATATTTAATGGTTCAACTTTATGGGCTTTTCATTTTGTTTTATTTTCTTTTTTGCCAGACACGATGAATTTAGCACAAACAGGCCCCGTGCCACGGAACTGCGGGTGCCCTAGTTTGCAAAACGAATGAAGCGGATTTGTCGAGGTATTTGTGACCTCAGTCCGCTCGGTCCCCATCACCTTGTCTCAGCTCTGCCCAGCTGGCGTCTATAAAAAAAATAAAGAGTGAGATCAAGAAAGAGAAGGGGGAAGTGGGAGGCAAGAACGGAGAGGGTCGTAAAGTCTCCATCGGCCAATTCATTTCTGTTTAATCCACCTCCGCGCTGCAGAAAACTCCTTTGTGGTGATGAGACCAAAGGTCGGTAATAGATTTCAACAGGTTCCGAGAGGCTGTTGACTGCTTGAAGTGGAGTGGGAGAGTATAGGCTCCCCGAGAGGCAGGGGGAGAGAGATAATTGGAGACCTGGAGCCCCAGTTTGCCCTCTGGTTCCTGATTTCACGGATTTAAAAAGAAAAAGAGATTGTCTAGCATTCTGCCTCCGGAATTGCGTGTGAGAGGGAGAGAGAGCAGAGGTGGGGGCACCAGGCCTCGCCTGGAACCCCGGGAGCTGCTGGCACATGGCCGCTGTCCTGCTCAAAGCCAGCAGGCTGGGAGGGAGGTTCGGGCACCCCCGAGCCAGGCTGCTGGTTGGAAACTGCCTCTGGAGACCGGGAAGGCCTCAGAGTCATCCCCGAGACTCCTTCAGAGCCGTGGCTGAGAGGAGAGGCAGCCACCCACTTGTGGTGGGGAAGGAAGAGGTGAGTGGAGGCAAGGGCTGGGGGAAGCAGATACTGAAGTGAATTTACCAGCTGTTCTCTGCAAAACCCCTCTGAGTGTGCAATGCAGCTGGCACAAGACAAGAAACTCCCACAGCCACAGTCTAGCCCACAGTTCCCCCCACCTCAGGGATGCAGACTCCAGAGACCTAAGCAGCTTCCCTATCATCACTCAAACCTTGCACTGTGGCTCCCCAGGTGAACAAAGAAGGGCGTTACTTGGTATATTCCAGATGTGTCTGAACAAACATGGCAGTGGCATGGAGTGGCAGGAGTGATGAGGTCACCGCCTGCCACCCAAAACACAGGCTACCGACCCAAGGCTTAGTACAGCCATCTGTTCCTGTGCGTGTAGGGACAGCCTTGTGAGACATCATTCCAACGGCAGGCCGAGCCCAGCCACAGCCTTTCTCCCAACCCTCTCTGGTTTCCTATCACCCAAGAAATCTAGCCTAGACTTCATCCTGGCGAAAAAAGATACCCCAAACCCACCTCTTCAGCCCCATTCCCTTATAGTCTCTGCTTTGGCTGTAGTAGGTCACTCACTGTCTCCAGTTATATAATAGGAAAATGCTCTGATGGAAGTAAGGGCAGGATATTCTCAAGGAAGCAGATACTAGGGGCACCTTGGTCAGCTTGGGGGGTACGGGTGTCAGAGAATTCTCCCCAGAGGAAATGCACCTGTGTTGAACTTTAGGGAATGAATAATAAACATAATGATGACAGCTCACGTTCATTCAACACCTACGACGTGCCAGGAACCAAATCGGTGCTTTACGTACGTTATGCCACTTACTCCTTAAAATATTCCCTATGGGATAGACACAACCAGTATTAGTTTGAACTTGCAAACGAAGAAACTAAATCAGAGAGGTGAAGAAAACCTGCCCAAGGTTATCCAGCTTGTAAGGGACAGAAGTGGGCTTCCGAATCAGGCATTATGACATCTGAGCCCTCGCTCTAACCTCTCTGCTAAACCCCACTAGACTGAGCCTTTGAAGACAGGGGCTGTAGAATTCATTTCTGCACTCCTGGTACATAGAATGGGTTCCAGGAGAGATGAGGTATCCGTGAATGTTGCTGGATGGATGAATGAATGAATGGATGGATGAAATGATGGAGCAGTGAATGAATTCAGATGTAATCAGAACACAAATAGACCCTGAGGTAACAAATACGTAAGATTACAGCACATTAGTACTTTAGTACATTAGTACATCAAACCTTCCATTTGTCCTAGAACAGTAGTTCCCAGAAAACATTCCAGGGGGCACGAATTCCTGGAAATACAGGCACAAAACGGTACCCATAGCCATGCGAGTTTGGAGGGCTCTAGGTTAAACAAAGCTAAACAGGCTTCTTTACTTTAGGCCTTCTTAAGTTCTTTTGGTTGGTGAGCATCTCCTGGGACCAGAGCCCCAGCAAACAAAATTTGGGAAGCACCACCCTTGAGTCACATGTTTTGGACTACAAGGGAGGGTGTATTCGTTATTTATTGCCGTGTAGGAAATATTCCCCAAAACTCGGCAACTTAAAACAACAATCAGTATGATCTCACACAGTTTCGATGAGTTAGGAATTCAGAAGCAACTTAGTTGCATGATTCTGGCTAAGGTTCTTGCGTGAGCTGTAGTCCGGATGTCAGCCAAGTCATCTGAACGCTTGACAGAGGCCCGAAGACCCAACACGGCACACTCATGGGGCAGGCAAGTTGGTGCTGGCTGCTGGCATGGGGCCTCAGTTCCTCACCATACGGATCCCCCATGGGGCTTGCTCAAGTGTCCCCAGGCTATGGTTTCTCAAGAAGGAGTGGTCCCAGAGAGCAAAATAAAAGCGACAATGTGTTTTATGGCCTCGCCTTAGGAGTCACAGACTATTGGGACCACCACATTTTATTGGTCTCACAGGGCATCCCTGATACAATGTGGGAAAGGAATACATAAGGGCATGAACACCAGGATGCAAGGATTACTGTGGGGCCTTCTTGGAGGCCCGCTGTCCAGATGGCCTTCTGACCTAAGCTTCTGGAGCTTGGTGATAGGCATGTGTCTCCTCCTTCAGGTCTGCAGGTAAACACAGACCTATTTTCAACTCACACAGCCATGCCCATTGACCAGTTGGTTTTTACACTCTGCTGCCATGAGCTGCCTCTCTTGACCTCCTAAATCTCTTGACCTTGTGGAATCATAAATCCCACGTGTCAGAGCTAGAAGCCATCCAGTCCTAACTCAATTCACGGGTAGGGAAACGGAGGCCGATAAAAGCAAAGAAATTGTCCAGGGTCACAGAGAAAGTTGGTGGCAACCCATGGCTTGCAAGTTTTGTGTTCCTTCTCCGGCACACATGCTTGACAAGACGCAAATGTAAATCCACTGGCCAGAAATTCCAGGGGTGCTCCCCATCCCTACTGAAAGCCTTGACATTTCTGCGCACCTGACCACATGGGCCAAGGGTCCAAGGAGCTCCAGGCCAGGGATGGTGTGAGTGGAGGCTTTACGGAGGTGGGGGTACACCCGATTTCTGAGCAACTCCACTATCACCATCCAAGGGAATGACAGGAACTAGGAGCTTTCTCTGCAAAGCTTACCTCTTGAGGCCCACCCTTCTCTCCAAACCCAAGCTCAGCCAACCATCCAGGCTGTAGAACCAGGAAGAACGGAGCGTGAACACGTGACATGCTTGCTGACCCTGTATCTTTGTCCTGGCTTGGATGTGCACAGCAGACTGCCAAGGATGAGGTCCTTCTAGGCATGGGGCCTGCCTTTCTGGTCAGTCCCAAGTGGTTGGTTGAGCTGGTTCAGCAGGGTCTCCCCTCCACCCAGCTGTCGGGACTCCAGGTACCTGTCACAAGTTTCCACAAGCATGTTCTTGAGATCACTCAATAAATGCAGGATACACGGAGAAAAGTCAATAAGGAGCAAGACTGAATCAAAACGGAGACACCTGCCTGCCCTCACTGGTCAAATACGCTCCATCTCGGCTCCCATCCCCGCTAGAGAGAGGCTCTAGCTCAAAACCTCACCCTCCTCAGAGAGCTTTCTCTGACTCCCTTCTCTGAGGTTTCATCACCGTGTTCTTCCTCATGGTGGGTCCTGTTTGTTCCTTCACAGCACTTAATACATGGTGTGCTCATCCACGTATGTATTTACTTATTGGTTGTCCATCTCCCTTACAAGACTGCAAGGATCACGGGGACATGACGACGACTGTTTGGTTCCCCACTCTGTCTTCGATGTCCAGCACAAAGCTGGCACTCTGCAAATGATTGTTCTGGACTCGAGAGAAGAGTGTTTCCCTTTGCCATATGCAGGATGGCTGAGACATCTGGAGGAGAGGCCATCTTCCTGGTCATTGGGACCAGATGAGAGCTTCTCCAACTCACTCCCATAGAGAGACTGTGCATCCCCTTCTCTCAGGGTCTCAGATGCTGTGTCTCCGGCATTTGACAAGGAGCCCTGCCTGTTCCCCAGCTGACCCGCTGAAGCCCAACTTGCTGACCCTGGTCTCGCCAGCCCCCATATCTCAGGAGTGGGCTGCCCCTCTCATATTCATCCTGTCTTGTCCCAGTTGGATCATCCAGAATTTCTGCATCAACCCTTCTGCCAGCCTTCTCCTGCCTCTCTATCCCCCTGAGACAGGACCCATCTCAGACATCGATGCTTGCTGGGACAGCCTGGATTCATCACTCTCTCCCTTTCCTGGACAAACCTGTTCTATGCTTGGGACTTCCTTGGGAGCCAACATCCCACATACCTACTGACCTCTCGGTGGGTTCCTCCCTCCTTCTCCGGGGCACAGAAGGCCCATGGGCTGTGAATTCCTGATGCTGACAATTTCTCATAATCGACCTTCACTCTAACTTGACTGATAATAGTTTCTATATGATAATCTAATTCTTGTTTTCATTTTTAGCAGGTATAGAAAGCTGACCCTGGGTTTTGGGTGGTGCCCAATCTCTAGAAGCTCGGTGAATGCCACTCCTAAACAAGTGAAGTTTGTGGTCTGCTCTGGCCCTTGGGACTTGGATTATATCACTGTCCCCTCCTCCACCAGGGGAAAGGGTTAGAAGACACCCGAGCACTCCTGAAGCCTTCCTTGCTTTTCTTTATCCATTGGTACCAGAGACACTTGGAGCTCATGTCTTTTCCTTTCTGGGGTCAGAGTCAGAGCACATGGAGGCAACATTCCCAGGGTCTTTCTTTCCAACAAAGGGTCAGCAACCATGGTGACCACTTTACGGCCAGAGGCATTAAGAACTTTCTTGGCTTAGGGGAGCCTGAGTGGCTCAGTTGGTTAAGCTTCCGACTCTTGGTTTTGGCTTAGATTGTGATCTCACCGTTTGGGAGTTCAAGCCCCACGTCGGGCTCTGTGCTGACAGTGCAGAGCCTGCTTCTGATTCTCTCTCTCCCTCTCTCTCTCTCTCTCTCTCTCTCTCTCTCTGGCCCTCCTCCACTCACACGCACTCTCTCTCAAAATAAATAAACTGAAAAAAAATTTTTAAAAAGAAGTTTCTTGGCTAAAAGAAGATGCATACTGTTTCCCAAACTGCCACTTTGCATCTAGCCACTCCCCCTTCCTAAAGGCACTCTCCTTTTCTTGTCACCCTTGCAGGTACACCTACCTGCAGGCAGCGCCTGCCTGTGAACACCCTGAGGCCAGGCACCACGTCTGTGTGCTCACCATTGCATGGCTATCCCGGTGCCTGGCACATAAGTCTATGCGGAATGAACGTACTGGGATAACGGAGGGGGGGAAGAGGTCACGGAGATCCCCAAATCACTGCTAACACTAATCACCAAAACGTGCCAAACAGCACACTTAGCGTCAGCTGATTCGGTTACAATCCCGTCCAATATGTAGAAACACATTTACCATTCATTCCGCAGTCTGTTACATTGTCTGTTTCTATCTGAGCTATCTTTTTTTGTGTGGGAATAGAGAACAAAGCCTACACTAACACGGTTTGTCACCGAGCAGGCTGAGCTATTTGCTTTCTAAACAGTCTGGCAGCCGGCACAGGCCGAAGCGACTAAGCCCAGCGGCTTCTGGGGCTTGATTTTGGGGGGCGGCCCCTCCGCCGCCAGTGCTGTTCCCCCACCTCTCTGCCGGGTGAGCTGACGTTGCTCAAGGCTGTCAGACCTCTCAGTCCGGAGGTATTGCAGCGAGCCACTCATGACTGTATTCGCATCAATGTGGCCACTGCTCCCCTTCCAACCGCGCCTGAACGGACTGCTGGTGGGGGGATGTTGCCTTGTTGCGAAGAACACAATGTGGACCTAAAGAGATCTACGTAGCTCCCAACAGTAGGTGTCTAAGAGAGATGTTATTACTGATAGGCTATCAGTCTGATTATTTTACCCCATCATTTCCCTTACTATTACGTGTTTTCCCACAGTTCACCTGCAAGCCAGTGAACCCACCCACAGATAACAGAGTGACGACACCGTAATCAAAGGTCAAACATCTGTCTCCGCGTGCTTTGGCTGGCTCGAGGCAGAAGGCCTTCGCGTGTCTTACACTTTTCTCCCACACTACTCCCAAGTTCAGAGGCAGCCAAGTATAGGACAAGGGGCACAGGACTGAGAGAGCTCACCAGCCATGCCTTCTCCTCCGTTTCCGCGACTGAGGAGAGGAGGTGAGTCCTGACTGTGTGGAGAGGCCACAGCGACTCCTCCCCTCGTGCTTCTGCTTTCTCCCAGAGGAAGCAGGAGCTTCCACTGGGGCTTCTGGCCCTCCTCTGCCCCCTCCGGACACCCCACTGTGGGATGGGAAATTGTTAACCTGAGTAGGGGTGCCTGGGTGGCTCAGTCAGTTAAGCAGATGACTCTTGATTTTGGCTCGGGCTGTGATCTCACGGTTCATGGGATCAAGCCCCGCATCGGGCTCCACGCTGTCAGTTGGGCTTCTCTTTCTCCCTGCATGCACACACTCTCTCTCAAAAATGAATAGGTACACATTTTAAAAAGGAAAAAAAAAATGCTAATCTGAGTATTCCAAGTCCACTGGGCCCTACTTCCAAGTGGGGAGGGATATATGCCTTAGGGGTCAAGACCTGAGCAGTAAGGGCCCAGAACTGCTCTCTGGTTCTCATTTCCAGTGTCTCTGTCTGTGAGTGGATAGGGAGGGAGGGAGGGACAGGTCTTCCTAGAAGGCCTGGCCATATTTGGTGAATGCGAAATGAGGGGGAAGTCTCACTCATTCAACAGATATGTACTGAGCCCTCACCATGTACCAGGCAAAGTCCCAGTCCTTGTGGAGCTTATAGTCCAGCGGAAGGAGAAGGAAATAGCAAGTACATATATATGTGGGGATGGGAATGGGGAAAGTGGGGGAGGGGCAGGACTGTTTCTATAGAGAGACCAGGAAAGCATTCATCAACAAAGGTGCCCTTTCAGCAAAGATCTAGTTCATGGTGAACCCATGCTGGCTCCAACTGATCGCTACTTACTTTTCCTAAGATCTCGGTAACTGTAGCTCGGAAACTGTAACATTTTATGAACCGAACCTGAGATTTTTCTATGATCACCATCAAATGCCTTGGAATGTACAGACTCTATCTTTGGAAAGCACAATGCCACCTCCTGGGTTCTAACCCCTTCCTAGTGCCTCGTCAGTCTCATGGGGACCTCATCTGTGATCTTCTGTGCCCTGGGGCAGAATTCAGCCAGGACAGTTGAGTTGCTCTGGTCCGGACAAGCACGGTATATTCTCGTGTTTTCTTCACCCATCTCAGGCTTTAGCTCCTTCTCATCAAGGCTCGCTTTCCTCTCTCAGTCTGAGGATGATTCCCTTTGACAAAGAAGAATAGAGAGGTTCCTCTTTGCATTATTTATCTCTCCCTGTGGCCAAAATAGCCCCATTCCCGTGTCTGGGATCTGTTTGTAGTTTTTAATATTTTTTCCCCGAGACTCAAGTTGCCAGGAAAGCACACTTAGGAAGTGAAAACAAGAAAAGTGCACGGCAACAGCGTTTTCCTTTTGAATTTCCAGAAAGCAATCCGAGGGAGTCGGGGGTGGCGGGTCTCAGAGCACGCCATCAATTTGCGGTTAATTGGTTTAGAATTCATTAACCACATTTTCCTGCCTGCCTCTGCCTGTCTCTGGAACGGTGCTTGAGTTCCCCGATTCTTTGAGTTGCCAAACTAATAATTCACCTACTTTATTTCCTGACTCGCAGTGAGTTTGTTTTAGTCTAAATAATGCATATTCAGCTTCATTAGCATATATTTGGATCATTTCCGACTTGAATGTATTCAATCCCATCAATTTACCATTAGCGTGATCATTCAGGAGGGAAGTTTCCATATCTTTCATGCTTGTTCAGTCACTCTCATCTTTACCGGGTGTGGGGGCGGGGCCAGGGAGAGAAGGTGGGGGAGGGGCTGAGGGAGGGGAGGGGGGGTCTTCCCCAGACCCAGAGCTGCCCCAGGCACTCCAGTTCATACTGGATTCAGAGGACCCCCTGACTGTAATCCAAATGAGGTTGAGAGTGCTGAATGCTCCTGTCTGCCCCAGGAGATGAAGAGCACAAAATGTGCCCAAGGTCTATGGTGATTCTGAAGAGTTTCTTCTCTACCCAACCCGTTCTCTGATTCTCGAATGCCAACCGGATCTCCCACAATTCAGTGCAGTTCTGGCAGTAACTACCCAGAGTTAGTGCAGACGCTACAGGTTAAGGGCTCCGTCCCACAAGGCTGTCCCCACTTCAGATGACAGTTCCAAGTCCTAGGCCACCTGAACTTTTAACCCATTGGCGATAAATTGGGCATTCCCACAACCCCCGCTCAGGTGCCATAATTTGCTAGAATGGCTTGGAGAACTCAGGAGAACGGGTTACTTACATTTACTGGTTCATTACAAAGACTACAACTCAGGAACAGCCAAATGGAAGAGCCACACTGGGCAAGGTACAGGGGAGGGGAGGGAGCTGCCATGCTCTTCCTGGGCACACCATTCTCCCAGCACCCAATGCGTTCACCAACCTGGACTTTCTTGTCAACCTCATCATTGGGGGTTTCATGGAGGACTCGTTATGTGGGCATGATTAACTGAATCATTGGCCATTGGCGATTGAACTCAATCTCCAGCCCCTCTCCCTTCCCAGGAGGTTGGGAGGTGGGACTGAAAGCTCTAAGCCTCTAATAAAGGCTTAATCTTTCTGGCAACCAGTCCCCATCCTGAAGCTATGTAGGTCCACCAAGAGGCACCTTGTTAGACCAAAAGATGCTCCCGTATCACCCTTACCACTCAAGAAATTTCAAGAGCTTATAGGAACTCTCTGCTAGGCACTGGGGACAAAGAACAAATATCTTTCTTATTAAACCACAGTGACTTTCTAACCAGGTAGATGAGTGCCCAGGATTAGATATCCAGGGGCTCTGGACATTCAACGTGAAACCAATAATAAGTTTCTTTAGAGACATGTGGTATTCATTCATTTTGTCAGTATTTATGGACCCCCCCCCTACTATGCGCCAGGCACCATGTTAGGCACTGGGTATACAGTGGCAGCAAATAAAGCATCTGTGAAGACACGTGAGTGTCGTGGAACTTGCAATACGGTAGTGGGACAGGCATCGAATATACCTATGTGTATGCAGGGTCAAGTTACTCTAAATAAGCTAGGGAAATCAAGGCCTTGAAGGGAAGGTTCCAGATAAGGAAGAGAAAAAAAGGAGGTGCAGGAGCCCGGAAGGGGAGGCAGGAGAATGGCAGCCCAAGAGGAGGGAGAAGAGAGAAGCGGCAGCTGCCGTAGCGTCGGAGCTCTGGGGACAGAGTGACGCCGAGGAGGAGACACTTTGCAAGTTTTTGCTGGGTGACAGACCGCTGGACTCCGGTTCTGCTCCCCCTCGTTCAGCGTGTGGTGCACACGCGCAGCTTAGCACAACGACAGGAGAGGCTGCGGGGCATCGGCGTGGCACTGGGTCAGATCTGTTGCCTCTGCAGCTTTCACGTATAGTTACAATTTGTAATAAATTCTCTCGTGGGGAAATAGGTTCAAGAATTCCTTATAGTTACATAAATGGGTTCGGAACAAGCTTAGGGCGGAAAGCTGACACCACAGGGCAAAAGCGCCCGAGGTGAGCTAGCGAGATATTATAATGGGACCACAAATAACTTGTTATATCACCTGCAGGAAATTACTTTCCATTTGACGCCTATATCCTATTGTGCTGTGATCACAAAATCTATTTGCCTCCCAGACTCTTTGCTTCTTAAACACAAATGTTAATAATTACTGTCTGATTGTTTTCCTCACGTTCACCACGTGTGTAAGATCTTGAGCGCTCAAAATACGGAGATGAAACCCCTGTTCAGGGGCTCTTGTTTCCTCCCGGACATTAGCCTCTCTCGTATTCAATTCTGCATCCGTGCTCTTGCTGGACAAGAGAGAACTCCAGACTCACAGTCTGTGACATTCTCTGAAAGAAAAAAAAGCCAGGAATGGAGGTGGAGGAAGGCTTTATCTGAAGACATGACATTTGCGTTGAGACCCAAAGGACAAGGGCTAGTCGAGATGAATGGATGGAAGAACATTCCATCAGAGGGAAGAGCTCTGTGAACCCCCTGAGACAGGACATCAGCTGCTGCGTTAATGGCAGCAGGGACTCTAGAAGGCAGAAGGTGTTATCTTGCTCCACTTTCTGGGCACGGACAGAACTGGACTCAGTTTTGAGATCCAAAAGTTGATGCTGGAAGATACAGACATTATCAGCTTGTTCAAGACCTGAAATAGCCATCACGGCAGGGGCAGGAAAAAAACCCCGCGGGCTCAGGAAGGTAGAAGGTGAGAGTCAGAAAAGTGTTTGGGTGGCTGGGAAAAGAGAGCAGTCAAGGTCCTGGGAGTCTGCAAGCAGGAGAGCAGAGGCCCTGAGGCAGGGCAGGCAGAAAGGCCTTGTGGACATGTGTTCAGGTTGCGCACCAGGAAAGGAAGGCTCCCCCGAGCCTGGGGCAGTGCCAGGAAGGGAGCGGAGGGGCAGCCCTTCAGGCTGGATACAGACTCTGGCCCAGGGTAAAAGAGCCTTGCTTTCGCACCACTTGTGTGCTTGCAAGAGACAACCATGCCAGTGTGGAGGGCAGGGCAGAGTCAGAATGCACAGACCGGGTGAGAGAGCAGACAGGGCCTCGGGTCAGGAGTGCAAGAAGCAGCAGGATTCCCAGTGGAGGGAGCGTGTGCACGAGCAGGAACTCAAATGAGAGAGGAAGTGCTGCTTTGTCGGTAAGCGTCCTGTGCACCCCTCTCTATACCTTCCCGGCAAGTGTTATACTGAACAATATAACTAGCCTGAGACACCTAAGGGGGGACTTTCTGTTTCTCCCCCATCCTGTCACCAGATGAGGGGCATGTCACAAAGCCAGAGGCGTCGCACTGTGAATCGGATGGAAGAATGCGAGCGAGCTCGAACAATGGACTAACTCTAAAAAGACGAACTGTCCCAGGAGTACACTGAAGCCACATTCCTAGAGCACAGGGCAGGATGGGGACACAGCTTAGTGACACGCCCTCCAGTGCTCAACAGGCCCAGTAAGAATCAGCTCCCCAGGAGGCTAAGGACATGGGTTGCCACGTTTTAATGCAAGCAGGGACTCTAGAAGGTGGAGGGTGCTATCTTGCTCCACTCTGCGTGCACAGACAGAACTGGGCTCAGTTTTGAGATCCTAAAGTGGATGCTGGAAGATACAGACGTTATCAGACCTTGTGAGTTATTCCTCATCGTGAGAGGACTGTCTCAGGCCTCACTGATAAACTCCGTCGGAGTTGGTTGTGACTCAATGAAACAGAAATCTTGGTGGGGAAAAAGGACCCGAGACATGCCCTACCCTTCACATCCTTACATGATTACCGTTGGGGTAGAGGTGGGGAGCAGAGATGATCGAGGCCCAGTTCCTCGGAGGACAGTCCCACGGAGTCTGAGGAAGGGAAGAAAGAAGGAAGGAAGGGAGGGAGAGAGAAGGAGGAGGAGGGGAAGAGAGAGGGGGAGGGCAGAAGGGGGGAAGAGGGAGGGGGCAAAGGAGTGGAGGAAGGAAGGAAGGAAGGAAGGAAGGAAGGAAGGAGTGGAAGGAAGGAATGGAAGGAAGGAAGGAAGGAAGGAAGGAAGGAAGGAGGGAAGGGAGGGAGGGGTTCTCCAAAGCAGCCCCTTCCAATTGCTATCACTTCAGGTTTATAATGACCAGCCAAGTTCCACAGCTATTCATTGCCACCCAGGGGCCACTACACCCATGAACTAACCCGGCTGGAGGACAACGCCCTTATGCAGTCAACTTGGAGGGCCCTCAGATAAAGGCTGGTCGATAAAGGCTGGTCAGGCTGCATTGAGTGGTCCCCAAAAGGCACCTCTGGCCTCTGCCAACCTAATGTCCCCGCAGGCCTTCCAAGTGTATACACATTCTTTTACTAGTAAGTAACATGGACTGGAAGGAGAGAAGAGGAGGCGCACAGTCAGGACAATCTAGAACTGCACGGCAGGCAGTGTGGAGGCAGAGGGTGCTGGCTGAGACTGGAGGACAGGGCAGGAATCAGAGGGTGGCCCTGTGGAGTGGAAAGTGGTGGGCACCACCTCCTGGGTCCTCCGCGGCTGCCTCTAGCCCAGACCGGGCGGAGGGCGAGGACGGGGAGACGAGACCCGTTCTGTGCCAGACAACGGGGCTACGCACCGCACTGTTTTCCTTTTGCAGAAAGAGCATTGCCCACTCCAGCCCCTCCAAAGCCCTGAGCTGCATCACTGGCCACGAAGCAGGGTTTGGAAGTGATTAAACAGTAAAACCGGGGCTTGCTGCTGCCAGGGAAGGAATTGATCATGTCAGTCAGGAGCTCCGTGGTGCCTGCGTTTCTGTTCATTGGAGAAATGTGTTTTTAGCCTGGGACTGACTCTCGAAGTTCTTCCTGCGGAAAGGCCGGGAGATGAGAAACGGTCCTCCTGTGTCAGTCACAAACTGGAATAATTTCACCCGCCTCACCCCATTCTCCCAGCAGCCAGATCTATGTCACCCCCACCTGCCTCCTCTTTTAGGACAGCCATGCTCCGTGTAGCCCCCACCCCACTCGCGGCCTGTCTCCGAATGGGGACTACTGTCCTCTGACCTGAAGAGTAACTGCTTGAGGGGTCAGCAGCCAACCCAAGCTTAGCCAACTGCGTCCTTTCCTGGGGTCTTTCGAATGGGAGGTGACGAGAAAAGGCCGTTTTTTCTCCTGACATAACACGCTAATGAACAGAAGCCTGGAGTTTCCAGAAGGTAGGGTTCTGACCTCGTGGAGAAGCCAACCTGAGAGAATAAAGTTGACTCAGAAGAGTGGGATGGGAGCCAGCGCAAGATGGCAGGGGAGAGGGGAGGGCAGAGAGATTCTGGCTGTCCCTAAGGCTTCTGGCTGTCCCTAAGGTTAAGCCAACCCCGCCTTCCCGCACGTGGCTACAGGAGCCAAATACGCCCCGACTGGCATGTCACCTGCCTGGCATGTTGCTGCCAGTGGCCGTCAAGGCCAGGCGTCCCTGTAACACACAGCGCACACGCGAGGGGGGCATGAAACGCTGATCGTGCACCTGTGAGGGGAGCCTGTGGGGGAGGCACACCCCCCCAAGGGAGAACGTGACCCAAGTGGCGACGTTCACAGTCACAACAAGGAGCTACCATGGAAGAAAGTCTCCCCCAACCAAACCACGGAAAAGATCCTGCCCTTGGCTTTGTGCGTTTGCCAGGCGAGGACAAACCACTCCTGCTCGTAGCCAAGCGAGGGGCCATGCGACACGCGGCAGCTCCATCCCAGCTCAGACGAGGCACAACCACAGACACAACCACAGCCACATGGAGAACAGAGAGTCCACGTGGGAGGGAAGACGGGCAGGAGGAGCGACTCAGATGGTCGGACGCGGTGTCTCCGGTGGGAGTTCACACCCACCCCTCGAGGAAGAAGAAAAGAAGATGTAGCCCCACCCCTACCTCCGTGAGCCATAGTTGCTGTTCATAATGCTTTTTAAGGTAATCACTGCCGTCTTTGTAAAGCCAGAGAGCCCCTTGCCCCATCCCACCCCCAAACCTGCCTTAACAATTGCAAACGGGGGCAGGGGGTGGGGCGCCCAGGGGGCTCAGTCGGTTGAGCGTCTCCCTTCTGGTGGTCATGATCTCAGAGTTTCTGTGATCGAGCCCCGTGTTGGGCTCCGCAGCTGGCAGCACGGAGAAAGTATCCTCTTTCTGCGCCTCTCCCTCTCGTGCTGTGTCTCTCTCAAGATAAGTACATCAACTTAAATTTTTTTTTTTCAACGTTTATTCATTTTTGGGACAGAGAGAGACAGAGCATGAACGGGCGAGGAGCAGAGAGAGAGGGAGACACAGAATCGGAAACAGGCTCCAGGCTCTGAGCCATCAGCCCAGAGCCCGACGCGGGGCTCGAACTCACGGACCGCGAGATCGTGACCTGGCTGAAGTCGGATGCTTAACCGAGTGCGCCACCCAGGCGCCCCACAAGATAAGTACATCAACTTAAAAAACTGCAATCTTCTGGGGCACCTGGGTGGCTCCGTCGTGAAGCGTCGGACTTTGGCTCAGGTCATGATTTCACAGTTCACGGGTTCGAGCCCCACATCGGGCTCTGTGCTGACAGCGTGGAGCCTGGAGCCTGTTTCGGATTCTGTGTTTCCCTCTCTCTGCCCCTCCCCCATTCATGCTCTGTCTCTCTCTGTCTCAAAAATAAAAAAACGTTAAAAAAAATTTTTTTTTAAATTGCAATCTTCTAAAAAAAACCTAGTAATTGCAACGAGGATTCTGTGCCCGGAATGTCGCTTCTTCTTACAGATGGGGGGTGGGGGGTGGTCAGGGGTAGAAGAATTACATGCAACTCAGAAAAAGGGACAAAAACACAAGAGCAGAGACCAAGCAGGAACTCCTGGAGAAGAACCTGCGCCACCAGCCTCTACCAAAGCCGTCGCGGGCCATCCCGACGCGGTCATCCTTGCCGCACCCGGAAGCGTGTGCAAGCGAGGCCCCTCGCAGACCCCCCCGTGACCGCATCCCACTTGCAGAGTGTCCACCCCTGCTAGACTGTTCTAGAAACTGTGCACATCGCAGCGAGTAAGACGCACAAGGCCTCTGTCCTCATAGACTTATGTGACAGGCAGGAGCACACGCAGTAAGAAAGGGGACAAATGAAGGAGCAAAGCAATTACAGATGTAATAAACGTGTGAGACCCTCTCACATTCAGCAACTCCTGGAGAGGAAACACCGGCCTAGAGAGGGTATGAGACTTGCCCTAAGCAACAGCCCCAGGGGATGAAACCAACCCCCCCCCCCCCCACCTCCCACCCCCGCCAACTGCAGTCTCCCAGCTACTGCCCCATCTCCATTCTGTGGCCCCGGTCGCCCCACGGATGCCCTGTCATTCTATCCAGAAATGTCCGATGCTCTTTTTGGCAGTTCTTGGGAGCACGCCCTGCTGGCCTAAGTCCCCAGTGCATCTGGCACACGGTCGACCTGAAGACACACATTTGCTTTGCCAGGGACAGTCTCAGTTACACCTATTGTCCTGGAGTAATTAGGAATACAGCCCATTTTCACGTGCAGAAGCGTCCAGGTTTCAACAACAAATTATGTGCACACCCCACCCCACCCCCATCCGTGGCGTACCTAAGCCTCTGAATCTTTGAAGCGTCTTGGTGGAGAACCGTCTAAGTGTTTGGCACTTTCTCCAGATGTTGGACAAGGCGAGGAGCTCTGCCGAATTCTGCCCCAGGAAACCTTGGTGCCCACCTCCCTGGATATCACTCAACCTTTGAGGCATCTCTTCAGTAAGCCTTCCCTGTCTGGTCCCACTCCTACCCCCGGCTATGCTCTGCCTTGTCCATTAACCCTCGCCCCTGCCAAGAATTTCTCCTAAAGACAGGGCTCACATTGACCGCAAGAGAAGCTTCTGGAGAGAATCAGCCATGCTCTGGGAGCACGGGAGCATCATCAAGTGTTTGCTAAACTGAGAGGAAACACAACACCCTCGGGTGAAATATATCTCACAGAGGAATCTGGAGTTCTCAATTTGACCCAAACATACATGCAATTTATTATTTTTTTAAATGTTTGGGGCGCCTGGGTGGCGCAGTCGGTTAAGCGTCCGACTTCAACCAGGTCACGATCTCGCGGTCCGTGAGTTCGAGCCCCGCGTCGGGCTCTGGGCTGATGGCTCAGAGCCTGGAGCCTGTTTCCGATTCTGTGTCTCCCTCTCTCTCTGCCCCTCGCCCGTTCATGCTCTGTCTCTCTCTGTCCCAAAAATAAATAAACGTTGAAAAAAAAAAATTAAAAATAAATAAATAAATAAATGTTTATTTACTTTTGAGAGAGAGAGTGCACAGTGGGGGAGGGACGGGGGGCGGGGCACAGAATCCAAAGCAGGCTCCAGGCTCCTAGCTGTCAGCACAAAGCCTGACATGGGGCTCGAACTCACAAACCGTGAGATCATGACCTGAGCCAAAGTCAGATGCTTAACCAACTATGCCCTCCAGGTACCTCATACATGCCATTTAAATGCCCCTTCCTAGGCGCCTGGGTGGCGCAGTCGGTTGAGCGTCCGACTTCAGCCAGGTCACGATCTCGCGGTCCGTGAGTTCGAGCCCCGCGTCAGGCTCTGGGCTGGTGGCTCAGAGCCTGGAGCCTGTTTCCGATTCTGTGTTTCCCTCTCTCTCTGCCCCTCCCCCGTTCATGCTCTGTCTCTCTCTGTCCGAAAAATAAATAAACGTTGAAAAAAAAAAATTTAAAAAAAAATAAAATAAAATAAATGCCCCTTCCTCCTGAGAAAACTCAGTGATATCTGGCATGTGGATCAGACCCTGGCCTAATAGAGCCCCTGATGTCCCGAGTTTTGCCCTCAGGAGCATCTGGCTTCGTGACCCTCGGCCCTCAGAGCTAGAAGCCTCGTCCTGCCCCAGCAATGACAGGTGTGGGGCAGGTGCAGGTCTCTTGGGATAGAATGATTTCAGCCCAGCGGGGACACCAAAGACCTCCCCACCCCCACCCCCCGGGGCCAGGATCTCCACAACCTGGGAGGGAGGTCCTGAGCCGGGGCACAGCCGTGCCTACCTGTGTAAACACAGTACCTGCCGCCAGGCCCCCTCCCCACAGCCCAGCTGGCACATCTGGGGGGCAGCAGGCGGCCTCTTCATGCAAATTAAATAAAACAACCTTTTTATCTGTTGGCTGATTCCCTCTTTTGAAGAAATCAACTACAAATTCATTTTTCGGGAGAAGCAATTATGATGATGGATGGAATGTCAAAGAAAGGGAATCAAACAGCAGCCTGGAGGCCCAGGCTGGGGGCTGCCTCGTGGGGCAGGAGCGTGGGGATAGGATCCTTTCAGGTCCCATCCTTCCTGGCTCTCCCCGCCCCCCTTCTCCCCTCCTCAGTTCTGCGGGGTTAGGATGATGCAGAAAGGGCCCTTCCCACCATAGCTAACGAACAGGCTACTTTGGCTGTGGAGGAAGAGGTCAGAAAAGTCACGGTAAGGGGCATAGGCTGTAGCCGATCAATCGCGAGCACTTATCGGGCCTGGCACTTTCCAGGTATGACTTCATTTAATCTGTACACTTGCTCTGCAACATAGAGATTAGTTCACCCATTCAAAAAAAATTTTTTTTCACGTCTATTCAATTTTGAGAGACCGAGAGAGACACAGTGTGAGCAGGGGAGGGGCTGAGAGGGAGATACAGAATCCGAAGCAGAAGTTTACCCATTTTACAGATGGAGAAACCGAGAGGCACCTGGAGGCTTGGCTCAAGATCACGTAGGTAGAAGGGGAGCAGAGTCAGAACCCAGTCTTCACTCCACTGCAATAGAAGCCCTTCTAAGAAAAGTAGGTTTGGCTCAGAGCCCTGGAGACCAGACAGCCCACTCCTCTCTCACCCACCCTGCCTCCAGTTTGCCCATGGAAATGGAGGCCGGCTTAAGGCCACAGGGCCAATCATTGGAGGAATCCGTACATTCATTCGACTGATAATTACACAGTTTTAGGCACTGTTCAAGGATGCATGAGCTCCAAGTTCACAGTCAAGGGCTTCAGCTGCCCTAGCCTGTGAGTTGACAGATTTGGAAAACAGAAAAAACCCACGGACTTGATAAAGCGCCCCCCACCCCAGGGGGACCCCAGCTCCACGCATTATCTACGGTCTCAGCAGCCCTCTGTGCCAGACAGGAGGACACTGAGGGGCTACAGTAGAGAGAAGCACAGGAGCCCCATGGTGCCATCCCAGAGCCAGGAGCCCCTGGCACTCAGGGAAGGGCCAAGCGTCTGCCAGCCTGTCATTTGGGGGGAAATCCTTCACAGAGATGGGTCTGGGCTCCCACTTCAAAGGCTCCTCCAATAAAGACCTGCTAATTGTTTGAAACGAATTTTCAGTGAGGTGTGAATTCTCGCTCTCCAAAGCTCCAGCGTGAGTTCCAGGAGACCTCAAGCTGGAAGGAGCCAGGGAGGCTGCTCCCCTGCCTGGAGGCAGAGGGCGAACAGGGGTGGCGGGGACCAAACCCTATCCCCATCATTCCACGTGGGGGGGGGCATTGATGGGGCACTTGCCATCCCAGAAGCCTTGAGGTGACAGGCTGGGAACTGTTAGCCTGGAGGGCAGCTCTCCTGAGAGGGAGGTGGAGACTGAATCTTGAAGGCTCAGTGGGCTGAGGGTTTGGGGCTCACTGCAGACCCCACCTACCTTGGGGTGACAACAGGTTACCCAGCTATGAAAGTTAACAGCTGACAATTCCATGAAGATGCGTAGCAGGCGCTGTTCTAAGTGCTGTGCGTATTACACATCCCTTCTCATCAAGTGCTCACGGCAACCCACGAAATAGGAACTAGTATTTTGTCCCTGTTTGCAGATCAACATGGAGGCGCGGAGAGTTCACTGTCCTCTGCTAAGCAGAGGAGACAGGACCGGCCCCTAGGCGCTCAGTCTGTGCTCAGGACACAGGAGAGGGAGCCACGCGGAGCTAACACACACGGAAAGTAAACGACGGTAACTCACCCTCCCTGCCTCCAGCCGGGGCCCCACCCGGGAGGTCAGGCGAGGCAGGGAAACTGAGGACCAGTTCAGAGGGAAGAACAAAGGCACTGGAGTCCCACAGATCTGGGAATAAATATCTCCCAGCCAGGAGACCAGGGGAAACGAATTAGCCTTTCTCTGACTTCATCTCCTCATCTCTGAAATGGAAATTACGATACCTACCAGCAAGGTTATTTTCAGGAGCTGAGATAATCAGGCACTCCCATGACCCTGAGAGCGAGGGTCTCCTTAAATTTTGTGCCCGAGGCACCTCATTAAGTCTCTCTCCAGTCCAGGCCCTGGAGATAATTACATGTTAAGAATCTGGACCAGAAACTTCCTGGCAAGAGTAGACGGTAAATGAGCAAATGAATAAAGGAAAAATGAATGACTAGTAGCCGCATTAACAGTAGCTACTGTTTACTCATTCATGGTCTAGTCTCGCCAGGCAGGCCCGTGCAGGACAAGGGTTGTGGGGCTCTAGGGGGAGAAGGCACGTGCCCTGTCCTCAAGGGGCCTACCACCATCCTAGGGTGGAGCCAGCAATGCCCATCTCTGGCTTGTGCTGCCCAGCCAGGGGCTGGTCTGGTTCAGGCACCAGACCCACCCAGTCTGACTGGCCCTGCAGGTACCTGCCAGGTCCCTGGCTGCAGGAAAATGCTTCACTCGCAGACAGAGAGCCGAGCTGGGCCTGTAGGTGTGGCGGGGTTCTGGGGAAGGTGAGGTCATTGCCCTTCAGGGCCTCCTCACCAGGCTCTGGGCCGGCTCGGGTCTCACATCTCACACCGGGCATCCGAGCAAACCTGGGGACTGCCGCAGCGGCTTAGGACCCTATCCCTTTCTACCCGGGACACACAAAGCTGCTCCAGACTGGGAGCTCTTCAAAGGTCTGCAATCATGACTTCTAAATCCACTCCCCCACCCCGGAAGGAAGGCCTGGGACAAAGACGGGAGTAAAGAACAACTTTCCCAGGGCTATAGCTCTGCTAGGGAACAGAACCTCTGGAAGGCACGGGTGAGTCGGGACACCTGAGGATCATCTAGAAGGCAGCATTAGAGACGGCAGAGAGGCGTCCTTGTTGGAAGGCCCTGCAGGCCGAAAGGGTCACAGGTCTCCCCTGGATCTCTGCAGCACCCCCACACTTAGGGATCTGGGGGCGAAGCAGGAAATTGAGGGTTGCAGGATGTCAGGGCAGGGGGAGGGAGGGAGGGGGGCAGCAGGAAGAAAGGAGGAAGGGGAGCAGGAGGGGAAGGAGTGTTCTCAGGCTGCAGAGCATCTGCTCCCAGGATGCACGCCTGAGTCCACAAAACAAAAGGGAAGACAGACGGGGCCTCCGAAGTTTCTGGCCGGAAGTCTCCAGCGCATCGCACCTCATCCTCCGCCGCAGCCCCCTTCCCTCCCATCCTCTTCCGCTGACTTCCACGGGCTTCTGAGTCAGAGACATGTGGCTGTAATCAGTCTCGTGTCCGTAAAATGGGAGAACAACGGCCTTGACCTCTTAAGGCTGCTCCAATTGGCAGTGAGGTAACGTCTGCAGAGGGCTCAGCCTGTGCCTGGCAGGGGACACGGGAAGTGCCTCGTAATCCGTGGCTGGCACCACCTTTCTATTCTGGCCATTAGCAACAGCTTGAGCCGACCTCAGTGTGCTCTCCAACCAGAAGGGTCGGCTGCGGAGCCGAGGGCCAAGGCAAATGGCACGACGGCAAGGCCACCCAGCCTCGCCAGCCTATGGGCAGGTGTGCCTGGCTGTCCCCACCCCCTGGCCGCTGGCCACACTGTTCATTAAGCAAATGGCCCACAATGGCCAATGATCAGTGGAGCACGAGGGCGGACGCCTCTCCCAAGTCGGCCTCATCAAAGGCAGGCGCTGAGCTAATTTAAAGATCTAAGTGGAACATATTTCTCCTGATGCGGCAGTTTCAATTGACTTGTATTGTCTCCAAATAAACACTGGAGTCACAGCAATTAGTTTTCTGGACAGGGCTCCGGGTTAGGGGACAAGGGGCAGCAGAGCAGAGAGGGGCTGGTGCGAGCGGACTGAGATGGGGCAGCTGGGGCGGGGGGGCGGGTCTGAGCCCTCGGCCTGGGCAGGGGTGCACTCTCGGGCCTCAAGGTCCCCAACAGGGAATGGAAAAGTCCAGGTGCCCATCCCAGGCTGTCTAAGCCGGCAGGGACTTGTGGTATCATGAAAACTGATCCTGCAACATCATTTAGACTGAGACTTTATGCAACAGATAGGAGGACACGGGGGACCCAAGAGACGTTGTGGATGGCTCAACGTTGTCATCAGGGCCTGGGCTCCTGACTCAGGTATTTAATACACGACCCACATTCCCAAGCATGTTGTAGCTCCAAAGGTGCTTTTGGGGTTTAAAATCTCATTTAATCCACACACTGGCTCTGAAAGGATGGAATTTCTCCTCTCACTTCAGAGTTGAGGAAACAGAAGCTCAGAGACGTTAGGGGACTTGCCCAAGGTCACACAGCTGAGTGGCAGCTTTGGATGTTTTGTTCTTCTTACCACTCCGTGCTGGATGAGGATGTGTGTCTCATTCCCCTGGGTCCCTGTGGATGAAGCCCTGTGCCCCCAAAGAGTCTTACGTTATGGAGTACCCTGGTTTCCCCAGGGTGACAAACTCCTGGACCCCAAGAAGCTCCTGGCTGGTGGCAGAGGCAGAGGTGAAAAGCCAGGTATAGGTCTGAGGAGGCCAGAGAGTGAGAGGGGAGGGCAGAGCTTTGGGATGCAGCCAGGATATTGGCCGGGCCTGCGGGCAGTGGGGAGCCAAAATCCCCATCATGATAGCCCAGGCCAGGCCAGGGACAGAAGCCAGATCTGCCTCCCTGGGAAGCCCTGACACCTGTGGCCTGGGGCTGAGAGGCAGGGCTGCGCCCTGACAGTAAAAATGGGACACCTGTCCTTTGCCTGAGGGGACATGGGCCCTGGGGGCAATACACTGCAGGCTGGGGGCAGGGCCTTGGGATTACCCAGCGCACACAGCAAGGAGTCTGCCAGTGCCCGCTGGGCTTGCTGCAGGGAGACTCGGGCCCAGAGCCTGCTGCACGCTATGGAAGGGGCACTGGCTGCCTACCATCTCCCCTACCGGGTGGCCCAAATAGACACCGGGATGAGCACCTCCTCAGGAATGACTTGAGCAGATCGGCCTGATTCCAAACCACACACACTTTCCCGAAGGAGGCTCTGGGACCCGAAGGACCTGCCGGGGTGAATGGCCTCACGCGTGGCTATCAAGTCACCGCAATAATAATAACAACAACGATAACAACAACAGCCAATGCTCTCTGAAGCCTTATTCTGTGCCAGGCCCCATGCTAGCACATGCATGTTCTCATTTACAGGGGAGGAATCGGAGGCTCAGAGACGTTAAGTAACTCACCCAACGTCACACTGCTCGTAAACAGCGGAGCGGGGACTCCAACCCCATTTTGTCCAGCACAAAACCCAGAGCACTTAGCTTCTCCTGATATTGTCCACAACCCATCGGGCGGTCAGGGGCCCCACAAAGACCCGGACTAGTTGATTTTCAGGATCTCCTCCAAGAAGGTTGGCTCAGAAGGGTTAAGAAGGACAGAGGAGAAGGAGAAAGAGACACATGTAAGGCCAACGGCAAGATACTCCTCAGGATTTGGATTGTGGAGTCTCCAGACTGTAGGGAAAGGCACGGGAGGAGGAGAGAAGAGGGTTTGGATGGGGGTGGGGGGGTGGGGGAGAGAAGCAGGAGGAACATCCGTTTCAGAAGGGACCTGCTCCCTCAACCCACTCCAGGGCCGGGTGTTTCTGTTTCTCATCGAGGAGTCCCCACTCACCCTCATCCACCTTTTTGCTTTTCCTCTTTCCTTCAACCTCAGACAACCAGACAATTCCACTGTTAAATGCCTATAGCACCTGCCTCCCAGCTCTGTCCTCCTCCACCTGGAGCTGCCCCCCCATCACTGGCCTCCAGTTCCGGTGCCCCCCCCCGCCCCCCATCGCAGCCCCAGCTCTGTCGGCTTCTTCCTTCTGAGGCTCTGATTACGTCCCTCCTCTGTTCAAAAGCCTTCAAAGGCAGGCCACTGGCTACAGAGTCAAGTCCAAGTTCCTTATACTGGTGTTCAAGGCCCTTCCCAGTCTGGCTCTCACCCCCTGCGCTCCCTCCCTTCTGTCTACCTACTGGGTTCTCTCCCTGACACCTCACGTGCGCTCTCCCTTCTGGGATTCGGGTTTTGGCTCAAATGTCAACATATCATATCAGGTTACCGTCCAAAGGAGCCCACCCGTCTGGTCTGGTCCGGTCTTTCACGCCCTCACCCTAAAGCTTTACGTTTCCCTCAAAACACTATCAACAGCTGACAACCAGTATACTGGATTTCTTTTTAAGTTTTTAAAAACGTTCTTATCTATTTTTGAGAGAGAGAGAGAGAGAGAGCGAGCAGGGGAGGAGCAGAGAGACAGGGAGACAGAGAATCTGAAGCAGGCTCTATGCTGACAGCAGCGTGCCCGAGGCGGGGGCTCGAACTCATGAACCGCGAGATCATGACCTGAGCCTATTGGAGTTTTGACCCTCCTGCCCCGCCGAAAGCAGGGATGGTTTAATCCGTAGCCACAACATCAGGGCTCAGGGCAGTGCCAGTCTGTCCCAGGGACTGGTTGGTGCTTGCTGAACAAACGAATGACAGCCCTGTCCCCCCACACTTCGTACTCTCTGCTACAGCAATTCACGACACCGCAGCTGTCCTCACAGGCCCAACCCATGCTCTATCATCGCCTTCGTCCTAAAGCTCAAGTGGGACACTTGATCCATCTCCCATGCCTCTTCCTCCAGGCAGCCCCCCTCCTTTAACCGACCTCACTCGGTCAGCCATGTGATAGAGTATTTCTGAAGGGCTAATATTTCATCACTTGGCTGTAGGTTCCTTAAATAAGAATGAAAGGCCTGTGTCTTACCCACCCTCTTCCCCCACACAATACCTAGTACCAAATCAGGTACCTCCTAGGTACTCAGTAATTATTTCTTGAGTGTGGTATAGAGAGAGAAGATTCGACTCAGCAAGCATTTTTCTGAAATTTACCTACTCCCAGCCAAACTCTGGGTTGGCCGAGGCCCTACTATGTGCCAAACACCATGCTGCATGACTTCTACTGTGTGCCAGGTCCCATACGAGGAGGGACCTCTCATGTGCCAGGTTCTGTGCCAAGAAATCACCTCCTGTGGGCCAGTCTGAGTCGGCTGAAGCCCTACTGTGTATAGATCTGGTTTGGATGCACTCCTGTGATGGAAGGTAGGGGCACATATGTACCTGGTTTCATGCTGAGAGTGTACCTACTGTGTGCTAGGCCCTGAACCAGGCACCGGGGGCAGCAAGATAAGTAAAACTCAGCCCCTGCCTTCAAGTGCCTCTCAATCAGCCCGAGGCGAGCAGCAAATGGGGGAGGCAGGGGAAGGAGGAAAGCACAGGGGAGATTAATAACAACTATTTATTCTGGCAAATTATGAGTGCATGTAGGGCCATCTGTGCACAAAGCTCCATGCCCGCTCATCACCAGCACGGCCCAGCACAGGAGCCCAGCTTGGCTCTGGGGGACAGCCTGGCCTTCCATCAACTCGTCACTGCCTGGGACAAGAGGCATCCGGCCTCCTTGTCCAGCTGTCCAGCCCACTGCCACCAGGTGGACGGGCCCAGAGCGATTCTAAAAATACAGCCGAGGTCCGGCGCAGGCGTGATAAGGGTGCTCCTCCCTCCCGCCAGAGCTGAGGTGGCCGATCCCTGAGCTGGAAGATGACCAGGGACCAGGACACAGAGGGTAGCTCCCAGGGATTCCTTGAGGATGGGTCAGGGCACTGCTGGGAGGCTCAGACTGTTTAGGAAAGAAGGTCTGGCCTCTGGGGAGGCTGCAACAGGCCCAAGGATGAGTTCACTGAGGGGTGAGCTTGGGACCCAGGGAAAGATCCTTTCTGGATGTCCAGCCAGCAGCACAGAGCAGGCCCCAGAGCCTGCTGGCTTCCACTGGAAAGCAAGAGACGAATCTGTGCTCCTGCCTCGGAGACCTAAATCTTTCTTCAGATTACTCTTGATTCTCACATCAGACTGAACCTTGACTTTAACCCCATTCTGACCTTTGATCCCAGCTCTACACTGAGCCCCAATTTTCCTTGGCTGAGGCTCCTGGGGGACCTCTGTCTCCCTTGACTCTGAAATAGGCAGGCAGATGGAATCCTCCTGGAATAAAACGACCCCATGAGCCACACAGGGCTTTGAATCCTAATGGTCTAGAAAGAAAGTGAAAGAACATGTATTCAACAATAAAATACTACTACTCCCACTACCAGCATTTATTGACCACTTGTTGTGTATCGGCACCATTTTAAGTGCTTTGCATGTATTAATGCCTTTATTCGTTATAACAACCCCATTTTACAGACAAAAAAGAGAGACACACAGTGGTTAAGCAACCTTCCCAAAGATGCATAGCTCGTAAGTATCAGAGTCAGGATTCGAATCCAAGCCACCCGACACTATGGCACCTGCGTGTGCCCCCATGATCCTGGAGTTGTTCTAAACATGCGCTAGCTCTGGCTTCAGTATTCACACGTGCGTGTGCGCACACACACACACACACAATCTTGTTTTCTTTTTTAGAACAATGCTACAGAATGGGTTTTATTACCCCAATCCTAGCGATGTAGAAGTTAGAACTCTGTAAGGAGAACCGGCTTGCCAAAGATAGCTCAGCTGAGACCCGATCAAGTTGGCATTCCAATTCAGATTTTTAAATATATTCATTCCTGCTTACAAAATACGTGCACACCGCATAACAGAAAGAAGAAAAACTAGCGATACTTCCAATTGCCCTTCCATCCAAAAAATCACTGTTCGTATTTTGGTACAGGTCCTTCCAGTCTTTTTCCCATCAATAAATATAATATTTTTGCAGTAAAGTATTCCCCCCTCCAAAATGTGGGTGCCGCATGATTTCCTTGACAAATCCTAACAATTGGGCCCCTAGGTGTTTAAGCCCATCCTCCCACACTCCCAGATAGATAAGATTTCCAGAAGACCAAACTAGAATGGGCTTGGCTGAGTCAGTCTGGCTGTGTGGCCAGCAGATAGCACAGGGCAGGGACACGCCATGCAGAAGATGCTTGGCCCAGCTGGTACCCTTCCTCCCGCTATACAATTTGCTCTGGTAAAGGCGAGGGCCTCCATGAGATTTACCTGTTTATTCTACGAACTATCTTTTTTTAAATGTTTTCATTTATTTTTGAGACAGAGAGAGAGAGACAGAGCATGCGCAGGGGAAAGGCAGAGAGAGGGGGAGACACAGAATCCAAAGCAGGCTCCAGGCTCCAAGCTGTCAGCACAGAGCCCGACGCGGGGCTCGAACCCACAGACTGAGATCATGACCTGAGCTGAAGTCGGACGCTCAACCAACTTAGCCACCCAGGCAGGCACCCCTATTCTACAAACTATCTTGATGAAAACTTGACTGGGGCTTTGGGGTCACAAAGGTCACTCTCACCTACCAATTACACACTTATCCCCCTGGGATATCAGGGGCCCGTTAATGCTACAGTGACTGCAGAAGGTCTGGGCTGGGGTATGGCGGAGCCTCAGTTCAGGCTGGGGTCGGAGGTTTTTCTCAACATTAGCCAGCACAGAGCAGAACAGATGTACTCAGCCCCAGAAAGAAGATGTCCCAGGGCAGGGCCCAGGAAAGAAGGTACGGAGCATGTGGTTGGGAGGAGGTGGCTTTACGAAGGAAGTGGCTGACCCAGGAGGCCAAACTGCTCGGGCTCACCCAGCACTCCCGCTGTCGAAGCTCACAGCTGTGGTGCTGGACACAGGAGTCCTTTGAGGGTCAGTGCATGCAAGCAGAGAGCAGGACAGGGGACTCCGGGCTCTGCAACACCCTCTGAAGGTGGGTCTCTACCAATGCAGCCCTGCGTTCAGGGTCAGGAAGAGTGGACCACAATCAAGGACGCATGCAGGAAAGGGACAGCAAAAACCCAAGGGTCCTTGGGCCAAAAGCAAGGACACATGGAGGAAGGGACAGCAGACACCCGGGGGTCTTTGTTTCTCCTTCTTTCTCCTTTGTCTTCTTCCCACTGCACACCTGGGGGTGGCCATGTGACTGCTGGGGGGCCAAGTGGCCAGAGCCCAAGGCCCCCCTCCACCGCAGCATGCCTCTGTCCTACTTACTTACGTCGGCACCGCCGATGCTGGTCTCTCGCAGATTAATGAGGCCACGGCTGAGGCCCTGCACCAGGGGACTGGCCTTGTTTCTAGGTGACCAGGCACTTGAGCCTAAATTAACTTTGACTACCCTTTGTGCTCTCCCCCTTGGCAGGGTGGGAAGAGAAGTAAAAGGGAGGAGGCGGAGAAAGGGAGGAAGAGGAAGAGGAGGAAGGGATATAAGGAAGGGGGCAGGGAGGAGGAGAGGAGGGGGGACGAAGGAGGGGAGGAGAAGGGAGAACTGGGGAGACACTGAGGGCGGGAGGAGAGGGAAGTGAGGGGGCAGGAGGTGGGGGTGCAGGAGAGCGGGGCAGGAAGCCTGCGAAGGCCCCTGCTCCTCCCACTCTACCAGACAGCCCGTCTAGGATCTTGGTAAGGTGACCTCTCTTGTGAGGGGGAAAAGAGAGGAAAGGAAAATGAATGTCCTGCCAAGTAGCTACCTCGGCAGATGTGCTGTCAGAACAGGACCAGGCCCTTCACTTTACAAGTGTGGAAGCAGGTTTCCCGAAGTCATGGGGGCGGGCAGTGCTACACAGTAGAGCCCAGGCCTCTTGACTCCCTGTCCAGTGCTCTTCCTGCTGTGCAGCATGGACCACCCAGTGAGGAAAGCCTACTCCTCCCACAAAATCCTACTCAGAGGGCCCCTCTTCCAGGCAGTCTCCTCAGGCCCCCGAAGTCCTCTCCCCTGCCGGCCTGAGACATCTCCCAGACAGCACGATTCATCCCCTCTGTGTCCTGCTTCCCAGCATAGAATGAGAGATGGACAGAGTGAATGAATGAACGAGTGAATGAATGAATGGAGTTAGGCTTTCAGGTCAGATAAGACCTGGGTTTGAATCCCCACTTCACCTCTCATTAGCTGTGACTACTGGTGAGTTGCTAAGCCTCTGTGAAACTCCGTTTTCTCCAGGCGCTTGGGTAGCTCAGGCGGTTGAGCGTCTGACTCTTGATTTCAGCTCAGGTCATGATCTTACAGTCCGTGACTTTAAGCCAGCGTGGAGCCTGCTTGGGATTCTCTCTCTCTCCCTGTCTGTCTGCCCCTCCCCTGCTCACTCTTCTCTCTCTCTCAAATTAAATAAAACACTTAAAAAATCCCTCAGTTTTCTCATCTCTAAAATGGATCCTTCACAGGGTTGGAAAATCAGTTACACAATGCAATCCCTCATTCATTCATTTATACACTTATTGACCACCTACTGCATGCCAAGCAGGCTCTGTGATGGGCACTGGGTAACTGACAGGGAATCAACAGACGTGGTCCACGCCCTCCTAGGGCTTACGGTCTGTCAGGGGCAAACAAGCAACAAAAAGTGTACGAATGAACAACTATTTGACTACAGAAGTGCCAGGAAGGAAAAAGCCAAGGTGTAATGATACAGAGTGGGGAGCTGGGGAGCCTAATTTGCATGTGGCCATCAGGGAAGGCCTCTTCAAAGAGGGACCGTTTAAAGCCAAGATCTGAAGGCCCGGAAGGAACCCAGCCAGGTAACGGGGAAAAGTCCTCCAGGCTAAGGGAGCAACATGAGCGGCACACTGTACAAGGCAGACGACAGGGAGCATCAGTGTCACCACCGAAGTGTCCGCACTGTGTCCTCTGCGGGAGCAAGCAGCCTGGCCCAGGACCGCCTGGAGGAGGAGAGGAAAAAGGAGGAAGAGAAGGTGGTTGAGTGCCCTCTACGCATTCGTTCATTCAGGACACGTTTGCCGAGCTCCCCGACTATGCAGACTCTGTACCTCCCTGCCAGCACTGGGGACACGGTGGGGGCCAACCCCTGACACAGCCGCAGCCCCACAGCCCTTGGAGAGGAGGAGGTCTCACTGGACACCAGTGAGATAGATCATCTACAGTAAGCAGGCCACCCGGCTTCTGGAAGTGCTGAGGGGTGCCTGGCGTGATCAGAGCAGGTGGCAGGAGGACCCCACCAGGCACATCTGGGGGCAGAGGGGAGGGAGATCAGGAGAGGCCGACCTGAAGAGACGAGGTCGAGTTGAGATCTGTGGAGGAAGAGAAGTCAGTGGGTCCAGCGGTCGCCTGGTGGACTGAACAGAGATTTTGGGGCTTATTCTCAGAGAGATGATGAGCTGTTGACAGCTTTTGGGGGTGGAGCTCCAAGACCGAATCAGTAGATACCACATGTAGAGCAGAGGGAGGAGTAGGGGCCAGAGCAGATGCAAGGAGAATGGCCTAGATGGCACTGACAATAGTTCGGGGGTGGGGAGGGGCGTAGAGAAGGAAACTGATCTAGGCACACTTAGAAGATGAAACCTACAAGGCAGAGTGATAGACCGGCCGGGGCAGAGGAGACGGGCAGGAGTCAGCGGTGATCCCGCGGGCTCCCAGCTTGTGGACCTGGGCACCTAAAGGTGCCATTCACTGCGAGCTGGGGGCTTTCGAGGCGTCCAAGTAGAGACACAGAGCGAGGACTGGGACCCACAGGTCTACAGGAGTAGATATTCACATGGGTTTTATTGGCTTAACAACCAAGTGTGGCCCTGGAAGAGCTTCCCTGAAGGGAAAGTACAAAGAGAGAGAACAACTTGAATAAGGAACGCTGCCCGGGGTGGGGGAGCACATCCAGAGGCTAGATGACGTCCGCGACGGTGCTGAGGACACGTGGGAGCCACCGCGGGGCCTTCTTTTCCCCAGGGGGCGACAAGTCAGCCCCTGGCCTCCCTCTTCTGCACTGGCTGCCAGGCCCAGCTCTGCTTCGGGAAACCTACCGTCCCGAGGATGTCCCAGAGGGCGAGGTCTGATGCTGCTGTGTGGACACGAGGAGGGCGAAGCATGCACCTTCAGCTGGGGAATCAGAAAAGAATCTGGGAAGAGGGGCTCCGAAAGAACTCTCAAAGCCAGAGGGCCTCTCCACACTGATGTGGAGGGAGGGAGTGCCTGCTGTGAAGACCTGGCCGTGGCCGAGCACTCGTGTGTCTGGTACGCCTTACATCCTTAGATCCTGGTTCTGGGCTTCCTACTGCACCAGCCTGACAGGCCCTGGGGTGCGAGGCTGGACCTCCTCCTGCCCGCGTCTCCCAGGGCCCAGCACGTAGCCAAGGACCTGCTCCAAAGAGGTTCATGGGTGCCCTTCTGTGCAGGGAGCCACAAGTGAAGGCAGAAACCACACAGCTCATCTGAGGGGGGAGTGGGAGGGAAGCCTGGACAGCCTCTCCCTGAAGGCAGGTGGTCATTTCTGAGTAAGCGGTGGGGAACTGCGAGGGTTTTGAGCAGCGCGACACTGAGTGGTATGTGGGGACCTCCAGGACGCTCAGGGGTAGGGAGAGGGCCTGAGGCTGGAGAGGGGGAAAACAGGTAGGAGAACCCGTCTGTGTTCCCAAAGACAGGTCTCCCAGGCTCACCCTGATCAGCGTGAGGAGGCTGGGAGCGGGCTCCCCTCACCTCCAGACACAGGTCCAAGCACACACGTACGCAGAGGCACATGTGTGTACATCTGCATACCTACGAGGACACGCACATGCATATACACATCACAGCTGGAGCCAGACAGACATGGAAGCGCACACAAGGGGCCTTAAGCTCGTCGACTTGTTGAGACTTGGGTGAATGTGTCAGCCCACCAGCCAGCGGCTTCCTCTCCTAAAACAGCAGCAGTGGGTGAGTGACTGCCCACCGGGCTAACGGCGGGGCCTGGCACGCCGGCATCAACCCTGCCAGCAGGATCGGGAGGGGCAGGCATGGGACACGGGGGCACGGCCTGACCCAACCCGGCCTTGGCCGTGCTTCCCCATCCCTGAGCAGCACACAGACATGTGGACAGGTGCACAGAGGCGGACAGAGGCATGAAATACACACGGCACCAAAATACGCAGAAACACAACCGCCAAGTCATTAGAGATCTTTGAGTCACCCACACACAGAGGCACAGACTCACGGCACACACACTTGCACACAGACAGACCTCCAGAAGATGCACACACATGCACACGCACATACATACATACATACACATGCTGCCCAGATACACAGAGACACGGGTAACAGGCGCATAGGCTGCACCCGTACCCAAATATACACCGAACACGCCATACTGAAGCACTCATGTACGTGGGCACAACAGCAGAAGGCTCATAAACACCCTGGCACATGCTGTATAGACACAGATGCATCAAATACACCAAGACATTTAGGACTAAAGACACACACACACACACACACACGCATACACACCTTGCACATGTACACACAGGCACTCACACATGCATCCACAGAGTGTTCGCTGACCTCCTGCTTGAGGGTCCCCCTCCCCACTCCTCCCTCCTGGCCAACAGGGCCAGGATCCAGTGTCACCCATGTGGGATAAACATGGCCAAGTCCAAGGCCCCCAGGATGAAGGCTCAGCATCCAGACTGACTGCTCCGAAATGGGAAGTAAGAGTGCCAGGAACCAGATTCCAAGGAGTCTCCTCCTCTCCCAAGATGCCAGTCTTCCCTGGGGAGCAGGGCCCCAAGGAGCTCTGACACTCGCCCTTTCCACCATCAGCCTCTCCTCTCCCCACATAAGTCAGCACTCGGCTGAGCTGAGCTGGGGCGGCCGAGCTGGGGAGAAGCCCGAGGAGGAGAGGGCCGGGGCAGGCGCTGGCAAGTGTGATCCGTGGAGCCAGCAGCCGCCTTGGCTCCAGACTGGGCAGAGGTGCTGCGTAAGCACAAGCCCAGAGGAGGAAAGTTACTTAGGAAGATTAAATGAGTCAGTGTAGCATCTCACCAACAGCCATTTAAATGACTCAAAGGCTCGATTGTGAAATGGCCACAATTTACTGGGACGGCGACGTTCCAAACGCACACCAGAGAGGGGAGGAAATGCCGCTAACTCCTTCCGCGCCAGCCTGTAGGCAGACAGGCTTCTGTCTTTGGGGAAAGGGCTGCCCAGGGCCATGTCCCACCCTGCACCACTCCCCCACCAGCACGCTATATTGCCACCTTTGCAAGGCATCTGTATTGCCATCTTTGAAAGATTCCTACGGGAGCCCAGCCCTGAGCACCAGCATCTGTGGGCAGGTAGAGGGAGCGCAGAGCAGAGCTGGCACTCAGGTGAGCAGGGACGGCTGAAAACAGCTCTGGCCCCAGCTGGCAACGGATGACAAGGGCGGCCGAGGAGCGCGTGGCTTCCATTCTCTCCACTTCGGTGTATTTTGAAATTTTCTAAAATAAAGGCTTTGGATCTCCTCTCTTAGAGATAATACTCATTCATCACTCATTCCCATAATCACACATTCATTCCCTCTGTCAGCTGCTCAGGGGCCCTGCCCTCGGGGAGCTGCATGTCCAGCGGGGGAACTGTCCTGTGAGCGGACTCACCTGCCTCACTCCGGGCACAAGAAGAAAGACACACACCCCCCCCCCCCCCGCCCTATGCTGGAGCTGGAGGCTTTGAGCTGGTCTGGGGTGCCGGGTGGGCCACACCTGAAGAGCGAGGGGGTGGGGACAGCTTCACATCCAGAGCGTCAGCCTGGCTCCCTTGGGGACCGGCTGCCATTTGCCAGAATGGAGGTGAGGGAGCAGTGAGATGCAGTGGGCAGGGGGCTGGCCGGCACAGGGAAGGCTGGTCTTTTAAAGGTAAATTGCTGGCTGGGTCCCTTAAAAGGTCTGGGCGCTTGGCACAGGGCAGGGGGAAGGATGGCGGGAGGGGGCAGGGGAACCATTACGCTTTGAGCACCACGCAGTGTGCCAGGCTCCATGACAGACACCACCCCTCCCCCACCTCATTGACATTCCCGGAGGCAGCAAGCGTGAGGATGCTCAACGACAGGTGTAGAAACTGAGCCTCCGACAAATAGGGCCCAGAACAAAGCTGGGTCAGATCCTGAATCCGGGGGTACTGATTGGGGCTTGTACTCTGACCAAAGAGGAGAGGGTGACATTTTGGGGAACTGTCTGGGGGGCAGCGGTGACTCAGAGCGCTCCGTGAAGATGGGGACCCCAGTGCCTGGCATCTGCTCGATGCTTGATAAATACTGTCGAGTGCGTGCAGGTGAAAGGCGGGTGAGGGGACTGGGGGTCCCTGGAGAAGGAGGGGACACTGAGGACAAGAGGGAGGTGTGTGAAGGGGCTTGGCTGGCTGCACAGTGGCCTCGGGGACTCTGGATCCACTCCTGGGCTGAGCCCAAGCTCCTCTGGAACACATCAGAATCTGAGAAACAGGAGAGCAGGGAGTGTGGTCCAGAACCTCCTGCCGGCCCCCCTCCCCTCCCCACGAGCACCTCCAGGATTCCTACTGCTGAGCCTGGCTCCTCAGGGATCACTCCCTTCACCCCCCTGGAGACCCCCGGGACACAGAACTGCCCCTCTGGCCCCGCTTGGCCAGCCCTGCCGCCTGTCACAGCAGCCCCCCTCTGCCCCCACCCAGTGATGACCAACTGTGCCCAGGGAGTGGAGCCAGGCCTGGCTGGGGATGGGGCACAGTCCCCAAAGAACAGAGGGTGCTGATTTGGCCTTTATACCTGCCACACACACGTCACTACCACTGCAGCTTTGGGGCAGGTCAGGCGTCACCCCAGGGCTGGAGCCGGCCATGCAGAGATGAACTGCCCTCAGCAATCCTACGCCCGGGATACCAGCTCTCCGATTATCCTCCTCGTGTTCCGCCGTTTTCTGCAGACATTTGGTGCAGCGTGTGTCTGTGCACAGAGGTGGGCCCTGTGCAGTGCGTGTGTGCGTGCATGTGTGCATGCGTGGGCACACCTAAGCGCTCATCCACGCTCGCACCCTGCCGCTGTTCCCGAGTGTGTCCCCCACCGTTCCCACAACAGACCTGCCCGGCCCAGACCTGGGGGGGGGGGTTAAAGGGCATGCAGAAGCAAGCAGGAAAGGGGCCCCGGCCTGAATTCCAAAGTCTGAAATAGCCCACCACAATTATCTTTGTTCTGACAGGCTGATTAGCATAATTATCCCATCAGAGGAAAGAAAAACAGGAGAGAGAGGATGAGGACAGTGGCAGACAGAGAGACAGCTCGGGGCAGACAAAGACAGCAACAGGCACCGGTACCAAGAGAGGTGGCACGTTAGTGGAAACAGCTGCCCGAAAGAGTGAGCCGGGCCGCCGGCCCCAGGCGGAGCCCTGAGGGGCCCTTTCCCTCTTCCGCTCCCAGACAGGCCAGGCTGAGGGTGGGCTTCAGGGGCCCATCTGTAAACAGAAAGGGCTGGACAGAGTCTTCTCTAAGGTGCCTGCCAGCCCTGACACTCGTGCCTCGGGAGAGCTGGGATGTGCCAGACAGAACCATTTTGCCAAAGGATGCAAAAACCCTTGCATCAAGGTTGTCCTGCTTGAATTCACGTCACACCTCCTTACTTCCCAACCTCTCCTAGGAAGAGGCCGGAATGTGCCCCCTCCTCCATGCCAGGCCCAGCTAGACTCGCCAAGGACCAGGAAAGCCTTTGCTCTTGGAGAGCTCCCAGCCTGACAGAGGAGGACAGAGAGACCCGGCCAGATGAGCTCAATACACTGTGATGGCTGGTCTGAGAGTCTGGACTGTAGATGGACATGGGGTCCAGGCTGTCCGAGGAAGGCACAGAGAGGTGTCTAAAGGAAGGGAGGCCTAAGGAAGCAGAGAGTGGGGGGTGGGATGGCGGGTGGTGGTGGGAACATCAGCCTTGGCCCTGACAATTCCGGACATCATGACGAATAACTACCGCTCCCTCACCGCTTACTACCCGCCTCTGAACCAGTTCACGCCTATTAGCTTCTCCTCCACAACCAGATAGAAAGATCTCTACAAGCAGGCCCTCTCCCCTTTGCCCCCTACACCCTCCACAGCCCTGGGCACACAGTGGGCTTAACAAATCCTCACTTCATGGGACGCCTGGGTGGCTCAGTCGGTTAAGCGTCCGACCTTTGAGGTCGACCAAGGTCAGGATCTCCTGGTTTTGTGGGTTCAAGTTCCGCCTCGGGCTCTGTGCACTGGCTGGCTGTGCGGAGCCTGTTTGGGGTTCTCCCCCTCTCTCTGCCCCTCCCCCACCTGCACTTTCTCTGTCTCTCTCAAAACAAACAAACTTAAAAAAAATCCTCACTGCATGGAAGCTCTGGCCATGCTAGAAAAGGGCTGCAGGTGGCGGGTGGGGTCGTAGGCTCAGGCCTCTGTTCCCTCCCACTCTCTCCTCCAAGAGATTCAGGGACTCCCAGGTATGTGCTGCAGGAGGTCAGTCCCAGCCCCAATCCCACCTTCCAGGAAAGAATCAAACTGATGCTTCAGCTTCTGGGGGAGGGGCAGGGAAGGAGAAGGAGAGCCACGCAAACCACCTGTTCTAGGAAAACTAAAGAGTCCTGAGCAGAGCCCTGGGCTCACCTGAGTAGAGGGTGATTAACCCTGAAGGGAAGCAGGGGGAGCTGGAGACAGCCTCAGCGCAGAGGGGTGGGGGTAGGGGGAAGGGAGAGAATAGGAAATGGAGAGAAAGAAAAAGAATGAACAGGACAACCGAAGAGTGAGAGGGATGCGCACACACAGAGGCAGAGAGGTTACGCGACAGAGAGAGGCAGAAGGTGAACACAAGTGTCGAGAGAGGGGGAGATTTCAAGGCGCAAAGACAGGGACCAAGTCAGATGGAGAAAAAGCAATACAAAGGAAGGAAGGAAAGAAAAAAGCCAGAGAGGCAGAGGAGCAGAAAAAGAGAGGGCGATAGATAAGTGGCCAAAGATTATCCAGGGTGTTTGAAGGTGACGAGTTGGGGGGGGGAGGGGGAGTACAACAGCAAGGAGAGAGAGGGACGGAGGGAGACAGGACCAGCAAAAGGGAAGAGAAGGAGGAGAGTCTCTATCCAGGCCAGGCCAAGCCTGGGGTCAGAGTCCCAGGCAGGGAGGCCACGTGCCCAGCGTCCTCTACTCCATCTGTCTGTCCACAGGAGCTAGACCACAGTCTTCCACTCCGTCAGCCTGGCAGGTCTCCCTCGTGCCTCCTGCCCACTTGGCTCCTCGAGTATGTCTGGGGGAGGCGGGCAGTGGAGAAAACAGCTCCGGGAATAAACAATCTTGCTCAGCCTCCTGAGACCAGGACACTCAGGACGCCAGGCTGAACATGAAAGTCACACCCGTCACGCTTCCTGACGGTCTCCTGCAGGCCTGGAAGGAGGCTTAGGAGTCACATTAGTAACCACAATGTCGAGGAACACTTTCTACGTGGCAGGCACTGTGCTGAGCTCTTTCTTTTTTATTTTTTTAAATATTTTTTTTAATGTTTATTTATCTTTGAGACAGAGAGAGAGATAGAGCGTGACGGGGGAGGGGCAGAGAGAGAGGGAGACACAGAGTCCAAAGCAGGCTCCAGGCTCTGAGCCGTCAGCACAGAGCCTGACGTGGGGCTCGAACCCGTGGACCGTGAGATCACGACCTGAGCTGAAGTCGGACGCTCAACCGACTGAGCCACCCAGGCGCCCCTGTGCTGAGCTCTTTCTATGCATGATTTCATGGAGTCCTCACCAAGACCCTCTGAACCATGTGCCTTTAACCCCCCCTTTTGAACACCTGAGGCCCAGAGAGGTTCGGGAACTCGCCCAAGGTGGCACAGCCAGGAAGTCAGTGGTGGAGCAGGATCTGAGCCCCTGCTTTGAGTTTCTATTTCTTGTTACCTATAAAGAGGAGCCAGAGGGTGCCGGCCTCTGTGCGAGCTCCCCACCTACTGAGGTTCAGAGTCCTTTAGGAAATGATCCTTCACGAGAGGCCCCTTCAGTCTCCTTCCTAGTCTTCGGATTGGTATAGCCGCTAGAGGCATTTCGGCTTTGAATGGCTGTCATTGACAAGGGCATCCCAAAGCATTCAGTGTGTCCAACTGGTCCCAGATTGCCTGTCAGCCCCAGTCAGCCCTAGGGACGAGGAACTGGCTGGTGACAGTGAAGAGATGGTGTAGAGTCAGAAGGCTTCTCCTCCTAAGCAGAAGCCCACCGCCCTTCTCTCAGCACACCCTTAACCACGGAGGCCCCATGGGTCAAGCGAAGTATGCGGATGCAGGAGGTGCGGAGAAGCTGTGGGCTCGGCCTGGGCAGGAGGAGAGCTACCCCTTGTGAGTCTGTTCACAAAGCCAAGTGAGGCCCAAGACAGATGGGGGAGAGTCAGGCTGCTGTACCTCAGCCTTCTGGACGGCACTGAAGTCCTTCCCCAGACAGTACCCTCTTGTCTTGCCCAGAGAGAGGTGCTGGGTGAGGGTTCAGGATTTGTCAGAGCTCAGGAAACCTCTCCTGGAGGGTGCCCGTGAGCTCTGGCCTGGCAACCTCGATTAGTGCGGCTGATAAAGACCCCAAAGACAGGAAATCAGACCACAGGCTCCTTGTGACCCAGGGCTGGCCCCCACACAGTGATCTCTCCCCCACTCCTCTGTACACAGAGCATCCACAGACAAGTTCAGGTCACTGTAACCAAGAGCCCCACATCTCTGCCCTTCTGATATAACCAGCATGGATGGGGGGATCCCCATGTGCCAGGCCGTGGTCTAGGTGACTTCTCCCATGCCCCACCTTTATCGTCTCCACAGAAGCCCTGCAAGGGAAATCTACTGATGCCCATTTGGCAGATGAGGAAACTGAGGTTTGGTGAGGTGACTTCACCGAGACCCCACCCACAGTGAGTAGCGTAGCCTGGAATCCGAGACTATTCATGTCTTTCCCGCTACACCCCGCAACCACCCCATGCAACATGACTAGCGCAGGCCCAACCAACAGCATCAAACTCAAGCCTCAAGTGCCACTTTGAAAAGTGGAGTCCCAGAGGGATCCTACGCCGCTACCAGAACCACCATCATAGCCCAAGCCCTCCGGCTGACTCAGTTTCCTAGGGAAGGAAAAAGTGCTCATTCCCGCAGTTGTAAGACACACGCTTGCTGATCCGATTAAGATTTATCCCATAGCGGAGCTGGAGGAGTGACAGCTGAATCTGAGGGCCCACGTGGTGGAGGGGAAGGCATGCACTCAAGACAGAGCCGCCCTCACTCAGAGTGTGACCTTGGGCAAGTCACTTAACCACACTAGACTTCTATTTCCTCATCTGTCAAATGAAGGAGCTGAATTATGTGGTCCCCAAGGTCCCCTGAAGGCTGAACCTTCTAGGAGCCTGTGATTCGTGATTCAATTAAAGTTTACCAGGCTGCCTATCAGCGAATTTAATGACTCTTCAAAGTTGACCAAGGCAGGCAAAAAGATTATAAATGTAATTTCATCGAAATGAGGAAAAAATGAGAAAAAGCCAGCAAAGAGCTTCTTAACACAGAGGCCACGCTTACCAGCATACAAGTGAGTCACTGCCTTTGCGTGGGGGGGGTTAAGGAGGAATGAAATGGGGATTCTCTGGAGCTCACGTGGGCTTGTCCTCCCAGAGCCTTGGAGAGGACTGGCCGTGGCCACGGGGGAGGTGGGACCCTTGGGGCTAATTCAAAATGGAGGGAGAGGGGGAGGGAGGTCCCAGGAGAACGTGGATTAAGCCTGCCTGAAAGGGGAATTTATGACAACCGCAGTCAATTCTTCTCCATTTGACCCAAAGGCCTCCAGACTTGCTGGGCTGGCACTGAGAGACTCTGAGATGGTTTATATGGATTCCCAAAGGGAATTTTGGCCCCAGAGAGGTTAAAGGTCCTCTATGGACCCACAATTCCCTAAGAAACACTGCAAACAGGGTAATTTAAGCAAAAATACTATTTGTTTCCCGATTTACAAGCAATTACACATGATTTACAGTCTAGCCTGCCTCTTGCACAAGCAGCTCTGTAATTTACAAGACCATAAAGTCGGGGGCTCCCAAGCTCCTGCCACCATAAATCTGGCCTGGATGGTGACTCGGGGCAGAAATGATTAATCTGCCCTTCCAGAGATGAGCCTTCACACTGCTATATTAGCCGGGAAGCATCATGCTGAGACGGCACTTCTCAGCCCCACCCACAACACAAGTTTTGCTGTGGAAAAGAAATACGACCCATGGTCCCAAGAGACTCTGGCCCACAGGGCACGCTGGCCAGTGAGAGGTGCCAGCCAAGGGGGCAGGCCCAGCTAGCTGTACGTGGATGCACCATATCTTTTGTCCTCAAGGGTCACCTGTGACACAGTAAGAAATATAGTATTTGGTCTCTCTGCCTCCAGTTCCTGCTAATATTTAGTCTTTGAGCCTGGTTCCTGGCACGGAGTTCCTAAAATCCTTGTAACTTCTGCAGTGATGGGGTGATAGGAGCATATTACACATAGCCCTTAAATCCTTTGGAATTTCCTGGGTGATAAGAGCATCTTTTGTTCTAATGAGGTGACTTTGTGCTGGTTCCTGGATGGGAGCTGGCCACCAGAAAGACCACCCCAGCTTGGAGCTCTCAGCCCCACTTCAGGGGCTAAAAAGACTGAATTAATAGTCTATCATATCTACATGATTAAGCCTTCATAAAAATTCCTAAAGAATGAGGCCTCCAGGTTGATGAAAACTTCCATGTGCTGGAAGGGTGGTCACCAGCTCCACAGGGACAGAAGCTCCTGCACTGGGGATCCTTCCAGACCCTGCCCCAAGTACCTCTTTATATTGCTGTTTATATACAACCTTTATCATATCCTTTATGTTATACTAAACCAGCAAACAAAGGTGTTTCTTTGGGTTCTGTGAGTTGTTACAGCAAATTACTGAACGCGAGGAGGGGCTTAGAGGAACCCTAACTTATAACTAAGTCAGACACAATAACCTGGGGACCCATTGCTTGAGATTGGCATCTGGAGTGTGGGTAGTCTTGTGTGGGACTGGGGCCTTAATCTGTGGGAGATGATGTTAACTCCAGCAAGACAGTGTCAGAATCAAGCGAAATTGTAGGACTCCCAGTTAGTATCTGCAGAGAACAGAAGAACTGTTTGGTGCGGAGGAAAAACTCCCAAATTTGCTTTCAGAAGTCAAGCACTGAGGGTAGAGGACAAGAGGAAAACCAGTGAGTTTTCCCTTCATTTTCCCAGTCTGCTCTCCGCAGACCCAGTCTGCCTCAGCTGAGGCAGCTTGTGGCAGATTTGTGATGTCTGAAGCAGGAGATGAGACCAGACAGGCTACCAGACGAGTGTCATACAGGCCAATGTTTGGCCTGGACTGAGCCTAAAGACTTTGCCAAGCCAATAGGGCCCTTGGAAGGTTCAGCAGAACAGGCCTGCTTGGGCTGGGTCGGTCTGAACCACAGCCTCTTTGCCAGAACGAAGGTGGGGCTGGTGGGTCAGGACCAGGGACAGCTCCCAACAAGTAGGCTTGGCTGAGACTGGGGCGGACTGCAGCCTTTTGACTGCCCACACAGTTCAGATTAGACCCACCCGGGACAGCAGGAGAGAGAAATTCCTAGCTTGAAAGGCCAGGACTGAGAATACAGATCCTGATCTTTGTGGAGACGGTTCATCCTCATCCACACCAAGAACCTTCTCTCCCTCACAAAGCTGGGTGCCCGTGGACACTCATGGACCACTCTGGACACCACTGATCCCTCATGGATTCAGTGGCAGCTTATTTCCCAGAATCTTCCTCATCAGAACCTTCTTCCTGGGTAGAGACAACCCTGCCCTGCCACCCCTGGTACTCTCCCCTTCATAGGGATTCTGACCTCTAGACGTGGGCCCAGGAAAGGAAGGAATAATAAGAGATCCGGATGTGGTGAGTCTCCCATTCATTCATTCATTCATTCATTCAACAAATTGTCTAAGACTCACTGCTTGCCAGGGAATGTTCTTGTTTCTGAAGATACAAGTATTTAAAAATGTATAGAATTTTGGTTTTCCTAAGGGGGAAGAGGACAAATAAGTTGATGATAATTATCACTAATGTTTATTGAACTCTAAGTATCAAGACTTGTGTTGAACCCTCCATAGACAGTATCTCATTTAATTTTCTAAGAAACCCTACGAAGGAGGTGTCATTATCATCTGGTCACACAGCTAGAAAAAGGAGGAGCTAGTATTTGAACTCAGGCAGCCTGTCTCCAGGGTTTTAACCTCTAGACAATGACAGTACAGTTTTAATCTGCACAGTGATAGAATGGAAGAGGCCTTTGGGTTCGTAGAAGAGCCTTTCTGGTCCTTAGTTCTCTTCCCCAACCCCCGGTCCTCCTTCTCCACTCAGGCCTGAATCCTTTCTGCTGGGATCCACAAAGTCCTGAGAAGTGCTTCTGACTCAGTTGCTTTCCTCTGGTCTGTCCTGGCTTTCTGCTCCCATCCCCATGCCCAGCAGGACCTCACTGTCCCCTTCCAGGGATCACTCCACAATGCAGAACTCAAACCCCTTGAGAATGTAATTAGAAATGAGAGAGCAAAGACTCCGGGGTCATCTGTGGCTAGCTGGGAAAAGCCAACACCAGGACATCGAGCCACAGCCGATGGTCTGGGAAAGTGGGAGGTGGCAGAAGAGGAAGTAAAGAGGAAGCAGGATAGAAAACCAAGAAAGAAATCCAGCGAGAGCGACACAGTGGTGTAAGCAACGGGAAGGTTCCTTAGGCAGTGCCCATAGAAGGTATATGATGAATAGTGAAGGACAGAGGGTCAAGAAAATGCACTTTGGTACTGGATGGGCCTGGGTTAGATGCCCAACTCTGCCACTTACTGGCAGGTTACTTAAACTCTGAAAGGCCCAGTTTTACCATCTATAAAATGCAGCTAATAAGAGCAAAAATATACCCTTCTTGTGAGAATTAACTGAGATAACAGATCTATAGTCCACAGTAAGCACTCAATTAATGACAGTGAGACTATTGATAAAAGTGACATACTTATCCACTGAGCTCGTTCTGAAGGACCTGGCTCCCAGGATCCTGGGAACAGATGCCTAGATTCACTTCCAGTCTCTCTATTGCACTGAAAAGCTGAGCTCGAAGAGTGCAGGCATTCTGTGATGGTACAGACCCCCCGAGGCCCCAGACACCCCATCTATATCTGTCTCTTGTAGGTAGGAGCATCCTCAGAAGCTTCCACCATGATCCATGGGAGCTCTATTACTCACTTCCCCACAGTATCACCTGCTCTTACGTCTTTCTCTCCATCTCTCTCTATGACCCTGTGTTTTCTGTTTTGTCTCCTTCTGTTCATGCTCTCTCTACCTTTATTTTTCTCCCTCTCTCTTTATTTCTCTTCTCCCACATCCCCCTAATTACCACTGTCCTGCAGGGCAGGATAATTGGTGGCCATTGAGATTGATGCACGTTTCCATAAGGCAAGTCAGAAGCTCTCTGTTAAGGGTGACAATGGGGTATTCTTCCCCCAAGTATTGATACTCCCCCAAGAGCAAAGAACATTTTAACCTGTTTCTAGTCAAGGTTTAGACAGCTCAGAACATATCTTCAGCTGCCTTTTTAAAGGCCTCTGATGTATAGACCCTCCCCCCTCTTACATACACGTAGACATCCCATGAGTCTACTAGTCCTGGGACATGGACAGAGTAGGTGCATCCTCCTTTCAGCCTGAAACCCCCACCTCCCTATCTCCCCAACTGTAGCTCCACATGGGGCTGGCCAGGCCCTTCTGGAGCCCTTGCCAAGACATTCAAGCCAGTAGCTTGGTAGCAACATGCCCCCCTTTCCCAAGAGTGGGTGTTTCAGGAAAAGGACAGCACCAACACCTCTACCCAGAATGCACTCTTGACTGTAGTTTGACAGTTGACAATTTGAGCAAACAGAACGACTCATCCTGAAGACAAAACCAAGACAGAGAGCCTTTCCAACCCTCTCCCACGGGAAGCAAACTAATTAAATGGCCTCGTCAGAGTGCCCACTGTGGAGTCAGCCCCCACTCTCCACTCCCTCTGTTCCCCAAGAGGAGGCCAGATTAATGGAATTGGCTGAAAATGCCACCTTTGCTTCCCCCAAATTATTCTGGCTCCCAAGACAAAGTGTCCTTTCCAGAAAAACAGGTAAGCATCCCCCTGCTCATCTCAATCAGCCCTTACTGATTCCCTCACCAAGAGTCTCCTTGGGAGCTGAGTGGATTGGGTATCCACCAATGGCAGACACCTGACAAGACAGCCAGGGATAAAGGGGAGGAGTGAACCCAAAGAAATCAGAGGGATCACCCCTGTCTTTGGCAACTAGCACAGGAGGCTGTATCCCATCATCTTTACCCTATATGTCTCTGGGGAGATCAGTGGAAGGTGTTAACAAGGAGCATGGGACTTGTGTTTGAATCTATCACCTGGGAACAGACTTGGCTTTTGTTTTGTTAGTTTTTTTTTTTTTTTTGGAACAGTTTGCAGAGTTGTGATCTTGACAGATTGACCCCCTCACACACAATCACTAATAGATAGTTTCGTTCATTCATCCATTCAACATTTTCTGGCACCAACCATGTGCCAGGCTCTGAGGCTAGGCCTTGGAGGTATAGAAATGAAAGCCCTAATGATGGAATTAGTCTTAGGGTGGAGCTATGTGCAAGGTGCCCTGGAAGCCTCTGGTGGGGAAAGATTCAGTACTTCTTGAGGATATCAGAGAGGACTTCATAGCTGAGGGAGACAGGCCCAGGCACTAGATGGATAAGCAAGAATTCATCAAGGGGAGGCAGGAAGCTCACAGAGTTCAATAAAATCATGGGTCCCAGCTTCAGGTCGCTACACAGGTCTTAAACACATCTAGGGCATTGCACACCCAGAAATCATAGCACTTTCCTGGGAACACCATGAAAACGTGGATAAGTAGAACTCTATTGCATGAGCTAAGAACAATTCAGCTAACAGACATGATCATATAGAAACTAACACTATGAAGTAGTGTTAAGAAACTCCATCTTGACAGGGGAAAACACATAATACCAATCTCACCAACAGCAGTGTGAAGGGGGAGGTCAACAGGCTGAAGAAGGTGCGATATCTCAAAACTGAACAGCCTCTGTTCATGTCATCTAGTACTACTTGCTGGAGATCAGTGTTGGCAGGCACCGAAGATTTAATAAAAAATGCACAAGAGTTGTGGTGATTCAGAATATCAACTAACTGCACAGTGTCCATGACTTGGGAAAAGAGCACTATGTTTAGACCAGTGGAGGCACTCTCTGTTCACGAAACCCCTATCCTGACCTAGGAGACTGTCCCCACAGTGTCCTTGGGTAGTGAGTGGAATCAACTCCCCATATAAGGACTGGCTTCTCTCAGGAAACTCCTTCCACACCTGAGTCTGGTTTTTAAGGCCCCCATTCTCTGAGCCAAAATACATTTCAAGTCTTTTCTTCCACTAGATTACTCTCTAATCTAGCTGGGATGTTCTATTCACCATTCCCGTCACATGACATACTGTTCTGATCAACACAGAACTTAGCTCAATTCCAGCACATAAATTGTACTCAATAGGTATCCTATATAATGAATAAAAGGGTGAATGGATGGACGAATGGTTGGATAGGTCCTACCACCATGCCACTTGCTCTGCCTGGAACTCTTAATCCAAACCAGATTACCCTTGAACAACTGGCTCATAAGATTTATCCTCCAGGACCCTTCCCTCACCCAGCTCATCTGATCACACAGTGGTTTCTTGTCTCTCTTAACCTCTGGTAATGGGTCTGCCATGCTCGGTGGGATATAAATCATGCCTTGATTCTGCAGAGTGCCCCTGCCATGTCTTACGTTCTTCTTCATCTTGCAACCATTTTTTATGTCTGTCCTCCAAGTAGCCTACCACTATCACGAAGGACATACCTTGTGTTATCCCAGGACAGTCCCGGATCATTGGGCAAGTCCCAGTAGGAACTCACTAGGTGGTAATATGAACATACCAGGCCCTCACTGGGGAGCCATGCTGAGCCCTGAGATGCCACTAGTCAAGCAAAGTATAATTTGCCTAACCCAAGCTCTGCTGCTGCATGATCTTGGCTGGCCACCTCCAGGACATGTTTGGTCTGGCTCTTCTGCAGCTCTTCATTTGGAAAACCCCCTGCTCCTTGTGGTTCTGGTGGAGTCATCAACCACAGTGCTCTCTTTCAGGCACAGAAAATGATTAAGTGTCCAAACTGGCCAATCAGCACTCTCATGGCCACAGAGATCAACTACAGGATGGGCACATGAGTTCGGGCCAGCGTGGGGGGTTTAGGCTAGAGCTAGCAGGGCAACATCTTTCCCGCACAAATGGAAGAAAGCCTATGCTATAAAGAGAATGAGGCCACCACTAGGCCTCCCAGAAGCAAAATCGAGGAATGATCTCCTAGGTCTACCCATGTCTGAAGCCAGTCTATCCTGAGATTGTCCAATGTGGAGGGCCTGCCAACTCCTCTTTTACCTAAGATACTTTGAGTTTGGCTTCTAAAATCAGGACAGCCCAAGGTAGATCTGAGCTCTCCCTCTGTACCAGGAGGGAGACAGAAGATGAGCAAATTGCTCAGCTTTCAGAGGAGGTCTGGGGGAAAGTTTACGCATGGGTACGAGAAGCCTCCTGAGGCCCTTGGAGGCCCCTAGCCCACTCATTCTCTCTTGCCCCAGTCCCAGGCAGGCTCTTAAGTGGCCTCTCATGACACTTGGCAGCTCTTCTCTTCTATCTTTGTAGACCTCCACATGGGTAGCAGAGCGAAGGAGACAATTGCCTGGTGCCCCCTCTCCAGCAGAGTCACCACCACCCATATGCCCCTAGCTGACACCCTCCTTTCCTTCTGTTCTTCTTGCAGCCTCATTATGCAAATAGACTCAGTCGTCACAGAGCCCTGGAGACACCCGTTTGGAAGGAGCAGGAGAACATCTCCAGCTTACCTCTCTGCAAAGTATGTCTGCGGCAGAACCACTCCCCAGGGCCAGGCACCATCTGTTGTTAGAAATCCCCTTTGCTAATTATTAAACTTCTCTGAACGGAAATGAATCACAGAGCCAGGCAGGAGGGGGCTTGAGGAGGCGCTGGCAATTTACTTAGCAGCAGTAATCATCCCAGCCGGGCCACACGCAGAGGCTCCTGATCCATCTTTGGCACGAGCTCCACCACGTGCTCAGCATCCCAACGAGGCCATTATTTTTGAAGGGGAATTTACAGGGCCTGGGAGCCCTGGGAATTGCCTATAAGAACCTCACTGGGGCTAGAGCCACCGTGGAACCCCTAAGAACCCCACCAAAGACCCAGCCCAAGCTGGAAGCAGACAGATCCTGCTGGAGTGGCCTAGCCTTTCCTGACTTCAGCACCTTTAGAACAAAGTACCAGGTCCATCCGACCTCAGACAGTTCCTGGATGAGGATATAATGCCCACTAACAAAGAAGATGAAAGGGACAGGAGTATACTCTTGAGAAATGAGGTGGACCCTACCCTAATGAGGGCTCTCACTACCTCCAGGGTTTCCTTCTGCCACTGTTAAGCGAACTTTCTCTCCGGCAAGTTGGGCCTGGTTATGTTCATGGAACCAAGATGTGTGTTGGATACTAGGAAAGGAAACCCTCATGTCTTGGACATTTATTATGTTTCCAAGCACTTTGCTATGCTCTTGGTAAAGTCTTCTCATGGAATCTGCCCAATAACCATGAAAGACGGACATTATGATTATTCCCACCTAACAGACTAGGAAACTGAGACTAGCAGAGAAAAAAAAGTGATTTTCCCGGAGTTCTCCAGCTAGCTGGTAGCAGAGGTGGGACCCAGTCCCATGGAACTCTTTCCTCTCTGCTACACTGGAAGACAAAGGATATGGCTGCACACATGTATCCAGAGAAAGATATGCTGACACTGAGAGAACCACACAGGGGTCTGGCCTGCTCAGGTGGTCTCAGGCCCAGGGTATCACACACACCCCAACCTTGTTTAAATCCTTCCTAGGTTTCCCATGGGTCTTAGGAAAGCATACTAACGTCACTGGGGGCACACTGAGGACTCTCCACAGTCTGTCCCTGCCCACCTCCCTAAAGCCATCTTTCTGTTCCTCCTCCCTGCTCCAGCAGCTCTGACCTTCTGGAAACATGGCCTTGCGATGTCCGTACTCCAGGCCTTTATCTGAGCTGTTCTTTCCACCATGAACACCCTTCCCATGGTGTTTGCCTGACTAGCTCCTAATGTCTCTTCAGCTGAGAGTTTAGAGATCACTTTCTTTAGGGGCCAACCCTCTCAAAGCATAAAATGAAGTATAAGGAATGTTTTTAGATAACGCAGCAGACATTTACAATGCAGTGTGCCCCATCCTTTGGCACACCTGATTTCAGCACCGCTGTAGTGGACAGTTCCCTGCCCACGTCCCACTTCAAGCACTGGGCTTCCCCCCCCCCCCCCAATTCTTTTTTATTATTTATTTACATCCAAGTTAGTTAGCATATAGTCCAACAATGATTTCAGGAGTATATTCCTTAATGCCCCTTAGGAATTTAGTCCATCCCCCCTCCCACAACACCTCCAGCAACCCTCTCTGTTTGTTCTCTATATTTAAGAGTCTCTTATGTTTTGTGCCCCTCCGTGTTTTTATATTATTTTTGCTTCCCTCCCCTTATGTTCATCTGTTTTGTATCTTAAAGTCTTCACATGAGTGAAGTCATATATTTGTCTTTCTCTGACTAATTTCGCTTAGCATAATACACTCTAGTTCCATCTACATAGTTGCAAATGGCAATATTTCATTCATTCTTTTGAATGCCGAGTAATACTCCACTGTATATATATACACCACATCCTCTTTATCCATTCATCTGTCTATGGACATTTGGGCTCTCTCCATAATTTGGCTATTGTCGATGGCACTGCGATAAACATTGGGGTGCATGTGCTCCTTTGAAACAGCACACTTGTATCCCCTGGATAAATACCTAGTGGTGTAATTGCTGGGTCGTAGGGTAGTTCTATTTTTAATTTTTTGAGGAACCTCCACACTGTTTTCCAGAGTGCCTGCACCAGTTTGCATTCCTACCAGCAGTGCAGAAGAGATCCTCTTTCTCAGCATTCTCACCAACATCTGTTGTTGCCAGAGTTGTTAATAGCAGCCATTCTGACAGGTGTGAGGTGGTATCTCATTGTGGTTTTGGTTTGTATTTCCCTGATGATGAGTGATGTAGAGCATTTTTTCATGTGTTGGTTGGCCATCTGGATGTCTTCTTTGGAGAAGTGTCTACTCATGTCTTTGGCCCATTTCTTCACTGGATTATTTGTTTTTTGGGTGTTGAGTTTGATAAATTCTTTATAGATTTTGGATACTAACCCTTTATCTGATATGTCATTTGCAAATATCTTCTCCCATTCTGTCGGTTGCCTTTTAGTTTTGTTGATTGTTTCCTTCACTGTGCAGAAGTTTTTATTTTCATGAGGTGAGGTCCCAATAGTTCATTTTTGCTTTTGTTTCCCTTGCCTCTGGAGATGTGTTGAGTAAGAATTTGTTGCGCCCGAGGTCAAAGAGGTTTTTGCCTGTTTTCTCCTGTAGGGGTTTGATGGCTTCCTGTCTTACATTTAGGTCTTTCATCCATTTTGAGTTTATTTTTGTGTATGGTGTAAGAAAGTGGTCCAGGTTCATTTTTCTGCATGTTGCTGTCCAGTTTTCCCAGCACCATGTGCTGAAGAGACTGTCTTTATTCCACTGGATATTCTTTCCTGCTTTGTCAAAGAATAGTTGGCCATTCATTTGTGAGTCCATTTCTGGGTTCTCTATTCTGTTATGTTGATCTGAATGTCTGTTTTTGTGCCAGTACCGTACTGTCTTGATGATTACAGTTTTGTAATACAACTTGAAGTCCAGGATTGTGATGCCTCCAGCTTTGGTTTTCTTTTTCAAGATTGCTTTAGCTATTCAGGGTCTTTTCTGGTTCCATACAAATTTTAGGATTGTTTGTTCTAGCTCTGTGAAGAATGCCGGTGTTATTTTTATAGGGATTGCCAAGCACTGGTCTCTGAGTCTATTTTCTTGAGCTTTGGGAAGGTTGCTGAACCCCTCAGCAACCACCAGGAAGTGTGGGGTGGGAGATAAAGCAGTGGGTGTTGAAGTCGCAGTTATGTGCCCAGCTTTCCTGTCCTCCAATGGGGTAATTCTGAGGGGTGTTCTACTTGGTTCTTCAAGAGGCCATAATGGAACTGAGCCCCAACTGCCCACAAAAACCAGTTCATTATTTCACTGGATTCTATCCCCTCCCTCTTTCATGTTCTCTGCTCCTTCACTCTTGTTTACTAGAAGTACTTCCCAAATAAACTGCTTGCACTCAGGTCCTTACCTTGGGCTCTGCTCTCAGGACAAAAAAAAAATCACAGACAACTATCTTTTTTACTTTAATATTTATGTATATGTTTTAACATATATTAACTTACAAAAAACACACATCATACAGCCCAAAGGTGGAAACAACCCGAACGTCCATCACAGATGAATACATAAACAATGTGGTATATACACTCAATGGAATATTATCCAGCCTTAAAAAGGAAGAAAATTCAGATACAGACTACAAAACAGATGAACCTTGAGGACATTATGCTCAGTGAAATAAGCCAGGCACAAAAGGACAGTATCGTATTATTCCATCTATGTGAGCTATCTAAAATAAGCAAATTCATGGAGACAGGAAGCAGAACAGAAGTTACCAAGAGCTGGGAGGGGGTGATAATAGAGATTTTTTTAAATAATGGAGAACTGTTGTTTCATGGGTATAGAGTTTTTATTTGGGATGATGAGAAATTTCTGGAAATACATAGTGGTAATAGTTACACAACCTGGTGAATGCACTGAATGCCACCGAGCCATACATTTAAAGATGGTTAAAATAATACATTTTATGTTATGCATATTTTATCACAATAAGAAAAGCTTTAAACTTTTTTTAAATACATAAATAACCCATGAAGACCCATGATTTCACAGATAATATTGCTGAGGACAATGCTAAGAAGGTAAGACTTTTTAATGTTTATTTCCTTAAATGAGAAGTAAACTATAGTATAGATGGCAAGCGGATATGGCAAAAATTGTAAAAATGGAACTTCAATGATCACCGTTTGGGAAACTCCACCCTAGAGGAAATGAAATCCCCACTGTCACATGGTCGCAGAGCACTCTCCCACTTTCTCCTTTTCAAAACACCCATTACACCTGTAAATGCTTATTTCCTCTGATTCCCCCACTGGCCTATAGGTTATGTGAGAGCAGTGATCTGTCCCTCCTGCTCCTTTCTGTATCCCAGAATGTAGCATGTGCAAAGCGTTTAATAAAATAAATGCTCAACTGAAAGGGACGGAATTAGACGAGGGCCTCCTAGGAGAAGAGAGACTCCAAAAGTGGACAAGATTCGCTCTGGGAGCAGAGGCAGAAGAGCATCCCAAGCAGAAACCCAAACCAAGTAGGGAGACCTGCAGTGTCCTCTGTGCACGGTGAGCGGTCACGCTGGGCTGGCAGAGGACAGGTGGGGGTGGTGGTGCTGGGAGGGAGTGTAAGCTGGGGTGGTTAGTGGGCGAGGAGGATAGAAGGTGAAATGAGCCCTTGAACGCCAACCTAGGGCAGTTGGGATGAGTCCTTAGAAGCCAGTGGGAGGGCTCCCTGCCTTTTCCCTTTTGCCAGAGTCTCAAGTCTCAACCACTTTCTCCCCAAGACAGAAGATCCTACCAGAGGATGGTCTTCGGGGCATCTGTGACCCTTCACACTGTAAGCAACTCATTATATGAATGTGCAGTTTTCTGAGGAAAGGGTCCATAGCTTCCATCAGATTCTAAAAGGACTTTGTGATACCTCAAAGACCTCTGGGTAAAAGTCAATTGGGTAGGGTCCCACACAACTTGTCCCTCATCCCCATGGGCCTTAGATTTCAGCAGGCGAGGGTGGAGGAGCTCGCCCAGTGAGCTCAGCCACTATCCAGACCTCATGGCCATCTGGATTGAGGACTGGGACTCCATGTGAAATCAACTGCATCTCAAGGGTACACTGTTGGTGGACGGGATGACAGGGTACCGATCCCCCTCCCCTCCCCATGGTTCCTCCCTCCTTCCTGGACTCAATCACAACCACCCTCCTCGCTCCATATTAGCCCAGTCTCAAAGCACCAAGACACTCAAATGACCTCTTCTGCAAGCCCCACGTCAGGAGGCAGGAGACCTGGCCAACCTCCTCCCCAGAGACTCACGTTTCTCAACTACGTACCTTTTGCCAGAAGGGCCCCTGGCCACAGGACACGCGACAGACCTCTCTCTGTCCTGACCTCAGCCCTGCATCTCCAGAATGGGCTCCCTCAGGCAGCCAGGGTCTTAAGGGTCTGAGTGGGTGTGACCAGCAGTAACTGTGGGTCATCCTCAGTTTGGTCTCTCCCTCCAAAGGCTGGCTCTCAGTACCCTCCTTCGCTCAGGAAGCCAGTCCACACCATCCCTCTGGTGTGAGAATCAGGGAGACGTGGTTGAAAATCCCACCTGGGCCATCTGCCAGTTCTGTGTCAATTACTTCCTTGTGAACCCTCCACTTCCTTAGCTTTGAGATGAGGTTAACAATCCTATTCTCATGGAGCCCCTATAAAGCAACAAATGAAACTGTCTGTCTCTCACCAGGTTCCACTGTTTTAAATGTCTGGTTCCCTTATATCTCCCTCTTGGACATACTTAAGATTCATTATTATACTAAAGGTCCTGAGAAGTCCTGCAAAAGAAAAAAGAAGTCTGTCCCACTCTGGTTAACCCAGGACTGGACCATGAAACGCCGCATCTGTGCACAGCTGGCAGAGAAGCTCTGAGATGGTGCATATAAAGACAGTTCACTCCCTGGCAGGCAGTAGATTCTCAATTAGCAGGCTCTTTCTCTCCTCCCCAAACACTTCCCCCTTGAAGAGCCAGATACGCAGAAAATGTATAACGAGCCACCCTCCCTCGTGAGGTTTTCTGTGACAGCTCTGAAGGCCCTTTCAGGGGAGGGGGCTAGAGAGACCAAGGCCCCAAAGCACAGCTTCCTGGGACCAGCTGGCGGATTCTGGGGAGGCCACCCTACCCTCTGAGGGGGGCGGGTGACTGCTGTCAGATTTGAACGCTTCCTAACTGTTCTGAGGATTTCTCTTTTGACAGCCAAGACCCACCCAGCCATTAGCAGGACTCCGTGCCCAGTACAGTGAGAAGAGAAAAATCAGTGAAAAGGAAACAAGCCAATAAAAAGAGTCCACCCACTGCCAGAGCCCCCAGGGCCCCTGGAGTCGCGTCTGGGGCGGGACCTGCACAGGCAGGACCTCCCTTGCACAGCCACAGGGACCCAATGGGGCTGCTCTTCGGAGCTCCCGGGCCACTCTCTGCACGTCCCGCCTCCTCCCTCCATGGTGTCCGCTGATTAAGGCAGTGTTCCCTACTACAGCATAAACGAATGCATTATGTCTTTGTTATGCTAATGTCACAGCACAACGCAATTTAAATAGCACTTCCAGAAAAATTAAGTATGTTCATTGACACAGTGAAATGTTTTCACCCTCGATGTAACCTTCACAGATTCTGTACAAAATCCATCAGTCAGTGAGCTATTCATTTGCGAATGCTTAGCAATTATTATGCTAATGCATCACAATGCATTACAGCAAATTCTCTGTAAGTGGCAGGAAGTGCAGCTGCCTGGTGCACACACCCCGCCCAGATTACGGGGCATCTATCAACGTACAGAGTCATCATTGCAACTTGAGTCCAACCACATTTTATGTCCTGCCTTCAAGGAGTGAACTTCCCAGGCTCAGAGACTGAATTAGTCAGCGCTTATTAACACATCCTTGGAGGTCTCCCAGCAAGGAGGTGTATCAGTCAGCGACTGCCGTATAACAAACCGCTCTAAAGGTTAGTGGCTTAAAGCAACAAGCAAGCTCATGTGGGTGGTTCTACTGATATGGGCCAACCTAGACAAACCCAGGCTGGGCTTGCTTGTGCGTCAGTGGTGAGTAGGGGCTAGCTGGCCCAGGATGGCCTCGTTCGATGACTGGCGGTTGGCTCACTGTCAACAGCGGCCGTGGGGTGACTTGGCCACCCAGCTCTCATCATCCATAGGGCAGTAGCAGGATTCCAATGGAGAGAGAGTAAAAGCATGCAAAGAGTCTTAAAGTCTAGGCTTAGAGTTGGCACAATGTCCTTTCTGTCAAACTCTACTGGCCCAAAATAGACCACCTCTTGATGGGAGATGCTGCAGTCACCTTATGTAGATCAGGGATACAGAGAGGAATGAAAAAATGTATAGCCACTTGCCATCAAGCTACTGCAGGAGATGTCTGGATGGGTCAAGGACAGATGAACTGTTATTGGTTATGGTGACTTCTATTAACTCTATTTCCCCTCTAAGTGTGGTATCCAGCCCTAGTCTAATGGGCCAGTCATTGAGACAGAAAAGGGCCCAGATCCACCAGCCCTCACTACAAGATGTACTCTGACCATGAGGTTGGCCTGCAAGGAACCAGTCACACTCCCTTGCTGGAACCAGTGGCATGGGCTAGTCAGCCAACAGGCCAGAATTAGGTCTTACTTTGGCTGGAGATCTATGTTCAGCTCTGGTCACCCAGAGCTCACAGGTTTTGGCTTCTCAGCACAACCGATTAAGCAGTCCGATCCAGGAGGCCTCAAGTTTGGAGCTCTGGCGCAGGAATTCTCTAGGTTTGGAATAAGCTGGTGATGTGCCCGTCCTAGGCGCACCCTCTCCAAGGGGGAGGTGCCCCATTCATAGCGCTTGCTGCCTTGGAGACTGTGTTTTGGATCATGTCTTCCTTGGACATAACCCATCAGACAAATGGGCAGGCACCTGACCCAAAGACAAACAATGTATGACCGGACTCATAAGGAAGAGTTGATCCAATCAGATTTCTTTCTCTTGGGAATCTGAACTAAGAAACACAGACAAGATTTGCTGGGTGGTGGCAGGAGCTGCAGATGAGAGACGATAAGGTGCAGTCAGGCCAGAGAGGGTATGATGGGCCACAGAAGCCAAGTGCTCCACGGGGAGCAGAACCTCTGGACTGCAGAGGGTGGAGAAAGAGGAAGAACAAAGAGGACTCATACATCACAGGGCTGAAGCCACACTGCCTGAGATGGGGTGGGGGGGGGGGGGGAAGGGACCCAGATCGAGACAGAGGCTGCTTCCAGAGGCTACAGGATTCTAGGGAGGTGGGGTGACCAGGGAGGTGGGGTGGTGGGGCAGCCAGACAGGTCAGGGGTGACAGAAGGGAAGATACAGGGAACCATCGTCAGAGCTCCGTTTCAACGATGCTTTGAGACTCCTCATGGCCACAGTGAGTGGGGGATTATCGCTCCCATTTCACAGTTGAGAAAACGGAGCCATCGAGACAATCTGCCTAACAGCACCCAGCTTATAAGTGGCCAAGCTAGGGAGTGCAGCCAGGCTCATCTGACTAGAGTTGGCTTGCCACCTGCTCCATTCTACCTCCCAGAAGCCAGCCTAGTCATTCCTCCAAGAGATAATGGGGGGTGAGGGGCAAGTCAGGCTTGAACTGAGTACTCTTGTTCATTCTTTCTAGGAGGGTATACAGGCTGCCTAGGGCATTCGTGCAGTGAATGCTTTTGAGCACCTACTATGCACCGAGCATTGCTCTGGGCAGTGAAGACATGACATTGAACAAAGTCCCCTCGGAGCCTCGAGTCTTATAGAAGGGTCAGACAATAAACCAACAAATGGGAGAACGTAATGTCAAGTAGCCAATGACACTAAGCCAAAGTGTAAGGGAGTAGCATGTCTGCGTCTCCCTCAGGGGGAGGGGTATGCTGCAAACCGGGGCCGGGGGTGCTGGAGAGGGCACTGCAGGTGGCGAGGAGGGAGTCCTCCCCACCTCCCCAGGGTCCCTGACATACTCCTAAGTCCTCCCACTGCCCCCAGCTCCTAGATCCCACCCTTGCTGTCACCATCTCAGCCAGCCGTCACAGCTTAGGGTACCCCAGAAGGCATGTTTCCTACAGACCTTCAGGGCGGCGTCCCCAACCTGTCCAGGTGAACTGGGTGGGGCGGGGGTAGTGAGTAGGTGGTGCCAGCGAGGGGCAGCTCCCTGGGAGAGGACTCCTGTGGTTGGTTCCCAGGCTGGCCGGCCAGAAGCACACGTGTGCTGTGGCTGTGGTCCCCCAGGGCCGGGGTCTCGAGTGTGGCTGCTGCTCCTGCAGCATCCAAGGGAGGCGGCCTGGCTCAGGCCGCTCAGAGAGGATGAGTGGGGAGCATATGGAGTCCTTGAGCAAGGCCGCTTGGCTACAGCTGGTCCCTGAAGGCCTCGCGTCTTCCTCACTCCAAGTGTGGAACTCGGACCAGACGGGGCGCCTATACCACCCTAGGGGTTTGTAGGGAACGCAGAACCTCAGGTTCTATTCATAACCCAGACCCTCAGATCTGCATAAAAGTAATCCGAGTGATGGGGCACCCGGTTGGCTCAGTTGGTTAAGCACTGACTTGGGTTCAGGTCGTGATCTCACGGTTCGTGAGTTCGAGCCCCGCATCAGGCTCCACGCTGGCGGTGGGGGGCCTGCTTGGGATTCTCTCTCTCCCTTTCTCTGCCCCTCCCCCATGTGTGCTTTCTTTCTCTCTCTCTCACAATAAATAAACTTAAAAAAAAAAAAAAAAGAGGAATCCATGTGTTGAATTGGGAGAAAACTGCCTTAGGTCACTTTCTGAAGAAAAGGGTCTTCAGGGAGCAGGCAGGAGGGAACAGTGCTCTATTCCTGGGCCCATCCATCCAAGTTTCTAGAGGGAGGACCAGGCAAATCACTGGTCAGGGAGAATGGAAGGGGCAGCCCCGGGGCCGAGGGTCTTGAAGCAGTAGGAAGGTGAAGGGGAGGGGGAAAAGAGGTGGGGAGGGGGGTCACTCACAGAGCTTCGAGGCTGGCAGAGGGAGGGAGCCGGGAGGCAAGCAGGAAGCGGGGGAGGAGGGGAAGGAGGAGAAGGAGGAGCGGCTGCCAGCTGAGCTGAAGGATGCTGGCCCACAAGTAGGGCAAGGAGCCCAACTGCAGCTCTCAGAGGGCTGCTGACAACTCCCCAGAGCCCCATCCTCTCCACGGACAATTAAAACCCGGCTGTCTCGGAGTGAGCCCTGGCAGCGCCGGGGCCACCTGCTGCTGTGCCGGCTCTGACTCCAGCCCTCTCCTGGTCCTGCTCACTCCTGCTCTCTCACACTGTCACACAGACACTCATTCCCTGCCACCCGTACAGCACACATCAGTGTGCACCCATGCATGTGCACACCGAGGAGCAGGCGTGCTCTCCCCCACCCGTACGCTGATGGCTGCCGGCACTCCCAGAATGGCTGCCTCTTCTGCTCTGGTACGTGCATGCTCGCGCGCACACACACACACACACACACACGGCCCCCTCCCCGCGCATATCACATCCACACTGTCCCACACACACGAGAGAGTTCCTGCACACACACACAGCTAGGATGTATGGATCCACACCCCGACACCGCTGGGCCACATATGCCGTTTCACGTGCCCGCTTTGGCTCATACCAGCATGTACACATGGCACACGCTTGCACATCCCTTCCAGCACCGGGGGTGGGGGACACAGCAATTCCAGGGAGCCCTGAGAGTTTCCTATGTGCCAGGCACCGTCCTTAGTGCTCTCCCCAGCTTTACTCCTCACTGCAACCCTAGGAGGTAGGGGCCCTGATCGTGCTCATTTCACAGGATGTGGGTGGAGACACAGAGAGGTCAAGGCATTTACTCCCATCGCACGGCTGATACAGAGCAGAGCTGGGCCTCAAATCCGAGCTCTTGGTCTAACTGCTCCATCCATGATACTCACAGCAAGAAACCTTCAAAACTGAGGCCCTCCTTGACCCCCAGTTTAAATTAGATTGCTCCAACATATGGTCTGGGGGCACACTGGGCTATTCCTTGAAGTCAATGATCAGTTAATGATGTATTTATGGGATTGTTTAACTTTCACTTGTTCGCTCGGCAAATGCTGACTGAGCACCTACCAGGTGCCAGGCACTCTACCGGGGAGGTCTCGGTCTCTCCCGCCACTGTCTACCCCACCCTGCACGGTGCCTTCCACGGAGCAGGCACTGGATAAGAACAGAATTAGCTAGAAAGACAGACAACATAGCAGCCACACACTGTGGCATCTGCACACACGTGCACACGGGCGAAGAGCTGGGGTTCCAAGCCTCGCATGCTGGCAGCGCCACCCTCAACCTCGGCACCCGCATGCCATCACCCCACCCGCATCCTCACAGGCGCACGGTCACACGCATAGATACACCCACCCACCCCCACACAGGTGGGGACAGAGGTGTGACTCCAGAAGCTTCAATAGCTGACAGAGAAGAAAGTTGTAGCTCAGGGCACCTGGCCTCAGGAAGTGACCCTCTCAGGCAGCCAGATATCTCGCCCCCAGCTCTCTAAATGGCTATTCCCTGTTTGCCCAGACCCCTGGACAGATGGGCTCTGGGAATCACGAAGATGGGCCAGTGTGGGTAATGAGGTGTTTGCGAGTGGGTGAGGGGTGGAAAGAGCGGTGGGGGGGGGGGTGGCAGCTAGGAGGGAAGGGAGGAGGCAGTGAGTGGCTGCTGGGGTCTGCCCAGGGGTAAGGACAAAACCTCTCCATTCCATGGCGTCCCCTCTTCAGCCCGGCTGAAATGGTGGCACCTCCGTGCCAGAATAATCCAGCCCCGTGTGCGCGGCCAGGGAGTGGGGCCCAGGTCAGGAGGGCTACATAGCACACATGGGGAGCAGACAAGGATTAATCAGGGTGCTCCAAGCCTCAGGGACATCTCAGGGAGAGTCTGGCACATGCAGAATGGGCAGAGGAGGGGGTGCAGGACAGCTGGACAGGAGGCCGGGACAAGCACTGTGGCCACAGGCTCCACGAAGCAAGGGCAGAAGGAACATGCTGGGCATGGACACTCAGAGCAGCCCCGAACAGGATCGCCCCCACGGTGGACATTCAGCAGTGCTGGGGGCGCAGGCAGCTTCAGGCTCTGGAGACCATGCGGACAGCCAGAGGGGGCAGAGAAAAGACTGGAATCCACAAGGAGAAGAGGAGGGAAAGCAGGGCCAGGGTGACAGCAGGCAGGGCCTTGTCTTCAGAGCTCTGGGGAGGAGAATGGGGGTGGGGTGGGGTGCCGCTCTTGCTCTGCCTTGTTGCCTCAGGCTCCAAGGCCGGCCGGGGTGTCCCTGCCCATCCCTAATAAAGCTGTCCGAAGTGCTGAAAACCTGCTATTACCCTGCAGTTGGGGCTCCTGGTGCACCCTCTCTACCAGCCACGACCCCCTCACGTCTGCCTGCCTCCCAGGGGCTGCCATCATTGACAGGGGCCTCAGAGCACTGTCCTCATGGAAAGCACCTGGACGTCTGGGGTGGAGAAAGCAGGGGCAGGCGTGGTGAATTTGATATTCACGGGCACAATGCCTTGCAGAGGCTGGGCATGCACATGGGTCCAAGTGCCTCGCATCTCCTTCGGCCTCCTTTGTCGCTGCTGATGAAAGGGGTGGGTGTTGTCCATGCCCAAGGTGGCAGGGATGGGTGTCAGGTGTGGCAGTGGGATGAGCTTTCCTGCTGGGACAGCTCAGGGCCAGAGGAAGGCTTTGGGATCTTGGCTTCCTCCCATCAAATGGCAAAAGGCGGCTTGTCAGAGGCTGCACCCAAAGTCCCCAGCTACTGTCACTGAACTTCAAACGTACTCTTGCTTCCTGCCTTCTAGGCTGTTGTCCTGCCCCTGACCCCAGACCTCCTGCCACACAGCTGGAGTCATGCATGGGCTCCCTCTCCACCTGCTGAGCATGTCCTACTTGGGTCCCTCCTCATCAGCTCTCCCTCCAAAGTAGGACCTCAGTGAAGGGTGTTGGCAGCCCCTCCCAGCTGAGTTTCCTCCCTGCTCCTCCCTGTGGTGTCTCTGCAAAGCTGTGGGGGCAGGTATGGTGGAGAAATGCCCTGGCTCCAGGAGAAGGTGGAGGAGGAAGTCCCCCTGAACCACAGCTCCCAGCCCAAGCGAAAGGCCCCCATCCTCCAGCTGAGAGGAGCCCACACCTACCTCCAGGGACCCAGACTCACTATCTTCTCCTCTCTGAGCTTCCAGGGAAAATCCTGAGGTGTTTGTCTACTGCCCAAGAATGCAGAGACATTGGAGAAGGCAGCCGTTTCTTGGTTCTGAATTTCGACTTCAACACAGAATGCCACAATTCTTCAACATCCACCCAACAATCTGCCCACCCTTCCGTCCACCCACTTACCCACCAGCCCATCCCCCACTCTCCCTCCCTCCATCCCTGTCAGTCCATCCATCCATCCAACCATCCATCCATCCATCCATCCATCTCTCAGTCTGCCTGTCAAACCATTCATTTATCCATCCATCCATCCATCCATCCCTCCCTCCCTCCCTCCCTCCCTCTCTCCCTTAGTCCATCTGTCCATCCATCTACCCATCCATTCACCCATCCACATCCATCCATGAATTCAGATCATGTTTCTCGGCCTATAGTTGTGCCACACCCTGGGCTCTGCGGACAAGAAAGATGAAAAGATGAATCAACACAGCCCCTGCTGTCAAGGAGCTCACAGCCTGGTCAGGGATCAGATGTGGAGACAGATAAATGGCAAGGCAATGTGATAAATACAAATACCAAGCTATGAACAGAGAGCTGTGGAAACACATCGGCCAAAGCCTGCAGGAGTTGGGGAAGGCTTGGCAGAAGAGGTGACATTTCAGCTGAGTCTTGAAGAATGAGTGGCAGTCTTCTAGCAGGAGATGTGGGGGAGAGCTCGTTCTGACATTCCTCACAAGTATCTTGTGACAGTTTTAGCTCCACAACTAATAACTCTGGGGTTCAAACTAAATCCTCCCCAGCCATTGAACTCGGACCTGATGCACTCATTTGAGACCTTGAACTAGGAGTTGGAGCCTCACAGAAAAGAGTCACTCACCCTTCCCAAGGACATAATCTTCCCCTGGAAATCCCAGCACCTTCATTCAGGGAGCTGTGCTCATGGAGCTCTGGCTAGCTGAGCACTCCCTCCCTCTCACAGAAATCCTGATCAAGGTTGAATTTGGTCAAGAGCACAGCCCGAAGCAATGCACATGCCACGTCCAAAGACCAAGCCAAGCCAGTGGGTTGCAGAAGCAGAGTTCAAGGATCACGGCTCCCAGTTTATCAAGTGGGCAGTGGTAAAGTTCAACTACACAGGTGCCTAATAAAGTTTCTCCTAAAATCTGCCCCTAAGACAAGGAGTTTAAGTAGTTTCTTTGGGAGGTGATACCAGGAAATACGGGGGAAGAAAAGGGCAGTGAGGCAGGGAAGGGAAGGAAGCCAAAAAAGGGAGTGCTGATGAGTAGATTATGGCCAAGGACAACTTGAGCTCAATCTCACCGGGTTGTTATGGGGGACAGAGCAGGCTACGCCCCAGCATCATCCACTAGAGCAGCAAAGAGGCTGGGGTACTTCTCTTCCTATTCCTGTCCACCCCTGGCTGAGGGCTGCTCCTGAGGCACCAGCACCCCAGCACGTGGGCCTGGGGGAGGAGTCTCGGGTGCTCGCAGCAAAAGGCTGCCAGCAGCACTGGAATGGTGAGTGCCCAAGGGACACAGGCAGGGGCACCAAGAGCTTGTGCCGCAGTGCCTGGGCCAGGACCCCCTCTGATCACGGCAAGGAGAGACAGGCTACCTTCCAGGAGGAGGGAAGTCTTCCATTTCAGACACCCAAAAGAGATCTAAGTAAGCTGCAACTCTGAACAGTGATCAGTGACAACGCAAGCAGATAAATGACATCCAGATGACAAGGGTCTGCCCTAACAGAACTCAGGCAGGCACGAGAGGCACCAGGAGAGCGGTGCCAAAGAGCCTCAGCGCAAATGAAAACCCAAGCCTGGGGACCATCCCAGAACGGGAGCCTCCTGCCTGCCCCTCCCTCCTCCCCACCCCGCCAGCATCGCCGTGGAGCCCACAGAGGGACCGCAGCAGAGCAGTGCTGTGCTCCACAGAGTTGCATCCCACCCACGGGGCAGCAGGAAGCACCCAGAAGCTTTGCTGAGCACCCAAGCCCGCCCAGAAACCCTGACGGCAGGGCGAGTAGAAGCCGTGGCCAGCTGGGCAAAGATCAGAGAGCCCCTTCCGTGAGAGGACTAGCAATGAGCCCGGACCTCACGTGAGGGCCGAATAACTTCACTCTCGAGTGTTGCAAAGAGAAACTCCACAAAGTGCCGAGTCACAGAAAACGCCAAGATTCCTCACACATAGAATAATGAGGCAATAAAACTCAACTATAAAGTTAAATAATTTACCATAAATATCTAAAGCTCTCAAATTATTCTCTACATTAACTGCCTATGTTTAAAATGATCTTTGCATTCACTATGTCACAGATGGCAAAAGCAGACAAGAGAGTCCTTGACAACTAACTGCAATTAGCCCTTCCCAGCTGCGGTGATTTAAAGGCCTTTTCAGTTAAGCTGAATGAGACACCCGCGCTTTATAAATAAAGGCTTTACCAGGACTGACAATGAAGTATTTGAAACGTACAGGCCCCGAGCTGGTGGAGAGGGGGTGGCGGGGAATGTAGTGTCACCACATCCCTCCACGCCCCTCTACCCATCCCGGAGCCTCAACGCACGCGATGCTCAGACACACTCCCCCTCCTCCCCGCCGCAGCTCACATCCCCTCAACACGTCCCCCACTCCCACCCGCCCGCCCCCCACAGACACATCCCCTCTCCCCGCTTCGCACTTCCACACGCTTCGTCCGCATTCCTCCAGCCGAGCACACGCATGCACACGCATCCTCTCCCTTCACGCACATGCATACAGGTGTCTCCACCCCTGCCCTCGTACGCACATCCTCCAGCCCTTCTCCCCTTTGTGTGCGCGCGCGTACACACACACACACACACACACACACACACACAGCTGAGGATGTTGTGCGTCTCCAAGAAAGGGTGCCCGGGGTTAAAGACCCAGGGAGGCCCGTTGTCTCAGTGGGAGACCCAAGAGCCAGTGTTCATGGCCCGGGAGCCCTCGCCCGCTATTCTGCTGGCAGAGAAGCACGAGCGCTCCGTATGCCAGGGAGGAGCTGCCCTTCAACAACACTGGAGCACCTTGGAGATGGGAGGCAGGAGGCGGCTGCAGCAGTGTGCAAAGGAGGTCAAGGTCAGCCTCTGACTGCCGCCGAGCGCTCCTCCCAGGGGCCTGGCTGGTTAATTGCTTGGAGTCTGGTGTGGCAGAGGGAGCTGTCAGTGAAACGGCCCCTCTGAATCACATGCTCCGATCTCTGGGATCCTCGTGGGGAGACCAAGCATGGGCCCCCCACCACTTTCCAGCCAGGCCTCACCCACCATGCGGTGGACACAGGCCAGATCCCTGCCCGGCCCAAGAAAGCTTGGCCGTCCTCGCACCCACACAGTTTGGGGTCCACTTCTCTTCCCGCGGGTCCTGTGGGTACCAGAGTTCATCCCGACCACGCTCTAACTCACAACCTCCCCCTCGTGAAACCCACGACACAACAACAACCACACGGCCCTCTGACTTCTTCAGGATACCATTTCCCACTAAGCCTCACTGAAGTTCTATGAAGCAGACATTTACACTCATCCTGAATTTCCAGAGGGAGGCACTGACATACAGGTAGGCTACGTAACTCCTCTAAGATCTTAGACCAAGTAGCAGAAAGTAAGGGCTCGACCCCGACAGCCTAGCTTTAGAGCACACACCTTGGACCAGTACACTCCAGCACAAGGCTCTCACTGCTCGTCTGCCAGGTCCCTGTCATGACTACAGCCCTCCAGTGCTCAGACCCGTGGTGCCCAGCCCCGAGCTCTGCTCAGCCCTCTTCAGCTTGAGGTCCAGTTTCTGAGATACGAGCCAACCCTGAGTCATGCCTGTCCTCACCCCATGCTGCTGTGTCCTCCAGGTCAGCCCTTCTCCGCACAGCCACATCTATACCATCCGGGTCTCCCAGCACCGGATCCTGCTTGACTTCCCAGCTTGGAAGGGCCCGTACCCCTGCACCTGGGCCAGCAATGTGCTCACACCCCGGGGGGTGCTGGGAGAAGTCCAGGAGCTGCTGGCTCCAGACGAAGGCCGCCGGGAGGACTGATGAGAAGTCCCAGAGAAGCATTTGGACTCGTGACGGGCTCCACCCAGACAAATTCCTGTTAATTTGCTGTTTTTAGTATCTGAGTTCCAAGGAACTGCCTGGGTTGGGGTCCCACTTAAAAAGGGGGAAAGCAAAACAAACTTCATTTTCTCTAATGGCAAATACGGATATTGACAGGATCTTCCGCTCTGTTAAGGGAATGAAAGACACCATTCCCTTGTGAGTGTGGATACAGTCACAAGGGGCTGCGGTTGAGGAGCTGAGAACATCTGGGCCCAGGACTCTGGCTGCCGGTGGTAGCCAGGGTTCCAGGGAGTGGGGAAGGTGATCCCCAGGGTCACTGGGATCAGATGAGAAGGCAAGGTGCTTAGCTGGAGACTCAAGTTTGGGCCGTGCCGGGGCCAGGAGCCTTCTCAAAAGGGGCAACGATCTGGCCTCCATAGTCTATGTGGGGGTGGAGACTGGGCCCTGGGTCCTGAGTCCCGACCCACCCGTCTATCCACCTGCTCCCAGCTGCCCCTTCCTTGGTGTGTGAGGTGGGGGAAAAGGGACTATAGACTACCCTGAGCTGCCCGAGGCAAGTGCAAGGGTGTCAGAGTCAGCACCACCACTTGCTTACTGTGTGACCTCGGGCAAATCACTTTACTTCTCTGAGCCCGTCTTCTCATCTGTAAACTAGAAATAATGACAGCCCTCACCTCACCGAGGTGCTCATGCATATAAGGCACTTAGTCCAGCGCTGGAACCGCATAGTAGCTTCATAAACATGAACTTCCACCGTTCTCTCTCAGACTCCCCTTCACAGGAGTCCTAAGTCATCACAGGCCAGGACTTGAAGGGGCCACAGAAACCATCAGCTTCAGTCCTGCATTTGACAGGCCCCGAGAGAGGCGGTGAGCAGCCTCAAACACACAGTAGTCAATGGTGGAGGCCAGACGCAAACCCAGGTCCCAATCTTCCCTCAGCGCCCCCGCTGCCCCACTGGGCTCGGCTCCATAAGAAAGGGCTTTAGCAGCCTGCCGGCCACAGCCCTCACCTTACAGATGGCAAAACCGGGCCCTGCAGGAGAAGCGGTGTGCCGATCACTGGCCACACCACCAGCAAGGGGAAAGGCTGGCATTCGAACTCCAGTCTCTCAGGTTCCAAAAGGAGCTCTTCCCGGGAATCTGCCTTTTCCCGGCTGAAACTGAAGGTCCCTGAGGGTTGTAGTTTCAGGCCGTTTGCCTCTCCCGGCATCAGTCAAAGGCTCAGCCAAGGTCCAGGAAGCAAAAGGGTAAACACAGCAGCAAAGGTTATCAGCCAGGTGGCAGGGAGGGCCTGGGACCAGGGAAAGCCCCTGTACAGAGGCTTTGTGTCCATATCCCGGTGTGACGGCAGAGGCTTAGCGGAGGGCGGTGTGCTAGGAACAGCACCCAGGGGAGGGAGGTCGGAAGGCAGAATAGATGCCAGGCATTTAGTGAGGCAGGATCCAGGGGCCTTCGTGGGCAGTGAGAGGCTGGAGAAGGGGCTGTGGGTGGGATGCTAGGGGGCCCCGAACACCCGCCTCAAGAAGCTGGACCTTACCCTGCGGGCGATAGGAAGCCATGGAAGGATGGGCAGCCGAAGAGAACCACGATCAGACATTCACATTAGGGAAGTCCAGTTCCGGTGGCTGAAGAGCAGTGGACGGATCGGGTGGCCCTCCTAGGAAATATTGAAATGCTGGTCCCGGCGGAAGCTGAGGCAGTGGTGACAGGGAAGGCAAGGAGGCACGTGTGCCCCAGACACGGGGGAAGCAGAGACCAGTCAGGTGTCAAGGGCGAGGTAGCACACGCTCCTACCCGGGACTCGGTGGATGGCGGTCCTTGTAAGCGCCATCACGAGCAATAACCCAAACGGCTCACATTTGCAGACCGCTATGTGCCAGGCCCTGCTCTGAACACTCGACGTGCATTAGCTCAGCTGACCCTCACGACGGCATGAGGCAGGCGTACACCATGTTCATCCCTATTTTACAGATGAGAATACTGAGGCACAAAGGCTAAGCAGCATCCCAAGGCCATGGCCAGCCGGTGGCGAGCCAGGATTCGAAGCCAGTCTAATCCCAGGGCCTGAGCTCATGCCACCTCACTGCCCTACAGCCCTGAGTTCGGAGGGTAAGGTCAGTGCTACACATGGCAAGTCCGAGGTGTCCCTGGGACATCTGGGTGGGCTAACAGGGAGAAAAAAAACAAACAAACATGGGCCTGAATTTCAGGGGCAATGGGAGTTCTGGAGGCATCAGCACAGATGGGAGAGATGAAGCCTTGGGGAGGGACGGGGAGGGAGAGGGGAGAGTCAATGGATCGGTCATAGGGGAAAGCCAGGAAAGTGACCAAGTGTGGCAAATCCAAGGTGCCATCTCCATGGGTGCCACAGGAGACGCCCAGGGCCTCTAGCTGGGGGCAGGAGGCTGATGTGGTCAGTCCCCACATTACCTCCTGCTGGGTATGCAGCCTTGAACCAGTAGCTTAATTCTGAGCATTTGAGCCCATCTTCTATCAAGTGGGGGCGTTAATCATCCTCCGTTCAGAGGGCATTTGGGAGGATAAAATGCAACGGAACATTTAAGAGCCTTTTGTTAGCAGGAAATCTGATAGATAGTAATAAGCACCCTCACAGTGACGGTGATGTGATGAGAGAGTCTTGGCAAGGTGTCTCCAGATGACACGTGCGAGACAGGGAGGGGGTGTGGTGGCCGTTGGGATGATTAGAAATAAGAAAGATTACCCCCCACCACCAGAGGGGCCCTCAGCCTGCGGCCCGCTTTGGGGATCACCCCTGCTGTAGAAAACGGCCCTACCCAAGGTCACGCCTCCAGTGGTGGCCTGTGTAGAGTAACTGATCGGCACAGGGGTATACGGGCCACCGGAGGGCCACCCTAGCTCCACAGCACCGTGTGGGGTTTGTGGGGCCCAAGCACCCTCCCTAAGAAGCACCCCTCCGGGAGATCGCCAAGCCCACACCTGCACACCCTCAGTGACAGAGACTCTATCTCCCTGGGTGGCCTAGCCCATCAGTGGACTGTGCCAGCCATTACCAGGCTCTCCTGACAGGCAGCTGCTTTGACAGCTCTCAGGGTCCCACACATCGCCCAGCCGGGTGGTCAACACCACCAATCAGGGCCACCCCCCTTTCCATTTCTTAGCTCTGGGACCTTGAACATGTTAGTTCACTCCTCCTGAGCCTTGCTCTCCTCCTCCATCAAGTAGACATGGTAACCCCTACTTTGCACAACTGTTAAGTGTTTCTTAAGATATTCGTGCATGGCCTAGGATGTAACACGGGCTGTGCCCTCAAACCACTGGCCACTAAACTTTCTCATTCCCAATTTCTCAGATAATTATACAAATGTCCAGGTTTCAGGGCGCCCGGGGTGGGGTGGGGGGCGGGGCAGCGCAGTCAGTTAAACGTCCGACTTCAGCTCAGGTCATGATCTCACGGTTCGGGAGTTGGAGCCCCGCGTGGGGCTCTGGGCTGACAGCTCAGAGCCTGGAGCCCGCTTCAGAGTCTGTGTCTCCCTCTCTCTCTGTTCCTCCCCCGCTTGTGCTCTGTCTCTCTCTGTTTGTCAAAAATAAATAAGCGTTTAAAAAAATATCCAGGTTGCGGGGCGCCTGGGTGGCGCAGTCGGTTAAGCGTCCGACTTCAGCCAGGTCACGATCTCGCGGTCCGGGAGTTCGAGCCCCGCGTCGGGCTCTGGGCTGATGGCTCAGAGCCTGGAGCCTGTTTCCGATTCTGTGTCTCCCTCTCTCTCTCTGCCCCTCCCCCGTTCATGCTCTGTCTCTCTGTCCCCAAAATAAATAAACGTTGAAAAAAAAAAATTAAAAAAAAAAAATATCCAGGTTTCAAGTTATTTTAAGCTGCGTAACCTTAAGCAAGTTACCCAATCTCTCTGTTTTATGATTTGTGGAGTGGCACCAAATCTCCTAGAGCCATTTAATCCACGGAACACTCGAATGGTGCCTTGCGTGCAGTAGGTTCTCGATACATGTCAGCTATCATCTTCAGAGCTCTTTCATCAGTGGGTGCCCAGAACTAAATGCAGTACCATTGGCTATGGTGTCTCCAGCGCAGAGCAGAGTGGCCCTATCACCTCCCTGGCAGATCCTTTGCTCTGAATGACGCTGCACAGTATTTTTACAGAATGGGTCTTTTAAGCCATCACACACACGGAGCATCATCCTGAGATTCCCGGCAGAACACAAAAACAAACACAGAACCGCCTGTGAAATGTGCACGCACGCTTTCCCGGCACGTCTGTGCCTTTTGACTCGGGTGGGATTCTGCACCTGTGTGCAAGGCGCCACCTTTCGCTCAGTTAGACTTGTTCCGTTTGGTTCTGCCGGTGAAAGCGCTTCACAAACAGAAGGGGGGAGAGAACCCACAAATGAGCCGGACAGACACTGCCAGTGACCTCAGCAGAGCGGTGGGAATGGAGAATGAGCTGCCGGAGACGGGCAGGGCAGATGCCCACTGGAAGGAGGAGTGGGTTTTCGAAAAGCCCAGAGCCATCAAGAGAGTCATGAATGTTGCTGTTGTCATCCGTAATTGCAATTCCCCACGATTTCACGTTACAACGTGAAATTAACATCCTTATGCCTGCCACACCATCGGTAGTAACAATTAATCATCATTGTTCATGGTGGTTTCGTTCAATCCACCATTTCTACAGGAAGAGCAGCCACTGGGCCCCTCTGTTTTGCATCTTGTGACCCCGCCAGCCCTCATCCCCGGGGGCTGCAAATGCTTGACTGTGGCTGGAAGCCTATCCACAGCTTGGCCAAGGCCCACGACAATGGCCTTATGTGAACAGTTGGAGGTCCCATCAGATCCCTTCACAAACGAATGTAAACTACACAATGCTGAGCACAAAGCTGTTGCCAGTGGGAGCTGAAAGGCCACCAGGTTAGATAGGAGGGAGAGGTCACGAACAACCATGTGCAAGTGACAGGCACGGGGGACCAGGAACTATGTGTGAACACAAGCTCCGAGAGCTCAGAGAATAGGGTGAGGAAGCAACGGGCAATCAGGAAGACGGAGCAGAAGCCAGGGAATCCAAGTGCTGTCTCTGGGGCACTCCTGTGGCTGAGGTCCCCCGACTTTGGTCCTAGATCCGAACCACTCCTCACCTTTGGCCCTGTCATAGCGAACCCCGGTTCTTTCTCTTTTACTGGGCCCTGTGCACAGGAACCTAGCAACCCGTACCTTACATCTGTAACCCAATGGCAAAGCCCCGTGGCACTCCAGCAGAAACCTCTCTGCCAGTGGACAGAACTGTTAATAAGTAAGCACCTTTGGGATGCAACCATTGGGCCAGTTACCCACCCACCTTACTGTCCTTCTTAATACCTGGCTTCTCCATCTTGTCCACAAGGAGAGTTGAGGAGCGAACCCAAATCACTGCTGAATTCAGGCAAATGCAGGCCCCTGGTCTGAAGTTTAATGGCTGTCCAGGAAAGCAAGTCCAGTCTAGCAGAATTTGGCCTCACACCTAACATGACATGGGACACATGACAGGTCTTCAAGGAAGCTTGGCTTTTGGTTTATGGGCGTTCACAAACCTCAGCTTTAAGCAAGCTCCCCGACCTGTGGTTTCTGAAAACCAGTCTCCCTCTTGGGATCTGCCCCTCCCCACTCCCCCAGGGCTCCGTTGTCCTCTGTTTTCCAGCGGTTCAGGGATGTCCACGGTGCCTGGGCCACCCTGGGTCTGTCTGTCCCCGAGGTCTGGGCTTCCCCTTTTGGGCTGACCATCGTCCCCCTTAATGGTGTGAAATGAGTCCCTGCCACCCCGGGGCTCCCCCTCAACAGTTATTACATTATGATGGCCGGTCCCTTAGATAGACGGGAATTCCCGTTTATTGGACACCGGCCGTGGACCCATCTCTGTGTTGACATGTCACATGGATGAACTCTCCCAAGCCTCACGACCTTCCATCTAGGAAACAGCCACTGACAACCAACTCAAGGCCACACAGCGAGTAAGGAAGTGGCCAAACCATTACGTGAACCCAGGTCTGCCGGTCCTCAATCCTGCCTCCAGCACAGACTATGTGTGTGCCTTTGGGCAGGTGCCACTATCTGCCTCAGTTTCCTCATCTGAAAAGCCAAGGGTGGCCAACACTTCCTGCCTCATGGGCTGTTTTGAGGGCTATTCGAGCCGTTACATGGAAAATGTTTAATGCCAGGTTTGGCACGTAGTAAACACTCAATACATAACAGCCATTGTTAAGACTCACAGTTATGTTTTTCTACACATATGCTATACACACTGCCTTGAAGTCTCAGCATTTGACACTCCTCCTGGGGATGATGAGGCCCAGGAATCACATCCCTTCTGATGTGCCTTCTTGCCACCCTTGGAATACAACCACTATAAATCCAGCCCATCCAGAGAGCTCCTTACACAATCACACGTTTCCTTAGGAGCCACCCCCACCTCCCCCACCTTCTATTTCCTTGGGTCGATTTGCAACTACACTGTCAGAAACAGGAGTCTGCAATTGTCCCAATTCTCTGAGCACCTCCCACCCTGCCACCAATCAGCTCAGGCCATGGACACCTGCTCCTGTGTCTTCTGAGCTTCCATATGTCACTTTCTAAAGTGCAGGCTGCATCTTCCCTGGACACCACAAATATAGAGCTGGTCCCCATCATGCCCCTTCACCAGCCGTTTTCTTGTTGGTGACAGTTTGGTCCCGAGCGGCTCCTCCGGTCACTTTCTTTTTGTTCTGGGCGCTGGAACTGTCACCAGGCAAGTGTAGAACCGACCTGGAGCCCGTGCAGGACTGAAGCTACTCCTAAGCTGATGTTGAGAGGTCAGGCTCTCCTGCCATCACAACCCCTGACTCCGCATCAGCAGGCAGTAGGTACCAGGAAATCAGCCCTTCTTTCTCCATGGCCAGGCCAAGGCCAAAGAGAGATTCTTCACGTCAGAACCCGTGTGTCCAAGTCCTCCCTTTCCAGGATCTTAGGAAAAAGGTACATGAGAATGGCATGTGCAAGACAGGTCGGGTTCAAATCCTGGATCTTCACTTGTACAGCGTCACTGTGGGCCAGTCTTTCTGGGCCTTGGTTTCTTCACCCATAAGGTGAAGCTAATGGCCCACCAGTTTGTGGGAGGAAGTGAGATGATGCCCACGGGACCCATAGATTCTCAATAACAACTCCTTCTTCCAGGGCTGTTCTCTTAGCCCCTCAGGGACCACTTGGTGGGTGGGATGAGCAATGAACAGGCCTTCCCCACCATCCCACTTTGCTCCACAGAGTCTCCCGGGACCTGGGGCTTCTAGTGCTAAATCTGGAGAAGTCTCAGCAAAGCAGGACAAGTGGGTCACCCTACCTTCAGGTTCTACTCAAAGAGATCTGGCTCCATTTTGTCCTAAGCCGAGCATGGAGTGGGAGAAAAGAAGAAGGCCAAGAAGATGTGAAGACGAGTCGGTTGTTCAGGCAGAGATGTGTGTCTGTGGGCTCCAAGGCAGGGCCCTCTTCCTCTCTCAGTTTCCGCATGAGACACTTTCCCGGTGCCCCAGACAGAGAACACAGTCTATCGCCTGTAGCTCCTTATTTTGTTAGAACTTGGTTTGAGGAGGGGGTGAAAGTGAATTGCCAGTGGCTACCCAGCTGTGCCCAGGCTCCTGGCTGTCAGTGGTGTTGGGGTGGCGCCTCCCTCTAGGACAGGGCTTCTCAATGGTGGGGGGCCATTTTGCCCCCCAAGGGGACACTGGGCCACGTCGGGAGACATTTTTAGCTGTCACATCTGGGGGGAGTGTGCTGCTGGCATCTTGGGGGGAGAGGCTAGGGATGCCGCTAAACACCCTTCAGTGCACAGACCAACCCACAATAAAGTATCTGGCCCCAAATGCAGACAGTTCGGAGGCTGAGAAACCCTGTTCTGCGGCAGCCGGGAGAGGCGGATTCTGGGTGGGGAACCGGGTACCCAGAGTTCAAGGAGCCCATCCCTGTGTCTCTAGGTAACCGAGCTCAGCATCTGAGCCTCCCCCCAAGCAGGAAACAGAGTGCCCCCCTCCACCACGCAAAACCGGAAGTGGCAAATGTCAGCGGCTGGCCTGGGAAAGGGGTGGGGGTGGGGGGCAGGGATAGGCACTTTTGGCACGAGGCTGGCAAGGAGCAAGCTTTATGGCTTGTTCCGTTCAGAGTTTTAATTAAGCATCTCAAATAAGGATTTAATTGGGTTGTAACAAGCCAGGCTATTGTATGCGAGAGAAACACCTGGGGATTATTAGAAAACATTTTTAAGGCAGTAAAGCTGCAGCAAACACTTGCAGTTGTTAAATCAGGAAATATAATTCCAGAGCTCAACGCCACGCGCAGCGAGGGGGAGCCGGCCGCAACCATACGGGGAGCCATGGAGGTACCCCTGCGCAGGGGGGCTCCGTCCAGAGCCCTTGCGGACTCCTGCCTCTCAAGCTACTTCTAGGGAAAACAAGAGTGGCCAGACCCTGCCTGGGAGGGGCCAGGGGTGACCGCGCCCATTGACTGGCCATCGCTCCCCCAACTAGAGGGGACTATTAATCCACGGACCAGGATCTGCTCGGTTCCCTGGTGTAACTTCAGAGCATAAAGCAACACCTGGCCTACAGTAGGCACAGGTGGGAGGAAGCAACGGTGTCCAGGCCCATCTTGTGGGGACCAAAGCTGGCCGTACCACTCCCTTAAGCCCAGGTTTCTGACTGGAGGACCCAAGGGTGGCTCAGTCACCCTTGAGCCCTGGGTGGCTCAGTCGGTTGCATGACCGATTCTTGATTTCGACTCAGGGCATGATCTCACAGTTCGTGGGATCGAGCCCCGTGTCCCGCTCCCTGCTGACAACATGGAGCCTGCTAGGGATTCTCTTTCTCTCTCTCTCTATGCCCCTCTCACACTCATAGTCTCTCTCTAAATAAATAAATAAATAAACACTAAAACAAATAAACAAACAGGTGGCTGGGAACCTGATCCGCATCTGGGGATGGAAGGCCCTGGCTGAACCGTTGCCCTCCTACTGATAAAGTGGCCCAACACCCCGCCACGAGGGGCCCTCCCCATTGGCTTAACACAGGAACCCTTCCTTGACTGTGCCCAGTGGACAAGCCAGCACTCCATCTCACACCTGTTAGAGCCTGACCTTGGAGCCTAATACTGTCTCCCCAGTAAGCCTGTGGTCTCCCTGAGAATCAGCCCCACGTCTAATTTATTCTCCAGTATCAGCAAGGACCCAGATGCAGACGGTGCTTAGCGTCTGTTAGGGGGATCCATAAATGACCAGGTGGTGGGGGTGCACGACCAGCAGCATCTTCACCGCACCGGTCACTGGCTGGACTCGCCACCACGTGCCAAGCACTGTGCTCAGAGCTTCCCCTGCACCGTCTCACCCGGCTGTCCCGACGGCTTTGTGATGGGTGCTTATTATCTCCATTTTACAGAGAAATTCCTCTTCCCCCTCCACTGCTCTTCCCAAAGCTCCCCATTGGGCTGGTGGTGAAGGGAGCCCCTCTCCCAACCTGTGAAAGGCAGCCTGAATGTCAGTTTCCAAAGCAGTAATCGGGGCAAGGCAAGTCCCTAGGCCCCCGGAATCCGTGAAAGACCCCTCCTGCTGACGCCTAAGGGGCTTCTGAGACCCCTGCCATGTCCTTGGATGTCCACCTGCAGTGTTTGCGGTTCCCATCACAGCCCTGCCCACTTCTGCTGAACTTCAGGTGTGGAGGGTGTGTGTGTGTGTGTGTGTGCGTGTGTGTGTGTGTGTGTGCGCACGCGTGCGTGTGCTGGGGGTGGGGAGGGGAGGAGCAGGGATGAGGGCTGCTCTGGGGAATAGATAGGACATGGGGTACAGAGTGGAAGGCTCAGGTGCCTGAATCTGGGGGCCTGGGTGCATAAAGGTTGTGGGGGGGGGAGGGAGAGTCAGGTACACCCAGAGGGACCCAGGAATCGTGGAGGGGGGCTTGGGAACACAGAGTTGGGGGGCCGAGGTGCATGGTCCGGGGGAGGGGCCCAGGTGCACCGAGGCAGAGAGGCAGCTGCAAGGGCAGATGGAAGAGTGGGTCACTCTCCCAGACCGGGACCAAACGTCCGTGTCTCAGAAGGAAGGAAACTGCAAGTCAGGAGCCAGGTGTGAGGGGCTGGCGAGCACGGGGGCAGGTAGAGAGCACAGCGCTCAGCGTCTGACCTTCAGAACTGCTTTCAGAAAAGGTCCTTTCTGGAAAGCACCCTGAGGCCCCAAATCTAAGTCAGTTTCCCCATTCTGCACCCAAAGGGGCCCGAGGCAGCTGGAGAGGGGCCTTAGGGAGTGCTCGCTTCACCTGTCCCACCCAGCCTGGAGTTTCCAGCTCCCTCCTGCAGGAGCATGCGCCACCCCCCCCCCCCACCAGTCCAGGGCACCGTCCCTTGGCTGGGCCTCCAGAAGGCACGCTTGGCCCACACCGAGCAGAAGGCATCTGCAGGGACAGGCCCACCTCAGTCCCTCGACTGTCTCCGCTTTAAGGCACTGCTTCAGGTCTTTGCTCAGACTTCTCACCTAGGTCCCGGGGGACCCGGACCTCGATTTCACATGACCCCTTCCTTCCACCTCCTGGTCCTCATCCTGTATTATTTTGTCTCCTAAACACCTCATATTACGAAGCACATTCTATAGCTTACTTCAGTTACGAGGCTTGTGGTTAATGTCCCTGCTGGAATGCAGGCTCCGGGAGGGCAAGGAGTTTTCCTGTTCTGCTCTTTGCTCACTCTCCAGTGCTCAGGACAGTGCCTGGCACACAGTGAGCACTCCAGAAATACCTGCTGAGCGAATGACCTTCAGAAACCACCCACTTGATCTCTCAGCCTTCCTAGCATTAAGGTTGGCAAGACAGGTGTTCCTTTTATTACTGCTATCATATATATGAGTGAATAATAATTACAGTGCTCATAGCTCACTTTATTGAGCACTTCCTATGTGCCAGGGCCTGTGATATAGCTCCACATGCATAAATCTAATCAATTTAATTTTCACGACTCTAGGAGGCTAAGTGCTATTAACCCAATTTGACAGCTGGGGAAAATGGACCTCAGAGAAGTAAGGTAACTTGCCCAAGGTCACACAGCCATGTGCCCTGTACCATGTGGGTGCTCCACGTGGATTACATCATTTAATGCTTACCACGCTCTTACAAGGCAATAACTCTATTTTATGGAATAGGAAACTGAGGCCAAGATAAAGGCAGTGACCTGTCAAAGGTCACCCGGGTAGCAAGGTACACACACACGTCTGTCTGAATCCAAATTCAGCCTCCTTTCCCCCATGTCCACCTGGGCAGGAAGCTTCGCAGCAGAAGTGGGCATTCAGAGGGACGTGAAATCAGAGTGGGCAAGGGGCGCCTGAGTGGCTCAGTTGGTTGAGCGTCCGACTTCGGCTCGGGTCATGATCTCATGGATCGTGAGTTCAAGCCCTGCGTTGGGCTCTGGGCTGACAGCTCGGAGCCTGGAGCCCACTTCTGATTCTGTGTCTCCCTCTGTCTGCCCCTCCACTGCTTGCACTCTGTCTCTTGCATTGTCTCAAAAGTAAATAAACATTAATTTTTTTTTTTTTTTTTAAATCAGAGTGCGCAAGAAAGTAAGCCTTGAAAACGATGGCCTAGATCCCAATTCCTTTCTTGGGTCAAAATGCCTGCGGGGAATTCTTCCATCCCTGAAACCCACATTCCGCGATCATCCACCAGCCCACACGGAAGGAAGCACTGTGCTGGGCCCTGATTTCACTTAATCCCCAGCCAGGGAAGCCAGGAGCACATCCTGGCTGCAGAGGTCAAGGAGTAAATTGCATATGGCTGTCTCACCACCTCCTTCGATTCTGTCCATAACCATCCAAGGGGATTCTTGGGATTACCAGCGAGTAACATTCATTCCCAACGTAAAGAATCAAAATACCTTGAGATGCTGCAAATGTATGTTCTGTGTCTCCCACCCCCGCTGCCCACAGTACTCAGAAAGAGGAGCTCCCGCGGGCCCAGGGCTCCATTTTATCGTCACAAACCAGGAGTGGCTGTGATGGCCAAGTGGTCCTTCATCTGCCTATTGTCAGAAAGAATTGTCTGAGATCAATTGTTCTAAAGCAAAAAATCAATTGCATTTGGCAGTTGTCCTCTCAAATTTAACGAGTGTATATTCAATAACTCCATACAGCAGGGAGCTCAATGTCCTTACTTGGTGGGGGCCAGGGGGGATGTCCTGCACCTGACTCCCCGGGCAGGAAGCCACGGGGCTCTAGCGCTGGCTCGCCCCAGGAGCATTACGGAATTTCTCCCTGCTCACAGAGGGGGCCTGGGAAGATTGGTAAGGAAATCTCCCAGGCCTGGACCCTACACCGGGTACAGAACTGTCCATTGGTTCATTTGTGGGAAGAGACACGGGACTGGATTTGAAGAAAAAAACCAAGGCCCCTCTTCGTGTTAAAGTAAGAAGCTAGGAGAATCTGGACAGGTTCCTCAGCCCCTCAGAGAAAGGCTTTGGGGGAATTCGAATCTCTCCAGAGGCAGAGTCCAGGACCGAGAGTTGAGTGCCCATAGTTTACTTGGGAGGTGATCTCGGGCTACAATGGTAGGGAGAGGAAAGTGAGGGAAAGGGGTAGCTAATAATGGATGCTTTATCAGCTGGGCTCAAGCCAGCCACCACGGGGGGACCTCTGGGAGACGGTGGGGAACCTGCCTCGGAGCTATCCCAGCGGAGGGGAGAGGGAGCAGGGGTAGTGATCTCCTGCCATTGGAGGAAGGTTCGCTCTGCCCTCCAGCTCCCAGTCAGAGCAGCAGGAATTAGTAAGCAGCCTAGGCTTGCAGAGGAACCAAAGAAGAAGGTGGAGGGAGGGCACAGCCCAGGGAGGGCAGAAGACAACCCACCAGGAAGAGGAACAAAATATTATCTTCTACCTACATTGATCTGAATTTCACCCATTTTAATTACTTCTTCCCACATATGAGGTATAGGGTAAATAGTAGATGGACCTGGGTGTATCTGCATACGACACATAAAGAATAAGCCACATTGATCAGGGTGCATGCTATACTTTGTTAGTAGTGGGGAATCATTATCAATCAGAGAAAAGCCTGGTGATCACTGCTCTCAATTACACGGAGCAGCCTTCAACCAAAGAGCCACCTGGATGTCAGATCTTGCCAGAGACGGTCCCATCAGCCGTCTCTCACCCAACACAAACCCAAAGTCTGATGGAGAAAAATAACATTTCGGAGAATGGGCAGAAGGGGAGGCCAGCCGCCTATTCCTGCAGCCATTCCAGGATCTGTCCTTGATCAAGCTGTGCACTTGGAGCATCTTTAGGCTCCTGGCTTGGTTTTGTCTTCATGAGTTTTGTCTTTATGGCTTCAGGTAACATGAAGAGCAGACAATAACAGACCCAGTCTTAGGAAATCTGTTACTGCTGGGGGCGCCTGGGTGGCTCGGTTGGTTAAGGAAATCTGCTACTGCCGTCTGTTAGAAAGACTTTGCATCCTCAGCATGTTCCATCTAAAGCCCTGGATGACAGGGCACCTCGGTGGCTCAGCGGGTTAAGCATCCACTCTTGATTTCAGCTCAGGTCATGATCTCACGGTCCGTGGGTTCGAGCCCCGCGTCGGGCTCTGTGCCGACAGCTCGGAGATTGGAGCCTGCTTCGGATTCTGTGTCCCCCTCTCTCTCTGCCCCTCCCCCACACATCCTCTGTCTCTCCCTGTCTCAGAAATAAGTAAATATTAAAAAAAAAATTTTAATGAGGGGTTAATAAAAGGTTTATTTTGCCCCAGAGATACTCAGGTGACCTTTCCGCAAAGAAAAGGCAAAACTTCTATAACTAAGTGTTGGCCACTAGAAAGCACAGAGTTAAAAATACATGGCCCCATTACAGCAACTGCAATGGACATTGTGACTTAACAAGAGTATTTTAGCATGCTTCCAAGAAAACATTTTATTTCTAATTTATATTTTTCCTTACTCTAAATACTTAGAAAAATAAGTTAGCCACCTTATTTAATGTAAGTCTTACAAACAGCCTCAAATTATTTCCGTGTTATGAGATGGAGTAAGTTACTGATTCATTAATTAAAAATTAATTCTGGGGCACCTGGGTGGCTCCGTCCGTTAAGCGTCCAACTCTTGATTTCAGCTCAGGTCATGATCCCGTGGTTTGTGAGATCAAGCCCCACATCAGGCTCCGAGCTGACGGCACGGAGCCTGCTTGGGATTCTCTCTCTCCCTCTCTCTCCGCCCCTCCCTCAAGTGAGCTTCCTCCACCTCTCTCTCGAAATAAATAAATAAACGTTTTAAAAAAATAAAATACATAAAAAATAAAAATTAATCCCAGCTGATGCCCCCCAACTGCACTTTTGGACATAAACATAAAACATCAATAACGCCCTCCTGCATCAGTGCCATGAAATTTCAGACACCGAGTCTGCCTCGCACATGAGAAAGAGAAAAAGGTCTTTTGCTTCCTTTATGTTCATAATATCAGCATCAACAGGAGAAAGGGCTGAGCTTCAGGATCTGGAGCAGCGGGGGTCTGGGGTCTGGCCAAGAGGCTCCCAGCCCCCAGCTCACTGCCCCTCCCCCAAACAGAATCACCACTCTGTTTTCATTTGTACCTTGAATCACTTCCTGGTCTTTCTGAGCAACTAGGAGCCCACATGTCTCTCCAAATGCCTCTTAACCTCCTCTTTGAACTTCTCCTGGAATTTGTCCTTTTGGGTCTCAAATAGACCCCTTCGGTGGCTCTTTGGTGACCTGGGCTCTTCCGCTTCTCTGCTCCCTCCAAGCTGACAAATTCTGACTCCTGAGTCAGGCTCCACCAGCTGCCACCCTTCTGGGATGAGAGGGCCACCTACTGGACCCCACTGGGGCCCCACTGGGTTCCCCAGTTCCCACTCTCTTCTGCCCAGGGCTGCCCCCAGTGGGCAGGGGAGGTAGGGGGGGAGGGAACCGGCATTGGTGCCTGCTGCCATCAGAACCCCCAAAGCCAACTTGAAGGAAGGGGGTGGATGAAATACCGGAGGGCTTGGCCCATCCGCTGCTTTCCGCACCCCCTCAAACACACACACACACACACACACACACACACACACACACACACACACACCAGGAAGCCTCAGCATGGACGCCTGCAGGCCAAAGGAAGCTGCTTTCCAAAATAAGCACTCATCAGAGGGGGCACAGGCAAATGCAACGGGGCAGAGTCACAGGCTCCTGGTTCTAATCCCCGCTCCACCACCCACCCTCTGAGGGGCTTGGTCAAGCCAGGCACCTTCTCTGAGGCTCCATTTCCTTATCTGTAAAGCAGAGATAAGAATACCGTTCTCCCTCACGGGGTGGGTATCAAATTGAAAACTGTGCACAGAAGGGCTTTGAAAAGGATAAAGAATCACACAAAGAAGTGGAGAATTGTTCCCTCTGAGAGCTAAGTGACCCCAGAAAAGCCAGAGGAACGCTGAGTTTCAGGATCTGGAGCGGAACCGGGGTCTGGGCTCCGGCCAGGGCTCCCAGCTCCCACTCCCCCTCCCCTCCCCTCCCCCCTACACATCTCCACTCCCTCTGTTCACATGTGTACCCTTGAATCCACAAGCTTGGTCTTCAGAGAAGGGGCCTCCAGAGGTCACGGGCAGTCATCTGGTTCCTCCCCATGCTCCATGCCTGGTGTCCTTTTGCTGTCACTGAGCTGTAGAGCGGGGGCTGTGTGTCTGTGTGTGTGCGTGTGTGTGTATCTGTGAATATGCACACACGTGTGTGTGCATCTGCGCGTCCTCTGAAGGCTTCCAATGGTGATTTCTACAAGCGACTCAGGCGTGGTGACCACGGTGGGGACAACCATTATCTGCACTGGCTGAAGCCCACATTTACAACACACCTACTGTGTTGAACTGGAGTCTCTTCATTTCCCTTCCCCACGAGACCCCTGGATTGCCCCCCATGGATCTCGGCTCTCCGTATCTCTGGACGTCCTTCCCAACCAACCCAGCACTAGAGTGAGCCGCTGATGGAGCTGGGCCTTTGGCAGCTGGAGCCCTAACCCTGGTCTCTGGGCATCACACAGGGTTGCTGCCTTATTTCCTGGCCTTCGGTGCCAGTCTCAGACACTTGCCTAACAGTCTCTTCCCTCTAAGGACCGTCTCTCCAATGACAGCACCCCCTAGTCCTGGCCCACTTCGCCTGCTGCCTTGAACCTCACCTGCTTCCGGGACTACTCCTCTGAGCTCGGTCACTTTCTGGCCACATGGGAAGTCTGTGAAGCCCTGGGAGGCCATGTTCACCCGTCCTAGACCTCAAGGGTGTGCAGCCAAGTATAAGAGCAGATGGGGCCTCCAGAAAGCCAGCTAACAAGGAAGACGCTGGGTGTCTAACAACAGACGGTGTCAAAGTGGTAGGCCAGGAGGGATCACAGGGGCTGGGCCACCAGACGAGGCAGGACCTGAGCTGGGGCTTTACAGGGTAGAACGCAGGTGGGCAAAGAGGTGGGAAGGCCTGCCTGGCAGCAGATGGCTGGCAGAGCAAAAACACCACAAGGGTTGGGAAACTGCAGATCACTGCATCATTCATTCATTCATTCATTCAGCAAATATTTATGGAGCACCTACAGTATTCTAGGCAATCCTCAAGGCACTAGGCATATTGTGGTAAATAAAGCAGACGAAAGAAAGCCCCTGTTCGCATGGCATTTACACTCAAGGCGGTTTATGCCTGCTGGGTGAGGATGAAAAGGTAAGCAGAGGCCAGATCACGGAAGGCCTTGAATGCTAGGCTGAGGAGGTTAGGCTTTCTTGTGCAGGCAACGCGAAGCCCTTAAGGGTTTCTGAAGAGGATAATATGACCTGCAGAGACATGGCAGAGACTGAGAATCCCTGACACGGAAGGTCACCTGCGTCAAGGTAGAGATGAAAAGAAGGACGAGGATGTGAGTGGGTGGGCAGTGAGATGGGGACTCAGGAGGCCTGAGGCTGGGGGAGCCTCCTCTGGAAAGCCATCTGTTCCCTTGGGAGTCTGTGGCCCTCTCTCCTGCCTCTAAACGCACACATGACAGAGCTAAGCATGAATCCCGGACCTCGAAGGGCAAACTCCAGCTGTGTTCAGGGGGGGGGGGGGGGGGGGCTTCTCCCCACCCCCGCCCTGTCAGCCTTAGCTCAGAGCAACTTTAATAATGCAGTGGGGAGGAACTCAAAGGCCTGGCGAGGCCTAAATATAGCCAGGCAGGCCACGTGCAGAAATGCTCCCCTGAATTTACTTAAGAGCAGAGGTTGGCCTGTTCCACTGGGGACTGCACTTTGTTTCAGGATCACGCCAGCCAGGCTGAGCCTGATGGGTCCTCGGAGCTTTCTTCAAACACAGAGAAAACATTAAATGATTTTTCTGCAAAAGCCTCAGCATGAGAGGAGGCGGCAGCTAATGGAGGTTCGAGTCAAAGACCTTCCTGGTCAATGCCCCGCAGGACTCAGGTGAACTTATTCACGAAAAATCTAAAAATCGAAATCCCTCTGGACAAAGGGCAGCCTCCGTGCAAACCAGGCACGTGGGTTACACGTCGGCACTCTGTTCCCAGTCACCAGCAGGGGCTTCAGGCGAAGGAGGCGGGCGGGCGAGGCAGGCCTGAGCTGAACATCCACGGGCGGTGGAACGAGTGCTAGAAGAGCCACGGCTTTGCCGCGCTGAGGACGCCTGGAGGCGGCACGACGCTTGTCCGCTTCACAGGAGAGGAAACTGAGGCCGGGGAGGAGCCCAGGAACTTGCCCCAGGCCACGCAGCAAACCGGTGGTGCAGGCAGCATTTGAACTCCGGTCTGTCACCACAGCGACTTCTTACAACCAAGAGGCTGTTCCCCAGCCCTGTGCCACTGGCACCGGGGCGCGGGAAAGCCCACGTCCTCACCGAGATGATCCCGTACAGGGCAGAGGCCCCTGCTTCAGCCCAGCGGCATGCCCACTCTCCACCCCAGTCTACGAGCCGCCCCGAGTTTTGCCTTTGGGAGCGATCCCGTCCGCCTGCGGGGCCGCCCCCTTGCCGAGTCTCACACTTGGAGGCTGAGCACGGAGTCGTCTCAACTCGGCAGGCTCTGAAATGCTTGTGGCAGACGCCATGCCAATGCTCCCTCATGTCATAACTCACGCAGGTCTCACGAGGAGGGAGCTACTTCCATCGCGCCCATTTAGCAGATGAGCCCGCTGAGGCAGAGAGCAGATCGGTAACTTACAAGGTCAGGTAGCCAACACGTGACAGAGCGGCGAGTCAAACCACACGGCCCGGCACCTGACCGTGCCTCTAATCACGGAGCTCAGGTGGCAGCGAGAGGGAGAAGAGGGAAGTCATTCGTACAGGGGACACTGGAAAGCCTTCCGGAGGAGAGGAGATCTGACACTGGAGGATGTTGGGAAGGGCACTCTAGGCAGAGAGGACCAAAGGAGTGAAGGCGAGGAGGTCCGAGTGTGCGGTGGCATTTGGATGCCATCAGGCCCCGGCTGGAGACGGGAGTACAAATCCAGCTGGAGGTCACAAGAACAGTCCCCATACTGTGTGTATACTGTGCGCCTTTTCTCAGCACCGTCAACCACGAGTGTTGGTCCAACAATTACTTCTTCACATCACAGTTGAAAAATGGCTGTCCCAGGGGAGAGGTGAAGTGGCCCGGACCAGGGAGGGCGCTGAGCGCCGTGGGAGCCAGGAGGCCCGCTCAGGCTTCTGAGGAGGGCGCCGATGGGTCACAGCACTAATCCGGGCTTCACCGTGTGGCAAGCCAAGCAGGCAGAGTGGGAAGGTGGGAGGACCCCGGAGCCCCGGGACCCATGCAGCCGCCTGAGGGCCCAATTGCTCTTTAGAGCTCTGGGTCCCTCATGGGCCAGGAGCCTCAGAAGAGGGAGCCACTGTCATAAAGGGTGATGTGCCCATCACAAGCCCGCCTGAGAGAAACACCCCGTATCTCACCCTCCACTCTCGTTCCATCCTCTGACCGCCATGCACATCTCTCCTCCTGGTACCCAGAGGGGCCGAGGTAAGGATGCTTTGCCTGCCATTATTAGAAAAGGGACTTCAGAATCTCACAAGGATAACAGAGAAAAGTGAGAAAGATCAGCCTTGAGGGTCAGAGAGCTCTGGGTACAACTCCCGGCTCTCCCCCTTACCAAGCCGGGCAGCACTGGACAAGTATCTTCATCTGCTTGAGCCTCAGTATCCTCGTCTGTAAAATGACCACTCCACCGGCCCTGCGTGAGGGCTGAAATGAGCGTGCGAGGAGATCAGCCAGGACTCTGCCAGAGCACAAGGCAGACGATGACTAAAGAAATACCATGTGAGTGTATGGGTATTCCCAGTAAAATTCTTGTCAACTTTCCTAGGCATTTAAATTTTTTCATAATTCAGTGTTGGGGAAAATAAATGCTGTATTTTTTCCCCTGGCACTGCAAACCTAGGATCAACCACCTAGACAACGCCACCCACCTAGGTGCAGCTTTCTGGCTATTCCACGCGTGGAAAGACACAGGCGTGTGGGCAGGTCACGATGAGGACCTGGGAGTGGTGTTGGGCCAACGTCCCCCGCCCGCTCCCTGGGGAGCTCTGTGCTCTCACCTCACCGTCCCCAGACAAGAGAGGGCCCAGCTTGCTCAGGTGAGGTCTGAGTTCCAGCACTTCTAGTGCAGCATGGTCAGTGTTATAGTTAAGCCCATGGGCTCTGAAGTCAGAACATCCAGGAAGAAATCCAGTCTCCTCTTCTTGCTTGCTGTGTGACCTTGGGCAAGCTACTTATCCCTCTGAGCCTCAGTTTCCTCCTCCGTCAAGTGGGGATGCTACGATCACAATACTGACCTCAAGTCGTTGCCGTGAGAATTAGTTAATGCATGCGAAATGCTAGACGGACGTGAGCGCTCAAGAAATATTGAGCGATGTATTATTTTTTAGGGAAGTTTTAGGTTCACAGAAGAAAAAAAAAAATAAGCAGCAAACAGAGAGAGTTTTCATATAGCCCTGGCCCCACACAGGTACAGCCTCCCCCACTATCAACAACTGCCTGCCACAGTGGTACATTTGTTACAACCCATGAGCCTACACAGACATCAGACTTGGTGTTGTATATTCCGTGGGTTTTGACAAATGTGTAATGACACGGTTCCACCATTAGAGTATCACCCAGAAGAGTTCCACTGTCTTAAAAATCCCCTGTGCACCACCTTTTCATCTCTCCCTCCGTCCCCCCACCCCCGCTATCTTATTTTCATTTGATTAAGGAAAAAGATTTCCACATACTTCATTTCAGATTGCCTGAGTTGAAACAGGCTGAAGATAATGGCATGATGTGGACTTGAGATTTTTATCGCACAATGATCGCAAGGAGGAGGGGAAACTGAGGCGCGGGCAGGCTGAGTGACTCCCAGAGGGAGGCAGGTCGAGGCTGAGGCAGAGCCTGGGTCCCCACACTCCCCCGGCCCCGGATTCTCTGTGGAGCCCAGATCTGGCAGCCTCTCCAGGCACAAGCCCCAGGGGGCTCGCAGAGATAAGCCTGCATACAAATCAACTTGGAGGAAAAAGACTTTTTTTTCATTTTTTTTCCTTTTCATTTAAAAAAAGAATCCACAGGAACCGGGGCTGAAATGGCAGTGTGTGTCTATGGCTGGAGGGGTGTGTGTGTGTGTGTGTGTGTGTGTGTGTGTGTGTGTGTGTGTATGCGTGTGGGGTCCATTCGTGCAGAGCCCATGTTACCAGAGTTCGGGGAAATGTCAGGTTCTTGGAGAAGGAGATTTTAATTAGGTTAGAGTTGCCTCCAAAAAGTCCTAAAATTAAATATGAATCCATAATGCATGGCATCATAGCTAATGGTATGCAAATGGGGCTGGGCCGGGCCAGGCTGAATCAGGAACTTGGGTGACCGCTGTAATTGGGAAAAATGTCCCCTGGCCTGCAGCCACGGTCCCCAGGATGTGGACTGGCGGGGGCAGGGGACAGGGGAGAGACAGAGCGTGGAGGGGGCAGCCAATGTCCCAATAATGAAGAAGAGGAGGCAAGTATTGAGGCTACTGATCGGGGCCACCCCCAGGGACCAGCAGTGCTGGGCTCCCCGACAGCGAACCTACCCTGGGGAGGGGGAGAAGCGGCCTGAGCGGCCAGCAAGCTCTGTACTGGCTTCCGTGGGGGCGGCCAGGTTTCCCCACGGCGGGGCCTTCGTAAAGGGGGCAGCTGCAGCTGGGGGAGAAGCCTGCTCTGCCGATCCACAGATGTGACTTTGCGTCCTGCCTCCCTCACCGGCCGGCTGTGTGACCCAGACCCGTCGCCTAAGCGGGACCTCTCTTTGCTCAGCTACAAATTAGCGAAGACCGGACGCCAGCCGTTCTATCTTCCAGAGCTGTCTGAGGGTCAGAACGAGCTGTAAATGTTTAGAGCTGTACAAAGGACGTTTATTCTTTTTATTCCAGTGTTTATTCTTGAGGAGAATAAATAGAAGCGAATGTCTTCTGAGTGCCCGCGGCACGCCAGGCACCTTCTCCCACCCAGTCCTGTCTACAACCCGGGGAAACTGAGGCACAGAAAGCATGGCAGACGGGAAATGGTGGATCCAGGATCCAAACCCGGCGAGTCCGACTCAAGTACCTGCTACTCGTTTAGCACCTGTGCGAGGAGCTCTTAAGATGCTCCTGGAGTGAAGGGGACAAGGTCATCCTTGCACAGGACAGCACACGTGGCCAGGAGACAGCCCAGGCCACTTCAGGACACACGATCCCTGGCTACAATGCGTGTAGGAAGCACCCAGGAGTCACCCACCTAACGGTGTGCTCTCAGGTGAGTCATGTGACCCCTCTGGGAGGCAGATTCTCCACCTGTCCCATCCAAGCATCTCCCGGGGGCTTTCCAACTCCAAAGCAGTACAGTCACAGGCAGCCCAGCACTACAGAAGACTGCTGGGGGCTGCAGCCAGACAAGCCATGGTCAGATTTCTGCTCTGAAATCCTGGGTGAGCTGCTTGGCCTCAGTTTCCTCATCTGTAACATGGGGTGGTTAACAGTTCTTGCTTCAGCAGTGTTGTGACAATTGGATGGGACAAGGCCATTAGCTTACATTCTTCGAGCTCTCAGGATGCAGCAGGTGCTATCCTGAGCACTTTACACATAGCTTTTAACGTTTTTTTAAATTTACCTATTTTGAGACAGAGAGAGTGCAAGCATGTGTGCGCAAGCAGGGGAGGGGCAGAGAGAGGGGGAGAGGCAGAATCCCCAGCAGGCTCCGCACTGTCAGGGCAGAGCCTGACACGGGGCTCGAACTCACAAACCGTGAGATCATGACCTGAGCCAAAAGCAAGAGTCAGACGCTTAACTGACTTAGCCACCCAGGCGCCCCCACATAGGAGCCCACTTAATCCTCACCAGCTTAAAGCAGCCAACACTCGTATGGTGCTCAAAAATTCTAGGCATGGGGTGCTCGCCCTCAGTAACTCAATCTATGCTACAACCCGATGAGGTAAACACTTTTTCATCCATATTTTACAGAAGGAAAAACTGAAGCGTGGAGAAGTTCAGAGCTGGTCCAAGGTCACGAGGCAGGATTTGAACCCAGGCAGCGAAGCCCCGTGTCTGGACTTACCATTAGCATGAGCTGCCGCTTCATCGAATGCAGGAACCTGCCTTCCCTAAGCATATGCAATAAAGGTATTGTTATAACTAAGGGAGGCAGTGGTGAAAAGTCAACTCCCGACACCTGCCTTTGGCAAGGACTCAGTAAGACTGCACACGGAAAGTTCCGAGCCCACAGCAAGGTCTCAAAACACGTCATGCAAACGAATGAATGAGTGACTTGAAGGGAAGACCATGGATCTGTTGTGGCTCCTGGTTCTTCTAAGCAAGGAGGCCGGTGCTGTGACTGGCTGTCACTCCCCCCAGCAGGGCTGCTAATCAGGAGTCTCACAGATGGGAGGACACCCAGCAGCAGGTGGCCATGGATACAGGGTCTGTACCCTGGAAAGCAAGTCTCTTCTTGGAGGCTTCGGTAGATGGATCAACTCTCTCCCCCCACGGAGCTCCCATGCCCTGGGCCGGAAGCCCTGCCGGTGGTCCCGGGATTCTCCACATCCTGTCCGGGGGGGGGGGGTTCTGGCTCAGACAGTGGCCCCGGGAACGGTACGCCGGGAAGAAAAAGGAGACAGGAAGTGGCACCGAGACGGGAAGAGTGTGGAGCTCTTCCTTCATGCGGGAATGAGCGCCGGGGGGACGCCGCCTACTGAGTTTTCATCAAAGTAATTTATTGATCAGTACAGCTAACATGGCGAGTTCAGCGATTTTGTAAAAAATAACCGTGTGTTGGATGCAAGGAGCACTTTACTGGATTGCGGCGAGCGGGGCCAGGCAGCATCGCCCGTGTTTTATGGCCTTCTGGGAACTGGGCCCTGGCAGTTCCGTGTCTGTGGCTTTATCTTCATGACACCAAAACAGTGGGACAGAGAGAAAAAGGATGGACCAATCTTCCAGATGTTTTGTCTACCCGGCAGCAGCTATCAAGACGTTTCTGTGCAAGGTCACGACAACACACGTGAAACTCGCGAGGCGGGGAGGAAGGGGATGGGCTAGGAGATGCCCAGGCCCAGAGTCGGGTCAGAAGGCCAGAGGGAAACAGAGCTTACTGGCCACGGACTCTTTCCCAGGCCCCCAGCCAAGCGCTTCGACATTTAGCACGTTACCCCACATTTACAGATGAGAAAAAGGGGGCTGGCCTTGTGTTCTCGAGTTGGCAGAGCGCCTACATGGTGAAGGAGTGATCCGCATTCGGACCTCAGTCAGGGCTTTCTAGACACCCCCGGTGTGACTTTGAAGCAGTGACCTGGCCTCAGCGAACCTCAGTCTTTTCAGCGCCAACCGGGGAGCCTCCGTCCTGCCCTGCCTGCCGAACTCGCTGCTGGGAGCATGGAACGGGACACAGACGTGCACACACTGGGCCAACTGGAGAGAATTCTGCTATCGGAAATGACGGACTCTCCTCCCCCAAAGCACCCAGCCTGGACCCACACACTCAACATATGCTGAATAATCTATCAGTGGATTGAACCAGATGGCCTGGTGTCCCATCCTTGCGATACCTGGATGCCTGGAAGAGTGTGTGTACTCTTCCTCGAGAAGTGTGGGCCACGCGTAGGTGGCACACAGCCCGGCACCTGTGGGGCGCCTGGGTGGCTCAGTCGGTTAAGTGTCCGACTTCGGCTCAGGTCACGATCTCACCGCTCGTGAGTTCGAGCCCCGCGTCGGACTCCGTGCTGACAGCTCCGAGCCTGGAGCCTGCTTCGGATGCTGTGTCTCCCCCTCTCCCTCTGCCCCTCCCCTGCTCGCACTCTGTCTCTCTCTCTCAAAAATAAACATTAAAAAAAAAAAAAAAAACTCTTGTCACATGCTCCATGGAAGGAGCCAAAAAGAACCTTGGCTGTTTAATGCCCACCTGTGTCCCCCACAACCATAAGACTCCTAAAGACCTCCACCTGGAGTTCACTCCCCTAGATGCTGGGGATTTGCCAGGAGACATGAATCTCCCTGGAAGAGAAGCCCCGCCCCCATAGAGAGCCTGCCCCTCCGTGGGGTCGCGCTGGCTTTTCCATTGCTGCATCCAGCATGTGCTTGGGACAGGCTTGGGGGAGCCCCCCCCAATGCCCCAGGCTGGGAGGAGGCGTCACTGGCCAAGAGCAGCTCCACGCGAGAATGTACAGAAGAGTGAAGGCTGACCCCCAAAGCCTAAACGGGCCACAGGAACCAATGGTCTGTGGTATGAAGCTGGCCCGAGCCTCAGACCAGAACCTGTGCCAGCTTGGGAAAGCCCAGAGACGACACCGGAACGGGACCTTGCAAAGCCACCTCCCAGCTTCATCTTATGCCATGCCTCACCCCCACCCCTGCACACCAAGCCCCCGTGCTACAGAGAACTTCTTTCTCTCCTTTGACCATCCTACAATCTTTCCGACCCTCAAGGCCCTCACACATGCTGCTCCCTCTGCCTGGAACGCTCCTACATGCTTCACATGGCAATTCCTCCCCCTTCTTCAGGCCTCGGCCTGAATGCTACCTCCTCAGAGAGGCTCGCCCTGCTCCCAAAAAGCACAGAGTAGCCTCTCAATTATGTTCATGCCTAGCATTTGCTCTAATCCTTAACTGTGCGTGTACTGGCTTTTTCACTTGCTTACTGTTTGTCATCCCGAACATATTAGACAGGATCCCATGAAGAAGGGAATCTCGTCCCTAGAGCCAGCACCTGAAGCTCCGGGCGCATAATAGGGGCTCAACCAGCATTTATTGAGGGAAGGAGAGATGTGGGGGGGGGAGGGGCGGAAGAAGCCAGGCAAGCAAGGTGAACTGCAGACCAGCTCCTGAGAATCAACCAGGATGGGTGTACTCTAAGCTAAGGTGTTCCTTTTCTGGCAGATTCTCAGACGTCTCTTCACATGGATCCCATGTAGATGATCTGGTTGCTCTAGGAAGACTCCATCCAGTAACTCACTGAACCCCACTCTGGGCCAGGCTAGCACAACTTGCAGTATTTTACATACGGTGCCCATCCACCTATAGGGGGTAAACCACACCGGATGGCCTCTTTGCTGAGCAGCTGGAGGTAAGTGGGGGGGGGGTGGGGGGCAGAAAGCCTGGTGGGCACCAGAGTGAAGCAATCCCAGGTGGGCGTCTAGGATATCTGAACCTGCCACTCTGTGAAGTCATTCTGACCCCACCAGGTGTTTGAGAGCTTCTTTATCCCAGGACCAAACACACTTAATCTCCCTTTCTCCTCTCTGTCTTTGTCCCATCTCTTTGTCCCTCCCCATCTCCTCTGTTCTGAGTGCCTCTGTCTCAATCACTGGCTTCCTCTTCCTGACTCACTCTTTGTCTCTCAATGGGACTTCATCCACATTGGTTCATTCAAGGATGAAAACAGCGGGCTCAAAATAGAGTCTAAACATCCTGTTCCTGTCTTAGCATCAAGGGATCCTGAAGCCCAGGAAGATCCTGCCCAGACTCTATCAGGATTCTAGGTTCAGAAATCTGGAAAAATCCATACTCAGCAGTAACTCGTGTTTTCTCTAAGTATGCAGACACATCCTAGAGCGAACGGCTAAGGGCTCTGAAGCCGACCTCCCCCCGGGAACCCGGGTTCTGCCACCTACTGGCTGAGTGACCCGGTCAGTGCTCTCATGTCCCGAGCCACACACAATTTCTTCACCTGAAGATGGGGATGACTGGACCATTTCACAGGGTCGCTGCGAGGACTAAAGAGTGAACACCCAGAATTGCTTCCATACTGTCTGGCATTGTAAGTGCCCAGTAAGTCCTAGTGGGAGTTTTTTCCCGGTCTGGGTCTATTAGTTCTCTTCTTGTTTATTTGTTTTAAGTGTGAGCCTGCCTCCAGGGACAATGAGGAGAGGTAGTGCTGCCCACCCTGAGTGGGACACAGAGGAAGCCTTCTCTTCGCCACCCCTGGAGGGGCTGGCATCTACCCCGGCAAGGGGACCGTGCAAAGTCACTTCCAGCTGGCGCAGGAAACACCGAGGCCAAGGGATATGGCGTGTTGCATGGGGCCCCTTACTCCCCCTCTTTTGGTTCCAAGCTCCCAGGAGGTGGATGACCCTAGATCCGCTAATACGGGGGTGGGGCTGACGTCCTCAGCATGACCTACTCAGGACTGGGAAGAACGAAGGCTACTCCGACGGACTGTCACAAGAGCTATGCCTCCAATAACCTTGAGGACCACCGCACTTTCCAAAAGCCAAGACCTCCGGTTCCCACAGTGGGGCAGGTCTGAGCCCAGCCCCGGGAGGCGGCCCTGAACCGTGGGCCCGGGAGACCTCCAGCGGGCGCCAGCTCCCAGGTGGTGTCGGGAGAAAGTCACTCACGCCTCGTCTTTGCCACGATACCTACCACCATCAGCCAAGGATATTCTCCCCGGGAAGAGACCCTCTTCCAGACCCAGAGAGGCCAGATGTCTAGAATCTTAAACCGGCTGCGTCCGGGAGAGGCGGCATTTACAGACACTATTCTAGACACAGCCGCTGATTCATTCTTCGCTAAGTCTTCCCTCTGCGGCCACCTCCTGAGTCCTGACTGACACCAGACAACCCGCCCTCTCACCGTAGGTGCCCCTCAGCCGCAGCCTAGCCAAGGCAAGGCGCCCAGCACCTCATGCCTGCTGGAGTGCGGGCACAGCCTCTCCCTGCCCTCCCCATTCTCCCCCGACCCCAGCCAAGCAGAAATGGAGGCTGTGCAACCCTCCTCCTCTGCATCCCCAGAGCTCAGAGGCGGGCGGGAAAAGGGCGTGCGTCCGTGTGGCCTATTATCCAGGCCTGATTAGTTGCCGGGACTGTGTCGGCATGATGGGCCTGCGGCCACGGCGAACACCAGAGGGAGCCAACACAGACAGAGGTTGTTAAAATGCTCCTGCAGGGGCGCCTGGGTGGCTCGGTGGGTTGAGCGTCCGCCTTCAGCTCAGTTCATGATCTCACGGTTCGAAAGTTCAAGTCCCGCGTCGGGCTCTGTGCTGACAGCTCGGAGCCTGCTTTGGATTCTGTGTCTCCCTCTCTCTCTCTCTCTCTCTGCCCCTCCCCTGCTCATGCTCTGCCTCTCTCTCTCTCTCTCTCTCTCAAAAGTGGATAAACTTTAAAAAAATGTTTTTAAATGCTACTGCAGAGCTCTGATGCCCCCACCACGTCCTAGTGCCTCAAAGACATGGTAATGCGAAGGGACTCACAGCAAATTCTCTGCCCAGCACACATTAGCCTAATTGTGCGTGATGCTGCCCTAGAGATACCCAGCATCACTCAGAGCCATCCAGGCACCAAAAGAAGGAAAAGGGCCAGGAACATCCCAAGCATGCCACTGTCCACTGCCGGAGGACGTCTCCCAGAACTCCATCCCATCTGCGACTCCGGGATTCAGTCTGACTTGTCAAGCACTTATGAATGGTCCGCTCTGGGCCTCGTTTGGCATGGCTGCTGGAAATACACAGGGGAATCAAGCTGGGGCCAGGCAGACCGGTGTTCAAATCTGGGAGACACCGTCACTTACCGAAGGGGTCCTCCCCCTGGCTAGGGCTTAGATCCCTCCTCTGGGAAGAGGGGATAAGGGCCTCCATCTTTGGGACGTTGTAAGGGGTTAAAGGAGATGGGAAAAGGGCTCAGCGAGCACTAGGTCTTATCATCACAGTAAATAAGAATGAGATGAGGGCCTTGCCTTTGAGAAGCTCCCGGCCCCCGTGGGGGTCAGGGACTCGGTGCCTGCAGGAGTCAACAGGAACCCAACGGGGAAGCAGGACCGGTGAGGAACGAATGTTTGAAATAAACGGCCCTCCTGGTCTGCGTCTTCTTCACTCCTGATAATAAAAACACAGCCACACAAAACATTTCACCTTTCCCTCTTAACTCCACAGCAAGAAGAATACTTCTGCTTTTACTGCATAACAGTAAATCGCCCCATCTTGGCGGAAGCTCTATAAAGACAGGTGGGGGCTGTGGCATGTGGGAATGTGGGAAAGGAAGCCGGAAACCCAAAACTTTATATAAAACATCCCAATTTGGGTATGTTGGCTAACTCAACCTAAGAAACTAATTCAACTTAAAATTAAATTGATGGGGGGGGGGGGGTGGGGGAGGGCAGAACCTAGAAAAAGAGATCAGAAGGAGAATCCCTTAAATTCTAGGCTAAGAAGTCTGTCTCCAAGAGAGTAAACCATCCAAAGATGTTGTCATGGGTGTTGTTTTAATAACAGGATAAAAAAATATTAACAACTAGTTGGAGGCAAACCCAAGAGGTTCCACAAGCTTCAGCGTGAGCTCTGGGGTCACCAGGGGGATGATGGGGAAGAAGATCATTTCTGCACCCACAAGAAGTGTTATAACAACGGACGGTGCAGCAAGGCTCCGGGAGGCTCAGGGAAGGTTGCACCACTGCCTGGGTGTATCAGAGGAGGCTTCCTGGAGGAGGTGAGCCTATGACAGAACATGAAGTATGAGAAAGAAATGCAGCAGGAGAAGAGGGGAGGGCATTCAGGTGGAAAGAAGCACGGGGTCAGAAACAGCCTCACCACCTGCCTCGAGCTGACAACGGGTCTGTGTGTGAAGAGGTGTTTCTGTGGAGTCCTGACTGGACTGGCTGAGGGAAGCGGCTGCCAGTGGCTGAGGACAAAGCAGAGCCAACCGGAGGGTGAAGCCCTGAACAAGGGAGGGTCTTCCAACCGACTCCCTCCCAAGACAGGGGGACACTGGAGGCTGTCCCTGCTTCCCTTGTGGCTGCCAAGAAATGGCATCAGAGAATCCGGCGCCCTCGCTAGAAGAATGGGGGGTGGGCGAGGAGCAGGCGACAGGGGAGGGACCAGGCTAAGAAAGGCCTAGCCAGGGGAATGGAAGCAAGAGATCCTCGGGGATCCAGGAAGCTGGGAAGACCCCTTTCCCAAGCTTTTCCCCTCTTCTGACCCAGGCCACTCACCCCATTTTCTGCCTGAATCTGTACAAACAGGTTCAACAAATACTCCCTGAGCACCCGCTTTGCGCCAGGTACTGGGATAGGTCTTTGCATCCATTATTTAAACCAACAGCGACCATGATGATGGATGACAGCGATGATGTCAATTACCATCTCTGAATGCTTTTGCCGCGTGCGTGACGCCAGGTTCTTTTCCTCATCTATAAGGTGGGGATAAAGTTCCTACTGCTCAGATTTGCTGTATTAAGTGAATGAATGTCAGGAAGATGCTCTTTGCGGTGTCTGACACACTGCAAGCCTCTAACACATCACGACTGTTAACGTCTATGAGCACAGTAACACTGTGTTAGCACAGGGGGCTGGAAATTGAAACCACAAGGGGAAGCCCAGCCCAGCCAGATCTGTGTGGGGCTGTCACTCCCGCCCCTGATGCTGCAGTCCTAGGCAGCAGCGACCCCTGCGCCTGCCCTGCAGGTCAGAGGTCTCCCTCCTCCCACCTTCTGCCAAGGAGAAGGAGGGTTCCCTCCTCAGCGGGAGAAGGGGTTTCAGCTCAGCCACAGAGCTCCTTTCTTTTTTTAACGTTTATTTACTTTTGAGACAGAGAGAGACAGAGCATGAACGGGAGAGGGTCAGAGAGAGAGAGGGAGACACAGAATCTGAAACAGGCTCCAGGCTCTGAGCTGTCAGCACACAGCCCGACGCGGGGCTCGAACTCACGAGCCGTGAGATCATGACCTGAGCTGAAGTCGGACGCTTAACCGACTGAGCCACCCAGGCGCCCCCAAAGAGCTCCTTTCTGAAGCCTCTCGGACAGGTTGTCACAAAGACCTAGCACTTGCAGAAGGTCTGACCCGCAAGCCCCGCCTGCCTGCTGAAGGAGGCTGAGAGCGGCCCACCTGCCAAGGAGGGCTCATTGCCTTGTGCAGCAGGAGACAGAACTCACCTAGGGTTCCCCGGCCAACCCAGGAAACCATGAAATGTGGCCGGAGGCCCAGCTGAGCTCTCAGACGACCAGATGTGGTACCCATCGACGGAGGGCTCAGAAAACAGGCACATGGCTCTGGGGACGGTCCACTCACAGGTATCATGGCCTGGCCTCCAGTGCTCAGGCCTGGGGCAGAGGGAAGAGCCAGGCTTCTGAGAAGGACCCTGGACACTTGGTCCCGAACTAACCTGCCATCTGCCCGTCTCGCTGTCCCTTCTCACCTGGACTACTTCAACAGCTTCCTGATGGGCCCCCAGCTTCCACTTTCACCCCCATGTAGTCACACCACACAGCCACCAGGATGACTTTTCAAAGGTTGCTCCCTTTCTACAGTCCTCCATGTCTCCCCAGTGCCCTTGGGATGAAGTCCAGCCTCCTTACCTTGGCTCGAGGCCCACTACCCAGGCCTTATCTTGCCATACCCCCTCTCTCTGCTCTATTCACACTGGACTTCCTTGAGTTTCGTTTTGTTTTTGCTTTTTTAAATACAATTCTGCTGGTATTTGGCCACGTTTGACCTACAAACCTGGCAGTTTCTTCTGGTTTAACTTAACACAACTGTCTGCCCCTTGGGCGTCTGAACATGCTGCTCCCTCTACCTAGAACCCGCGCCTCCCTCCTCCCCAGCACCTTCACCTCACTGCCCCTTTCTTCTCCCCCGGGTGTCAGCCCAAATGTCACTTCTTCAGGGAAGCCCTTCCTGGTGTTCCCCCAGGCAGCCTGCGCTTCCCTTCTATAACACGCTTTGAACTTGTAGTGACTCCTTGATGTCTGTCCTGCCAGAATGCAAGCTCCGTAAGGGCCAGAAGCATATCTGTCTTGCTCCCCCTTGTAGTCCTAGCACCTGGCACAGGGCTGTATGTGCTCACAGTATGTGCTCACTAAAGGCTCATGGAGTAAAGAGGTGCTGGTTTGAATGAGCCAAAGCTCTACCCCAACCAGCTGTGTGACCTTGGACCCACCCATTCTCCTTTACACATCGGTTTCTACAACTGCACAAGAAGGTAATCGTACCTACCTCAGAGAGATGTGCCAATTACGTGACATCAGGAGTGCCCGTGTATTTGGAATTACACTGCTCAAAAATATCGACAGGTCCTTCCTGGGGCTGGCTGCAGCCACCACTCTGAACTCACGAGTTTGTGAGTTCGTGGAGTTTGTGTAACCAGGGTGGGCGCATTCCTTTCGGGGAGCTTAGAAAGCCTGGGGTTTTGTAGCATCACGGCTGGGGATGCCTGGAGTTTCACGGTGAAAGGAACCCGGAGTCCCCTGGCAACATCCTTGGCCAACGTGTTCTTGATTATCTCCCGTACCAGGAAGATCACTACTCCCGAGGTATCTTACTTAATCTTCAAATAGCACTGAATACGAGATGGCTGGCATTGAACCAAATTCTGCCTCCTTGGACCATCATCCCACTGGCTCCAATTCTCTCCGCTGGGACTTCTAAGGCCAGGTTTGCTCCCCCTTCTACACTACAGCCTTCAGAGATGAAGGGAATGACAGCCCTTACCTTCACATCTCCAAGCTCTGGATTTTGACCTTCATCTCAGCCTCCATACCTGTACCACGGGGCCAGCAAGTGCTGGACCTGACTCCTCTCCAGGTGGGGCTGACACCAAGCAGGAGAAAGCATTAGCATTTCTGCTCAAAGAGCGGGGCTGCGGGAGCCCCAGACCTTCCTTACTGCGGGCCTCAGAGCCAGACTCTGGGATCAAAGTCGCTCACAGAAAAAGCCACCTTCTGCCGGGTGAGTCAGGCTCAAAAGGCTGTCGGCCCTCTCCAGCCTCTGGGGGAGATTGATGCCTGCGTGGACGGATCGCTCCAATGTATTAGGTAGATAAAGAAATTGATTATTCCATAAATCATTGTCTCCAGGGAAAAAAAATCCCAATTTTTTAAAAAAGAAAATCTTATAAATCTGCCTGAGCCCATGTGAGGGACAGTGTAGCCATTTCAGCTTAATTGTTTGAGAGTTTCTTTGCTACAGCCCTAGAAAAGGAAGTCCCCGAAGCTACTGTTTCCCAATCTAGATGTTCCTTCCCAAACTCCACAAATGGCCATGTCATGTCACGGACAAGATGGATTTACACTGCAGCAGGAAGAAGGTGAGTCAGCCAGAGAGAAAAACTTCCACCAAAGGAGACAGACTCACTTCTTCAGAGACAAAAATCAGATACTAGTCCCTACCCCTACCTTTCCTCCTTACTTACACTTACTCACCTGCCCCATCTAGAAAACGTTAAGGTTCCATTCTGACAAGAGACAGACAACTGGCCAAAATGAACCCTGACGGGGGCCCGAGGATAGGGTGTGACAGCTCGGGAGGAGGGGGCTCTCAGAACAGTGGAAGGAGTGATATGGTTTAGCAGCAAGGCAAGTAGAACAGAGGAGTAAAGGGTGAAAGGGAACAGACATGGCTTCCCAGCTGGCTCTGCTGTGTGATTTTTAGCTTGTTTCTTCTCCTCTCTGAGCCTCAGTGCCCCTCCCCAGCACCCAGGAGAATGAGAAAGATCCAAGTGTGGGGCTCTGGTCCAAACTGCACGTATCTGATTGTTCAAGGAACCATGGCTATCACTGAAGGTCACCTACATGGACCTAGCAGGAGGCCACTGAGTTACCACCAGGTCCAGGGAGGCTGCTTCACGCCCCCAGGCCCTCCACAAGTCCCTTCCCTGTGCACTCTGCAGTACACAGAGTGGACGCGCCACCCATGTTTGGTGAATCAGTGAGTCAGCCCAGAGTCCATGTGAAAACGACAGGAAATAAACACTAAATTACAAACAGCATAAAAATAGCCACATTTCCAAAGCAGATTTTTCTGATTCTCTGAACCCAAGCAGGAGCAGCAAAGAAACCAATCCTTTCTTCCTGAGATGTCTCAAGCCAGGGCTCCTGAAGAGCCCTGCTTTGTTGGTATCAGAGCGCACTTCCCCTCTGCCCATTCCAGATCCTTCTGCTGTATGACTGAAAGGTGCCATCTTGTCTCCTACATCCTTGGAGCCTATTTACTTAAATGTCGCTCCGTGTTCAGAGGCACGTGTCAGTTCCTCGGAGTCTATCATCCAAATACTCTTAGGTTCCTAGGCTCTTTGGCTTCTAGACCAGGTGTTCCGGCCAACCCAGAGTGTCTCGGTAATGGACACAAGCTACCCCTCTCTCAGAGGTATGCTGAGGCCACTCGGAGTGACTTTCTATCTAGGAGAGACCTTTGTCAATACCCAGGACAATCACAAGGCTTCCCAGACACATCCAGGTGGTACAGCACCTGGTACTGCTGGGGTTCTTTGGGGAAAACCACAAAGCCCTGGCACATTCCATTCCCATCACCTGAACGAAGAGTCGTTCTATTTACTAGCAGGAAATACGGCTCCATTATAGGTATGCAGGATTCCACAACTCAGGAAATAATAACACACAAAATACTTTTAAGAAATCACATTTAGCAGGATAAAAATACATAACACAAGCCTACTTACCAAATGCAATGTGAAAGATGATGTTGACAAGCTGAGCAAAGATGCTTGGTATCGGGTGTGATATTTGACAATAGAAATGTTCACTCGTTTTGTCATCTGCTACTGCTCCCTAGCAGACAAGCTGTACAAGGCACCAAAGGCTTAGAAACAATTTATGTGGGGGGGGGGGGGGGAATGAGCAAATTCTATCTGTTGCCTTCATTTTTTTTTACTGTGAATTGCTTGATTTGAACGACCACAAACGATAGTTCTCACTAGCCTACGTGTGCCTGCTAAACACCTCAGTCCAGTTTACGAACACCAGAATCCTAGAGGAATAGCATTCTGAAAAAGAATGCCTGTTTAGCAAGACCTTGCAATAACCACATCACCCCTGCCAGAGGAGTCAGCGGGCAGATGGCGCCCACTCACTACCCCAGCGCCTGACTGCTCTCCGTGGTGCTGAACACAGAGGTTAGGGGTGAACCTTAATCTCCCCGGCCTCGTGGGAACTTCATAGGGTGGATCCGTTATCTACAAGCCTTTCTAAACACACACGAATCTGGTTTGTACTTCTCCCTCAATGTGGAAAAATGTTTTATCGGTCTGTTTTTCAGTATTACAAAAATTTAGTCTCTATTTCACGACTGAAAATGTAAAGCTTCAAGTGTATGAGTGTGTGTGCGTGTGTGTGTGTGTGTGTGTGTGTGTGTGTGTGTGTGAGAGAGAGAGAGAGAGAGAGAGAGAGAGAGAGAGAGACTGAGTTTTCTTAATATAATGGAGGTCAGAGACTCATGTTTTCATCTGATTTTCCCATGGCTTCCCAAGGGATGTGGCACAAATCATGTCCCCCATTTGGTCCTCAGTATCCTAATCTGTGATAGGAAGAGAATAGGGACAGGTACTGTACTCCTGTAGTTCCAACACTTGGGGGACCCCCAGTTGTGTTCCGGTTCTTCCATGGACTCAGAGATAGTCCAACAAGGTGACCTTGCCTGGCCGTCTTCAGCACTGAAAGATTTCCTGGAGCCACAGGAGGACACAAGGCTCAGGTTCTCTTGCAACAAGCCAGGGATTCAACCTCTCTGCTCAGCTCTCCCCTAGCCCTCAACCCCCAGGGACCAGCCATAATTCAGCTAAACCTGAGAGTTCACCCATATTTTATTTACTGATTCAATGTTACGAGACAAGTAAAATAGACGGCTGTCACCTCTATTAAACTGGGCAGGAAAAATGGCCATGTAGGCAACAGGCTCTTTCTGCCCATAATGTGTCATCTGTTTCCTTGGGGAGGGAAGCAAGGAAGGGAGGGCATGGCCTCAGGGCAGAGCCCGGTTCTGTCATGCTCAAGAGGGGAAGCCCAGGGCCTCACTGCAAACCTGCCCTGGCCTCACTCTCAGCTACACAAATACAGCAGACCAATCAGCACAGTCAGGAGTTGGGACCGTCACTTCAACACTTAAGTCTTCAGTTTCCCACTGATCCATTTAACAGGCTTGGGGTAAAGAATGGCTGTTGAGCCACAACCTGGGAAGCCTGTGCTAGAGAAGCAAACCTCCAACTGGTCATTTCTTAAAATAACACAAACACATAGAAATATACACATGCACACTCTCAAGAACCCAGTGCAGATGATGCACTCAACCCCAGGGCTAAATGCCCCAGGCTGACTGTCCATATAGCCTGAACACCTCTGCTTTACACAAAGCTGGCATGTAGACCTGTTGTCTAGACATCCTTGCAGGAGTAAGTGATGTGGTGACGACGGCAAACAGAGAGGCCTGACCTATAATTGGCCACAGTGTAAGCGGCAAAACATCCCTGTCTAGCAGCTGTCCTAAGTGGCCAGCCTATTAAGGATGAGTAGCAGAAGTTCTCTTGCTGGGTTCAACAACCCAAGGGAGCAGCAGGGATGCTTAGGGGCAAGTGGGAAGGAGAAACAGGTGAGGTCAGGAAGACAGGAGGACCACGAGCCCTTCTACAGTTTCTTCTGGAAACAGACACCTTGTGTCTCTCACGAGGAGAATCATCACAGTATGAACCAAACAATGGATATGAAGACCAATCTAGTCCCGGGAACGAAGGACCCACTCCCCTGAATATTCCAGTTCTGCCCAAGCTACTACACGGAAAAAGTCTTGGTATAGAAGGTGTTGAATTCATGTGTCAGAACACCGCAGACATCATGAGAACTTTGACTTTGTAGAAGGCTCTAACAATGCCTTTCATGAAATCTTGTTGACCAGATGGAAAAAATGTTGAGCTGAGTAACAGGGCAGGAGTGTGGACTTCTACTCAAATGACTGTATTCATCAATGCATTCATTTATTCAACAGTTATTAATCACCTACTATGTGCCATCCACTGTGCTAGGCGCACCAGATGAAGTGGTGAATAAGTCATCGGGGTCCCTGCTTATATAATAAGTGCTACGATAAGGGAAATACAGGGTGCTGTGGGGGCCCAAAGAAGTGGGCAGACATGAAGAAAAGCTTCCTGGAGGAAAAGACACGTTTGCTGAAACCTGAAGGATGACTAGAAGTTGTCTGCAAAGAATAACAAGAGTGGAGGCCCCAGGGTGTGAGGGAAGGCACGGTGCCTCCTGCGGACTTGAGTGTTCAGTATAGTGGAGCGCAGAGTGTGTATGAGGCAAGGAGGGATACAGTATAGGTCTGCCAACCGGGGCATGTCCTAAAGGGCCCGAAAGTATAAGGAAGCTAGTGGGGTTTTGAAGTGGGTTAAAGTATAGGATCGTGGATCCATGATTACTGAATTAAGCCAACAGACTCTGACGTTGGTCATTTCCTGCCTAATGCGTCAATGGCAGAAATAGCTGAAGGGAGGGAAGGCGGGCTCATCTCAGGCTCAGATGGCACGGAGTAAGGCAAACAATGGAAGAGGAGCCGCAAAAGCTACACTGTCCAGAGCAGCAATTCCCAGCCCCCACCGTAGTGTAGGCCAATAACCACTTAACCTGTCCACCACAGACCCCCCAGAGGGAGGCCAGGTGAAATCCATGCCTACTTCCTGAGGATGTTGAACCAGAAGCAGGCGCTGGTGGTCCAGGAACAACGAGCAAGAATAACTGCCTGAAGGTTCCATGGTGGGATTTACTGAGGATAAATGACAGGTCCTGCCTTTAGGCTCAAAAGATCACTGCCAAAGGGAAGATGAGAGAAGTTATAGATCAGCAGCGATGCCTGTGAAAAAGACCAGGGGATCTCAAGAGACCGCCAGCTCAGTCTAACTCGGCAAAGTGAAGTAGCTGCTGAGAAGGCTGAACTGGCCTGGGCTGTACAAGGAGACACCGAAGCTGAGGTCCGAGGAAGCCAGGCACTCACTGGGTGTAACACACAAGCAGCACTGGGGTTAGCTTAGCTCTCAACGCCTGGTGGGAAGAACTGAGCATCTCTAATTGGGAGAAATGCCTTTACATTTCCGTAGGGTTGCATGGGAGCATAGGGAGCAGACCAGAACCAGAACCAGTGAGCATGGCTATTGTACCATAAGAATAATGGACACCATTTGTTGAGTGCTTCCCATGGCTGTGGTCTACACACTTCATATGCATTAATTCATTTAATCCTTATAACAACCCTGTGAGGCAGATATCATCATCATCATCATCATCATCATCATCATCGTTATTATTATTAGATAAATTTGCCCAAGATCACACAGGTGGGAAGTTGATGGAGGCAGGCCTCAAACTCGGGCCAGCAGAAGATTCCAGAACCTGTGAACTTATCCACATGCTAGATTGTAAAAGTGCATTGAAAGCTGCTCTTCTGCCAGGCATACTAATTCTCACAATGAGCCCACGCGGCCAAATCTATTATTATCCCCATTTTGCAGGTGAGGAAATCGAAGGCTAAGTGACTTATCCCAAGTGCCAGAGCCTGGACGGGGGAACACGTTTAAGTTCAGACAGATGGATCTCAGAACCTATACTCCCAACATCCAAGTTCTATCGCCTTCCCTGGGACTGCAGGGAGACAAGTTTTGGGGGGGGCGGGTATTTGCAACAAAGATTGGAGTCAGCCGAAACATTCGCAGTAAAGAACAAAAGAGGGTCAAAAGTAGTAAGCTTCCTATCTCGGGTGATGTTCAATCAGAGACCAGATATCCACCTATAAGGGGGGTTAGGGGAAGGTCCCTCCAGTGACTGAGACCAGTGGTCCTCAAAGGGTAATGCCCAGACGAGCAGCATCAGCATTATCTGGGGACCTGTCAAAAGTGTAAAATCCCAGGTCTCACCCCAGACCTACCAAACGAGAAACTCTGCGGGTGCCCAGCAATCTGTAGTTTAATGAGCATTCCAGGTGATTTTGGTGCAAGGCTCCGGTTGAGAACCAGAGGCCTAAGAATGACCCCTGGGGTCCTTTTCAGCCTAGATTCTGTGATTCTCCACCACAGATAGGAAATGTGATGCGTGGAGCCCTGGGAAGTCCTTGGCTCCCTGCTCCTGCTTTTCCGCCCAATTGGGCAGGCTTTTTGGAATAGCATATTTCAGTTCTGCAAAGCAGATGCAGGAAGGCTTTGCAGAAGTCTCCCTCGTTCCCATATTTAAAGAGCTCATCCCTGCAGTTGTTCTGAGAACTCTATAAACCCCCTTCCATCGGCAGCCTGTCTGCATCAGTCCCTTTAATAGCGCAAGGCTTAATTGTCTCCTATGGATCGGAACCCTCTTCACACAAACTGGAATCTTAGCTCCTTCTCGCTCCCTTTTTTCCCCTGCCTTCCTTAACCACCATTCAGCATGGCACCAAAGGATTTGGAGTCGAAGCTGCCACTCCCCCCGGATCTCACTCCATCTCATTATCTCCGATCTGTATGATCACCATGGGGACTCTCTCCTCCCCAGCTCTTGCCGTGGCCTCATTACTTGATGTCTCCCAGCAGAGCCAGCGGTCTCTATCCCCTGGGGCCCAGCCTCTAGCCGCAGACCCTCTCGGGGCCATACTAGCCTGCCCAAGAAGCAAGACTGAACTCTACATCCAAGAAGGACTGACAAGGATTCTCCGGATCAGTCCCTAAAGAGCATCCCACAACCAGGGTCTCCTCGGTCCTGAATACATGCAAAATGCATTTCAGCTAAAACACTGCACCTGGGAGGAAGAACCAGCACCCCATGGGCTGCAGGTATGTGATAAATAGCAGGCCAGGAGGAGTCTGGGAGCTGACACACAGAAGCATCCCAAAGGGCACCTCTCTCTCCCCCTAGTGTGGTGGATAATTGTCACAGGCAGCCGGACCCTACCATTTCCACTACGGGGCATGTGGGTGTGTGGGCACTGGGTAAATAAATGCCAGGTATTGAGCGGCACGGAGTACTGGGCACCAGGGTTGGCACAGGGTACGTAGGAAGCAGACAGCCTCAGAGCTCACAGTCTGATGGCAGGAACATGGCCTCCAACCTTGGAGAATCCTTTCTCTCCCAGCATTTATTAAACATCAAGCACTGAGCAAAGAGCTTCATACACTTTATCATCTTTAATCCCCGCACTGACTCTGTGAAGACGATACTCTAAGGTTCGGCCACAGGAAATTTTTGCAGGTCAAAAACATCTGAATGTAGTCTCACTTAATCCTAATACTTCTATCTTAAGATGAGAGAACGGAGACCCAGGGGTAAAGTGACGCGTCCAAGGGCACGCGGCGCAGACATGTGAGACGCACGGTCTAACTCAGGTCCACCACAGTTCATCAAACCCAAGCCATGCCATTACGTGTTGAGGTGCCAAAAAAGAAAACATCCTGTAGGCAACCCCAGCTACGACACGTGAGACACGTACTGACTTCAGAGAAGGGAGAAGAGAGAGGAGGAAAGTCCATCCTAGAATCAATGAAATATATTATTTGGTTCCCCCGCAAAAATTCATTCTGCCTCTTGGTAATGATGCGGGGGAGCTGGCCTTACACACTCTGGAGCAGCTTCTGGCCTAACGGGGGAGGCAGGACACGCACGCACTAGAGAAAGCCCTAGACAAACCCACAAAGCATAACTACAGCCAAGGCCAACCAGCATTAGTAAACAAGGCACAGAGGTCCAAGGAAACAAGGAGGGGGACATGGGAAAGTGAGCTTTGGGGAGAGGGGAGGGCCAGGTTTGGAGTAAAAGGCAGTGGGACCCTGGACATAACTCCAAAGGAAATAAAATGAGGCAAGGCGGGGCGGAGTGCTCTGTGCTGCCTATAAAAGGTGGCCGACGGGGAACGAAAGCCAAATCAGAATGGCCTGTGGTCCTCGAGCCCAACCCCTTGGCCCTCGACCCAGTGTCCCCACTCCCAATCACACTCAGGTAGGATTTTGTCTCTGGGGCACAAAGAGAAGCAGAAGAAAACTGACTCCATGAGCAAACACAGGTACTGGTCCAGGCCAATGAGGCACTTAGGGGCACAACATTTAAGGAAGCGCCCGCTCTCGTGGTCAGTCGTGCGAATGCAGGGTCACCACTAGAGAGCCTGCTTCAACTCTGCTCCCTAGCTGCCTCGCTCACCTCACCCCGGTGCTGGCCCTGTGCTGGTGTCAGACGCCCCAAACCACAACAAGAAGAAATGCTGATCTTTGGACAGCATTTAAGCTTTTCTGGAAAGATGTCGTACCTGTTCGGCTCTGTGAGGCAGACAGTATCGCCCCCATTTTTACAGAAGGGGAAACTGAGGTCCTGGAAAATACCATGAGCCCTCTGATTGTGCTTATCCCAAATCTGTCACCTCTTTAGGGGCTCTCAGCATGCAGTTTCCGCCCACTTCCAAAACAGTTCCGTCCCTGGAAGCCACCATTATTCCAGCCTCCTGGGTCCCCCAGAAGAAGGAACATGAGGGACAAGGAGAGTAAATTTGATTTTGCCTTTGCTCTTCCAGAGGTGGCATGGGGAAGGGTGGACTGAGCAGCTCCTGCACCGACGTCCCCACACCCTACCACAGTGTCTTTTGAGACAGCAATAAAGATTCCAGGGCCCAGCATCAGTGGCCTCGGATTGTCCACCTGTCTCAGTGACTGGCAAGGCAGGCTCTATTCGGAAGGGCAGAATGTGACTCTTGCTTAAAAATAAAATGACCATAAAACCTATTAGCCTGGAAAGGATGTCGGAAGGGAGAGGGGATGGGGTTGGGGAGGGGAAAGGGAGGTGAGGGGAAAAAGAAGAACAGAGAACAATTCGCGACCACCTTCTCTGGCCAGGTCACTGGCTGATGAGGACAGAGGCGAAGACGAGGCACAGACATGGAGCCCTTCCCTCATGGCTCTGACGATGTCTTTGAGGACAGCTCGGTGGCTTCCAGGGGGACACGTAGGCTGGAGTCCCCGGAGCAGAAGGATTCCTATGGGTGGACCAGCCATATCCAAGGGAGAGTTCATCCTTTATTTCAGGCTCCCAGGGAAGCACTGGGCAGAGTCCAGAAGCCCGGACAAAGTGAGATGTAGTCAGTGTGTCTATTGGTGGGAGGGTGGGAAAGACCATCCATCCTTTCCCGTCCAGGAAGCGGATCTGCCACACAGCTCATCAACAAGGGCTATCTGCTTCTGAAAACTGGCACTGGCAGGGTTAAATGTCATAGAACCTACAGAGCCACCTCCAACACAGGGCCAAACACAGCCCGGCCCTGTGAGGACACACTCAGCGCCCAGAGCCGTGGGGGTGGGGGTGCTCCATTCAGCACCTGTGCAAACTGGTGGTGCTTCCTCGTCCTCCGCCCTCACGGACCGTCAAACACGCAGGACCCCTGCAGTCAGGCCGACAGGAGTTCTTCTCCGTCTACCACTCACTGCCCGTGTGAGCTTGTGCAAGTGACTTTGCCAAGCTTCGTTTCCTCAACTGCAAAATGGAAATGATGCCCGCACGGCGGTGAAGGTTAAATAAGATGGGGGGGAGGGAAATGCAGCGGCATTTACTGAGCACTTACTATGCGCCCGCGTTACTAGTCAGCGTGTGAAACACCGCGGTGCCTGGCACCTAGTAAGCGCTTCTTAAGCGGGGGTCATGGTTATTGTCGCATTGCTGTGCATTATTTTGATGTCACTCCCGACCCAGGTGGGGTCCCAGGCAGGAGACACAGGGATACCTCGACACGGGCACACTGCCCCCTGGTGCTGCTGTCGGGGAATGGGCACAGCCCCGTCTGCACTAGGCCCTGGGCCCATCGATCCATCCAAAGCTCCAGCCCCATCACACCAGCCTCGGGAGGACCAGCCTTGTCCCCGGAACTTCGGTCCTCTCTGCTGTTGCCCAGCCAAATGGAGCACTGGCTCTCGCCTCTCTGCGTTCCCTCTGGAGGGTCCACGGCTTGGGCTGAAGCCACAGGAGGCAGGGGCAGCAGTCTCTCGCAGAATGGAGGAGGCTTGGCCTCAGCAGATCAGAAACAAACCCAGCTGCCGAGTACCACCAAGTCTCCTCTGACAAGCACACCCCAAGCAGCCTCTGCCACCTTCCCTGTACATGGCCTCGTGCCTCCCCCAAGAGGAGGGAGCGCTGTGATGTCCACAGAGGAATCTGTGCTTCCTGCCCCCTTGCATCCCCCCACCGCGAGGGGGTTGTTTCCTAGAGCAGGGACAGAGAGTGCCTGCCGGAACAGGAGGACTCAGGGAGGCTCCCAGGCCCCAGAAAGGACCCTAAAAGCAGCCAAGCAACCTTGCATTCCTGAAAGAGTGGGGGGGATAAAGGGCCGCCCCTCAAAGCCCTTTCAAAATAGCACATCAGGCTGGACTGGCTGTCAGGCCAGCAACAGGGGAATGCAAATGACCTTGGAGGAGCCTAGTCAGGACACAGTGCCTGGCTCACCCTGCATAAGCCACCTCTAAAACCCCCAGCTCATCCTGATGTCAAAAGACTGTTTAGCGCAGTGCGAGGCAGGCATCACGAAGAAATTAAACTCCAGCTTTGAGGAAGAGGGAAGCCCGGGCTGACAGGAGCGGCTGGGCTGGAAAGTGGAGGCAGAAATTGCTCAAGTCAATGCCTTCCAAGGCCCCTCGGGCCACTCCCAGGTCTTGTCTGAAGCTATTTACTTCCAGGGGGGAAAGCCCTATTGATCTTCATTCAGCTCCTGTCTGCTCCTACAAGGCGGCAATGTTTCAGCGCATCACCAGTCACTGTAAGAAATTCCTCATTGTTTTACACACGGCTCCCAAACTCAGGAGACGAATGGTCAGGACCGTTTGGGTGAACTGATCGGAGACAATGAAGACGGGGCTGGTTGGGGAACTCTGGGGGAGGGGGATCTCGTTCCCCAGGGAGAGACCGCTGTGACTGCCCGCTGGCCACCCCCGCCCGCCCCCGGCCCAGGTTCTGGGTCTTGAGGCTCATCTGTTCTGCTGTCTGTAGATGCTCAGAGAGTCCAGAGCTGAGCCAGTCCTTCCCCCTCTACCCCACCCCCATCCCCAACACATACACCTGCTTTATGTCTCTGCAGTCATTTGGCTCCCAACCTCCCCCTGGCTGGCTAGAGATCATCACCATCCACCAGGGCTCCCCAGCTGCTGCCACCACTGTCTGGATCCCTTTTCAAGTTCCAAGCTGGCCCTCGATCCTACCATATGCATGTAATACGAGGGAGCCTCGTGTAACCATGAAACCTACAGTGGCACGGACAGTCCCCACCGTCTGCACTAAAAGGAACTTTGAAGCCACAGAATATCCCAAACCATCACAGCCAATCCAACGGTGGTTTACAGATGGGGAAACAGAGGCTCAAGGTTGGGGGGACCGGTGTGATTTGACCACAATGGCTCAATAAATGGGCAGAAGAGAGAGCAGAAAACCCAGGCCTCCTAGCTCCCAGCTTAGGGCCCCTCCACTTCAGCTTCTAGGTCATATAACCAGGAAATCCAGGTTCCCACAAAAGGTCACTCAAGCCCATCTGGCTGAGATGATCCATGCATTAAACTGCTTCCCATGAGTTAAGACCAGAATCCATCCCAACAATAATAACGATGATAAGAGTAATAATAAAATGCCGAACAATATGCCTTGAAAACCTTCAATGAGCAACACTTGATAATCACACGCAGATACATCTTTCACATATTCATATAAAATAATCAATGATCATTTTTTCCCGCAGACTACAATCCAATTACTCTCTCTCCCTCGCTCTCTCCCTCGCTCTCCTTTGTTACTTGCAAACCATCCAAGCAATCAATGCCTTGACCTCTCCCTCTGATAGACACAATTACAAAAAGACAGAGCAATGCAATTCATCTATTCAAGACGGATTGTTTGAACACTCTGTCACACCGCTGAGCTATCCATCTCCTTGTCTAAGAGGAAATTTCAGCCCCCAAAAAAGGCACAAAGAGAGGGGGCGGGTACACTGCTCCCAGCCCAGAGAGCCCCTCACACACCTGCAGGAAAACCCTCTCCCAAGCTGGTGTTTGAGGATGCCTGCCTGCTGGAGAATTCGGCTCCAGGAACAGCCAGCTCAGGCACGAATCTCGGGAACCACAAAGCACCCAGCATACTCCCGAACCCCATTTCCAGGACCTCAATTCCTGCAGCCTCAGGCAGAAAACCCTGGAATCCCACGGGTGGATCAGAAGAGGGAGATGGTGGGGGACCCAGCCAAGGCAGTGTGTTTAGGTTCTGCATAAGTGTGTGTGTGTGTGTGTGTGTGTGCGCACGCACGCGCGCGCGTGTGTGTGTGTGTGCGCTCCCGCGCGCATGGGCCCGCCCATGTCCACTGTGCTTCCCTGGCCCCAGCTAAGGCTCCAGCCCGGACTCCCAAGGATGGGAGTTCAGCTCCCTAGGAAGCTCCAGAGAAGCCCAGAGGCCTCGGAGCCTTCCCATCTTCCATCTAAGCTGGCACAGCTCCGGTGGTCACGTTTGGCATCCACACAGCACCCCAGTCCTCGGGCTGGGAATCAAATGGGGCAGGGCTCTCTGATATAAATGGCTTGGGCCGACATGCTAATTAATCCTGGGGCTTAATACGAAGAAGATTAGAAGAGAGGAGGGCTTTGCCATCCTTAATTGCATTATTACAACATGAACCCAAGAAAGGGCAGGCAGGCTGGGGCTTCCCCTCAGAGCAGTGAAGAGCCCCCAGTGAAGTCAATTTCACAATAAGAGGGGGCAGCTAAGGACACACCATCCTGCCCCTCCTTAGCTCATCCTTCTGGGGCTGTCCTCACCTTCTCCTGACTTCCTGGGGCCCCCAAAACCTCCACCCCTGAAGCTAGGCTGGGAGCATACCCAGCTCCCCGCGTGCAGAGGAAAGGAAACTGCAACGCGTGGGACGCGCACAGAGCACCTTTTGGGGCCCCTCTCCTTTCTCTCAAGGGCACTCTTCCACGTAGGCCCCCAAAAAGCAGGGAAGGAAGGAGGGAATGAAAGAAGTGCTGGCCCAGTACTAAGGTTGTGCCTGCCCCTGGAATGCTAACCAAACAGGGAGCTGGGGCAGGCAAAAAAGCAGATACAAAACGTTGCTTGGCTTGCCAAGAGCAGCCTGGGCTGCAAAGGGTTAAGCCTGACCGTGAGGGATGTCCCTAGAGTCCCGTGCCTGGACTCCTCTGCCTCCTGTGCCTCTTCTGCCTCGGGGTGTGAGTCTGCCAGGGTCCCGGGCATGGACTCAAAGACCCCAGCGTGGGCAGCGCTGAGCACCGCGCACTACCCCCACCCGGATACTGAGTTCCAGAGGTTGTGGTATCCAGGAGCGAACCACGAAGACGTACCCCTCAACCCCCCGATTCCTGACCACCTCCTAGGAAAACCTCAAGAACGGAAACCAAGCCCGACCTCGGTTCCCTGCATCCCCTGAAGCCTCTAGCAGTCCTCTCCTGGAGAAGAGCCACAAGGGGGGAAGGTGGCCCTGGCTCAGCAGAGCTCTGCCCGCCCTGTGCCAGATGCTGGTGGTGGCGCCTCGCGAACCCAGGAGGCCCAAGTCTCCGGCCTGGCGGCAGGCTCCCGCGTGGCCAGGCCGGGCCCAGCCCTGGCGGGCGCGGGCCTGGGCCCCCGCAGGGTCTCCCGCACTGCCCAGAGCGCTGCCTACAGGGTGCCTGGGGCGGCCACAACAAAGTTAAAGCCCGGAGTAGGAGTCTCCGGCGAGAAGAGAGCGGAGACGCGGCAGCCCCGGAAAGCCGCGCGCAACCCCGCCAGCCGCCGCCAGCTGCGGAGGGATTTCGGCTAACTTTATAAACCGCTCGCATCCCTCCCGCCACATTCCCGGCCGCGGCGGGCAGCGTCCGTGGCTTCCTTCACCCCCACCCTTCCCCCCCAGCCGCGAGGGAACGCAAGAGCGACCGGCCGGGGCTGCCCCTCCCCTCCCCCAAGCCACCGGGCTGGATGGGGCACCCCCGAGGCCGAGGGCGGCCGCCGGGAGGAGAGACCCGCCGCCCACCCCTCCTCCGTCCTGCGAAGCCGTCCCTCGCGTCCCCGCCGCGGCCGCTGGAGCTGTTCCCCAGGTGGGGGCGGGGGCCTGCCGGGAGCGAGGAGGAAAGAGAAGTTGGCGCCTTCCCCCAGGGTTCCCGCTCCGCGGAGAAGCCCGCTCCCAGAACTCGGTCTGTGGCCGGTCGTGACGGCAGTGGCCGGGAAATGAGCCCTCCACTCGGGTTGGGGCTGGAACGCTTCGCTCCTCTCCGCCAGGTCTGGCCTCTCACGAGCGCTCCAAGGGCCCCTCGCCCGCCGCGGCCCGGCTGTCTCCTCCCCACTAAGTAGGGCCCGTGACCCCAGGCTTTGGAACTTTGCCCTGACCGGGCCGAGCTCCCGGTGGTCACCCGGCCCCGGCGGCCCGGAGAGATCGGGAAAAATCTCTTGGGATCGCGTTCGTTGGCTCCCCATTGCCGCCCCCGCCCGGGCGCACAGAGACCCCGGCTCCAGGGAGCCCTTACCGATCCGGATGACGTGGGGCATCCCGCGCGAGTCCGGGATCCAGAAGGCGCACACGAGGAGCCCGGCCCAGTATTCCCAAACCAGACTCCGGAGGCGCCGCCAGGGAGCGGTCATCGTTGGGCGCCGCCGAGCGTGCCCGGGGCGCGGCCGTGGCGGGCTCCCTGGGGCGGCAGCTCTAGGCGCGGGCGCGCAGCAGCCCCCGAGGCGCCGCCTGGCCCAGCTGCTCTGACCCAT
>NW_024412388.1:28620212-28699816 GCF_014898765.1 Herpailurus yagouaroundi
ACTGGGGGGCCGCCCCGCCGGCGCCCGCCCCGCCCGGCTGCCGCCCACGGGTCGCCCGCGAGCGAGGCTCCTGGGCTCCGCCCGGGCTGCGCTCGGGCTCCGCTCGGACTCCGCTCCGGCTCGCGTCGGCTCGGCTCCCGCGCGGGCTCCCACCTGCCCCGGCTGCCGGGCGCTGGCGGGCGGGCTGCACGCGTCTCCGGCCGCTCCTCCTCCAGCCGCCGCCAATGCTATCGCCCGGGCTCGCACAAAGCCCCGGAGTGGAGTTGCACGCGCGCACACACTCCCTCCCAGCCCCCTCCCCGCGCCCTGCCTCCCGCCTCCCGCCTCCCGCGCCGCCCGCCGCCCGCGCTCCCTCCGCGCACTCCCCCGCGCACACACACTTCACACTCACGCCCGCCGAGGCGTACACTCGCGCGCTCACACCTGCGCAGGGGGCGGGGAAGGGGACCCTGGACCCGGTTTAAGGGGACGCCCGGAGAACGAGGATTCTCCTCGCTTCCCAGATGTCCCCATCCGCCCTGCCGCCCCCAGTCCCTTCAACTGCGAGGGCACGGAGCCTGGGAGCCGGGCGTGGAGCAAGGGAGCTGGCACCGCGAGCTGGGCGACGGCGGCAGCCTAGCGGCCCGACCAGCTGGAGGAGACGCGCCCGCCGGAGCAGAGGGACGCGGAGCCCGCCGTCTGCGGAGTCTCGCCTTCCAGCTCCCACGCAGCGGGCGCAGGCTGGACGGCTGCGGCGGGAGACGGACCCGGGAACCGGTTTCCCTCCCTAAGCCCATGTCTCGGGGAGGCAGAGTTGGGGCTGGGGCTCCGGGAAGACAGAATCGACCACGGTGGGCTAGGGGAGCAGCGGGAGCTGGTGGCGGTGGGACGGCCCAGGCCAGACCCTGTGCCTTGGAAGGCAGGACTTGACGACGCCCGGCAACCACAGGGGTTTCGGAGGCAGATGGCTAAATCCTTAGACTCGGAGGGCATCTGAGATGCACCCTGGTACCTACTTCCCACCCGTCTTCCCCCAACTCCCCAACCGTGCAGGAGGGGCTAGTTCCCTTCCCCTTTCCTCCTGAGAACGAATAAAGAGAAACTGTCATTTTCTGTGGGATACAGCGAGACCCATGGGGGGACAAGCTAGAAAGGGTTAAAAAAAAAAACAACCTTGTTTATTAGCAATAATAAATTTTTTTTCAAGTGGCGCGCTGGGTGTCGAGGGAAAGGAAGGGCTGTGGAGCGAGTCTAGAGCAGGAGGCTGGGAATTACGCAGTTAGGCGAGTTTAATGACCTTTTTGACAGAGACAAAGCGGTGCCGATACAGTAGATAAATAAACGGATCTGTCACCGGGCAGCGGCTAGGCTGTGTGTGAATTTATTTTTCTCATTTAAATAACTTGATCTATTCCATCATTCCCAATACCTCCCATTTGCCAGCTGTCTGGTAAGAGCATGGCCCCCAACGTCTGAAAAGCAAATCTTTGATTTTCTTACAAATAGACTATGAGTCCAGTTCTCTCCAGCCCGTTAATTTCCCTGGCTTTTCTTTCCCTTCCGTTCTGGGAGTAGGGCACGTTGGCATTGTGTGGAGATGTGACACTGCAGCGTGGCCAATCGTGCCACTTGGAAGGGGACTCCCTCCCACCTGAAGGGAAGGCAGCCAGGGAGCAGGGAGGAGGATTCCCAGGGCTCTTCTTCTAAGAAGGGGAAGAGGTGTGCCGGGCTCGAGGCCATCCTCAAAGACCCAACAGCAAAGAGAGGTTACCGGCTTCCGTCTTTGCCCGAACTTCGGCCTTCCTCACCCGTGCGCAGCAGCGGCCGGTTTCCCCAGCAGCCACTGGAAAATGTTGCCCAAGAGACCAGAGGGAAGGACATGCAGACCAGAGCCAAAGAGGCAGCAACTGCCACCTCTTGATAGAGAGCAATGGGCCCCAGTGGGCACCGGCAAGGAGGAAGCGCGGGAAAGGGGAGCCAGAGGCCCCACCCTCCAGGATGAAGGTGGACACCCGTCCCTGTCCCCTGGTTTAGTTGCTCCAAGAGGCCAGAAAGCCCAGGACCAGTCTCTAAGGAAGGAAATTCCGGTGCCCTGATGGGGAACGGAAAGGGGGTTGGCAGGACCTGAACTCAAGGCAAAGGATGCAAGGCTAAAAAAGCCTCGCCAACAGTGCCCAAGCATGGTTGGGAGGTGGGGGAGGAGGCAAGAGCCTGGATGCTAATTCCGTCTGGTTATCCTGCAGGCAGCCTCTTGCCAGGAGAGGGGTAGGGTTCAGGGAACAAATGGCCTGGCAAGGAAACTGCGGAAGCAGAAGGGAAGAGGTACGACTCCAGGGGATGAGCAGATCTGGACCCTAGACCAGAACCCTATGCCGGGACAGTGAGAGTGAGGCATGAAAGATGGGGGGCAGGAGAAGAAGGAGTAGCCTTCAAGAAAGCCAGCACAAGAGGAGAGGTACTAGAGAAGTGAATGGATGAATGTGGAGGGGGAATCTGAGGCCCCCAGGGCACGCTGTGGCCCTGTCCCCTGCAGCCCCCTGGCCAGGTCCAGGGAAGCAGCACAAGCTGGGCCAGGCTTCCTGCCGCATCCCAGAGTGGGCGGGTGTTAGCCAGCGCTGCAGAAGGAGGCTTCCCTCTGCTGCCACGTTGGCTGCGGTGGAAAACAGCCCCCAGCTGCAGAGGCTGTGGGGCTCAGGTCACCGGGCCCGCAGCCCCTCGGGAGCCCCCTGGGTCAGAGGGAAGCGGGCTGACACGAGCCCAGAACTGGGCCTTATTCTGGACCTCGCTGCAAGCCATCTTGTACCACAGAGGTCTCGCCAAACTGACAGGAGCCCGCTCCCTTCCAGGCTGGGGAAGGGTGGGACGCATTACGTCAACAAAACCAACAGCAGTGACGATAATGACTGCTAGTATTTATTACATGTTTTCTATATTCCAGACGATGTACTTACTCAATGTACCTGACATGCATCACTTCCTCTAGCCCTCTCCACAGCCTGCCAGGATAGGATCCCTGGGATTTTTACATTTTACCCTAAAGACTCTGAGCCTCGGGGAGGTTAAGAGGTTCAAAGTCACAAAGCTAGTGTGTGACCTTCCTCCTTCCCCCTTCCTCCCTCCTCCCTTCCTCTTTTTCCCTCCTTCCTTCCTCCCTCCTCCCTCCCTCCTCTTTTCCTCCTTCCCTCCCTCCCTTCATTCCTCCTGCCTTCTTCCTTCCCTTCTTTCCTTCCTCCTTGCCTCCGTCTTCCTTCCTTCCTGTAATACTTGTTGGCCATCACTGCCAGGCACTGTGGGTGAGGACCGAGGATCCGCACACAGTCCTATCCGCCTCTTAAGCTTGCAAGCTCGACCCTTATCCTGTCCTGCTTGGACTCAGCAGGGGATAGGCTCTAGCAAAAGGTCCTCATCACCTCTGCTGGGGGCCCACTGGGGCTTCCGGCTGCTTGCAGAAAGGCTAAGAGTAGAATAGGATCGGGGCCCTTTACTAGAGCAAAGCAGGGCGCCCCCAAACCTGCAGCCCTCTCTCCCTGTGGTGGGGCGCCTCTCCAGGCTGTCCTGCCACCAGCAGGCACCAGAGCTGGCGGGGTCTCAAGCTGCATCTCCTGGGATTGGGAGCCGCCAATCCAGGCTTTTCGAATTGTTGGTAAACAAGTCTACCCACCAGCCAGGCCTCGGCTCCTCACTCCCCCACGAGGCAGCCAGCGCCGGATTTATGAGGCCTCCAAACCTCATTCAGACTAATGCAGCTTTTCATTCCAAAATAAAAGGGGCCGCTGTCTGAAAGGACAAGTGCTCCCGCATTTCATTAACATCCCCGAAAATGGCTGAGCTGGCCCAAGTCGCTGCCAGCGAGATTCATGTCTCCCATTGGCTCCCAGGTGGGGGTTGGGAAGGAAGAAACCCTAGACCTCCGGCCCCTCCCGGCCCCTCCCCGCTTCTGCTGGGGCGGGAGGAGCCTCCCAGGGGTGGCCAGGCGGGCTCATTTGGACGAGTCCCCTGTGTGCGCATTTTGTTTAGACCGATCCACTCCAGCCCTCAATCCCCCCACAATCACGGTGAGTGATGAGGCCCTGGGCTCGAGTTACCGAGATTCATGATCTCCGCTTCCCAGGGAAACCACGGAGCACAGGCTTGTGGTTGCTGAGTGCAGATTCCTAGCACTGGAGTGCCCTCTGCTGAAGCCTGCCTACCTTCATCTCCCTTCAGGCTGCCCAGCGGCGGGCAGGCTGCCGGCTGGGGGGGGGGGGGGGGGGGGGGGGGTTGGGGGGCCCCGGGCGCCGCCCCCTGTAGCCCGGGCTCCAGCCCCTCCTCCAAGTGTCCCACTACCGGCCCTCCCCCCGCGGCTGTGCAGACCTGCACCCGGAGCCTGGGTGCCTTGGTGAGCGTGAGGGGACGGGCTACCTCCCACCATCTCACCCTGGAGGGGGCCTGGACCAGAAGCTGGTCACTGCCAGCCTCCCCTGATCTTTGCCGACTGCTAGAGCAGGGAAGAGGAGGGAGATGCCTTCCTCATACCTGGTCTTTACTTCGCAGCATTCTCTCCACGGCAAAGTTGGTGAGACCACAAAAGCCCTTTAAGGGACACGGAGACTTGCCTCTGGGCCCAGGGACAGGAGACCCTCTCACCACCCTGGGGCCTGCATCCTTCATCCCTATCCCAAGAATGAAGGAGCACAGCAGCTACCCGAGCCCCCTGAGCAAGCCACAAGCCCCGCAAAGGTTGTATCACCTTAGATTTTTGTCAACAGTCAAGCAAGTTCATTCCCAGTGAAGTCAATTCCTGTGTTTATTGTCAGCTTAACCCGCTGCTGCGAGTTATTTCTCAGCAGTGAGGGAGACAGGTAGACAAGCCACCAGAGATATGTTATTTTACTGACATGTGCGTTTCAGTAGTCGGGATGCAGTTGTGGTAGAGGGTAAATGACACACGGGGATCCTGCTTGTATTTATACATAACGGAGTGGCCCCGCTTCTGGGCTGGGTGCCCATGGGGTTCTGGTGCTAGAGGGAGAGGGGAGGAGGGGACAACTGCCCACAGGAAACTGTCACCTCCTGGGTCCCGTGGGCCTGGTTCTGGGTGTGCAGATGAGATTCACTCGCTCACTGAAGTCACTCAGTCATTCCCTAATTTATTTATGCTCTCAGTCATTGGCCCATTCATTAATTTACTTATGCAGTTCTTTACCCATTCATCCACTCATCCATCCATTCAGCCGTTCCCCATTCATTCATTCATTCATTCCATCACTAATGACTCACTTAGACATTCACTCATTCGTTTACTTAGTCATCTACCCTTTGCTTCAGTCAGCTGTCCGCACATTCACTCATGTATTCAGCCCATTGCTCCATCACCCCCTCACTCCACATCCACACTCGTTCCCTCCATCACTCAGTCATTCACGCACTGGGCGCCCACCAGAGCTGGCAGACACCTGCCTGCTTCTCCTGTCCTCGGCCACTTTGCAGGCGGAGCCTCAGACACCGTCCAACCTCATGGTACAGCCCAGTGTACCCCAGCAGTGTGCTGAGTCCCCAGTCAGCCCCCCAGGCTTCTTGGCTCCTTCAGAGCCCCCCCCCCCCCCAGTGCTCATTTCTTTCACTGGATCATGAAATTCAGCCACCTTCAGAATTCAGCTCTCGCCTCTGACCCTGGAGATGGTCTGGGCAGTTGACGTGCTAGCAAATCAAAGGCCCACAGAGACTCAGAGCCCAGGGCTGATGATGGACGTAATATTAGAGGTGCCATTTGGTGCCACCACACTGTGCCAGGAGCCACCTTGGCTTCCATTTGCATGATCTCTTTGTCCCTGAAACGACCCAGCGGGAGGAAATGGGCTTTGAGGGGTCAAATAACTTTCCCACGAATAACTTGCTGGGGGCACGGATGGCAGAAGCAAGCATGTGCCTTGGTTCAATGTGATAGGGAGAGAGGGATGAATGAGAAACTAAATGATACATGAGGGAGTGGCCGTGTGTATGAACGAATAAATGAGAGAATGAGCAAAGGAATGCATGAATGAATGATGTGCGCCCAACAAATAAGAGGCTAAACTAAGCTTCTGACCCAAATTTCTGGACTCCAAGCCCAGTGCTCTCTCCTTTGTTTAACAATTGCTCCCCTCTACCACACCTTGACCTTGCAGGGTATAGCAAGAGGCGGGGGCTGGAGGGGGAGGTGAGGCAAACGCAGAGCACGAAGTGGAGTTTTCTGGAGGAGTGTGTCCCTCAGAGGCTGCACGGAGCCATTCTTGTCTGCACCTGTCCCTCCCACGGGCAGGAGGCTGCCATCATCCTTCCTTAAAAAGAGAGAGAGAGAGAGAGAGCCGCGAAAATCCAATCACTGAGTGATAAGAAAATAAACAAGTGAACTTCTCCAAGTTTGCCAGACTTCCCTGCCCGAGGCCAGCTTAATTAAAGTTGATGTAGAATTTTAAAGTGGGAAAATAATTAGAGCAAGTGGTAGAAAAGAGAGAGGCAGGAAAACATTGTTTTGTTTTGTGTTTTGCTCCCTCTTAATTATGCCGCAGACTGTCTCTCGCATGGATCCCGTCCCAGGTCCACCCTCCGCCAAGATTCCAGCAGGTGGTGCACTGTGTGAGCGTCGCAGGCACACCTGTGTCTCTTTGGCACACAGGTATGGCACTTCTCTGCCCGCAAGACAGACAAGGCGGCAGGCAGCCAGGCTGGGAGCGGAGAGGAGCACGTGCCCTCACACTCGGGAGGAGGACCCAGAGGGAGATGGGGACAACAGGCTGTTGGAATGCAATGCTGCCTCCCTGCTTCAGGTCCAGAGGGGAGTGGTCCTCACCTCTCCATGATGCCAGACCTCAGCTCTGATGCGGACACTCCCAGCCCCCGCCTCTTGGTGCAGGAGATCCCCCAGTAATATGGTCCCTATTCCACCTGGTTCTAACGAGACATATTCCTCTAGCAACTGCCTAATGTGGAAGAAATATTGATTGGTGTCCGTGTCCCAAGTAGGGCTGGGGGTGGCCCAAATTCCAGCCGCAGGCAGGTGCTAGAAATCAAACCCACCCCACATCCAAGCTCTCAAGCTCTCAGGGCTCAAGCGTGCCTTGGCTTTGTTGCTGTTCCTGATGCCTCGTCCATGGACAGCAAGGGCGCAGAGGTGGTGAGCACCAGCCTCGGGGAGCTGGGCAGAGGCAGAGGCAGCCTGGGCAGAGGAAAGCCGCAGGCTTCTCTGGGGGAAGGAGAAGAGACAGATTCCTCAAGATTTCATTGAACAGAGCTGGGCAGGCCTGCTTCTCTGGAAAGTACGAACTCTGGAACCAGGCAGGCTGACTTCACATCTGCCCTGTCTCTTACCGGCTGAGTGCTGCTGGCCATTTACCAAATTTTCTTTGCCTCGCTTTCCTGTCTGTAAAATGGAGATAATCATACCATCTGCCGTGCAAGGTTGTTGCAAGATTAAATGAGTTAACACATGTGATGTGCTTAGAATGGTACCCGCACACAGTCAGAGTGCACTGTACTTAGTGACTAACTTTCTCTGCTGTATGGATGCATTGAGCCCCTGAATAGGTCCTGGGAGAAAACCGTCTTTCCTGCAAGGCTCCAGGAGGAAGCACAGTGTGTTTACACATACACACACACTCTCGCTCACACTCACTCGGGCCTTGCCGGGTTCCCTGGGGTGGGGAAGGGCTCAGAAGGAATGCTCTGTGCCAAGGTGGCCCTCTGCTCCCCTCCCCTGCTCACCGACACTGCATTATGGAATGCCCACAGAATCTGTGGGGTTGCTGGGGGTGGGGTCTCTGTTCCGCGGGGGGGACGAACTGGCTGTCGTTGTGGGGCAGGAGGGCAGCCTGGGACTTCCAAACCAGCTTCCAAGCTTGGAGATTGCTCCGGGCTCCTTCCTCTCCACCCCTACCAGCCTGGGCTGCCTCTTGGTCTTGACACTGGTGACCTGATCTCCCTGCATCTCAGTCCTGGATCTTCTCATCCCTAGGGGAATTCCCCAGCCTCTGGCCCAAGAAACAGTTCAGGAAATCCTATTTGGGAAGAGAACACCTGCCCCTCCCTCCCCATCAGAAGCTGGGAGCCTCCGGAAGCGTCAGGGAGGGCTCGGGTCCCCAGGCTGTCTCAAAAGCCCCTTAAGCCTAGTGGCCTAGCTGCTAATGCTGCTGTGCCTCCCAGAGGAAAAGGGATGCAGCTAAGGGAGGCGGCAGGCAGATTTGGGCAGTCGCCTGGACCTGGGATGGGGAGGGGGTGCTGGCTGCAGGAGCCAGCCTCCTGCTCTGCGTTATCTCGAGGCACCAGCAGGTCTGTGCGATGGAGAGCTGGGTTCTGCCAATCGGTTAATCCCAGTCTCCCACCCTCCGCCTGGGTTTGGTTGGGTTGAATAGACGGGCTGGGCAGGAACAGGTGCCAGTGGCCACAGCCTCATTTCTCCGCTTTGGCTTTATGTCATTCTGTGGACTCTGCCTGCCGGGTCCCTTTGCTCTCAAGCGGGCATGCGTGTCCCTTGCAAGAACCAGGATGCTCAGAGATACCCAGAGAAGCCCAGAGAAACTCCGAGCAGCTTGAGGACAGATGGGAACCAGAGAACAAGGTTCTGATGCCCGTTCTCCTGGGATATGAGGGCATCTGACATGGCCCGCGGGATCTCCATGTCAAATGCAAGAGGGTCCCTCTGTGTTGGGTCAGGGGACTTGGGTCTTTAACGGTCAGGACTGAAGGGCAGGGCGCATGGACACAAGTTCCACAGCCCATGGTGTGGCATTGAGGCCCATGCCTGCATCAACATACATACCACTGAGCAAAAAATAGAAACAACTTTCCAGATAATGCAAGGAAAAACACTTTTATGCCAACCATACTTGCAGCTCGTTCCAATACCTGCCCAGCTGTTCCCCTCATCCATGCCTTTATTCTTTTTCCCTGGCGACCCGCTGTCATAGGGAGACCAGGAAGGGCTGAGGTGACATGGGGAGGGCCATAAGGTCACAGGGGGGATCCATGGGGATAAATGGCAGAGGCCAAGGGGCACAGATAGTGACAGGAAGGAGGCAGGTTTCTGTGGCGTCACAGAAATGGACAAGGGTAACATTTGGAGAGTTTGAGGGGACGGATGAGAACTTGAGAGCCCACAGAGGGGACAGAGGGACAAACGAGGGGGTCATATCCAAAGTAGTCACATCCAAAGTCTTGGAACCCAGGCGAGAGTTGGAGAAAGACAGGTAGGAGTCGTGATGGCTCAGGGAAACCCGGAGGGGACAAAGTTGGGAACCCAAGAGGACAAATCACCCCTATAAGGAGCTCTCAGCCTTGAAGAACAGAAAAGCCACAGATGAAGCTGATGGCCAGAGGAGGAGGAAAAGATGAAGACATATCATCTCAAGGTGGCTTCTGAGCAACCAGGCCTTGAAGGCCAAGTTGAACACCTGCTCCTCCTAGGTTCTGAAGCCCTGTCCACACCCGCGCAGAGGAAGCCAGGAGTGGTGTGTGCACGGAGGCCCGCTGCGTGCTAGGAAACCACCTACTCTGCGCCCCTGTGGACCTGCCCTTGAGGAGCTCCCAGGACTGGTGGGGAGCCAGCCTGGACGCCGAGCATCCCGTGGGTGGGGCCACATGCTAATGGCAGGCCGCAGACGCTGGTGCTGTAGGAGCCCTGAGGAGAGAGAGCCCTGGGCGAAATCCAATGGCTTCCCTGGTAAAGATGAGAGAGCATTTAAACCCAGCGAAGCAGCCTCAAATCCAGGCGAGCCCTGCACAAGCCGCCAGCAGGATTTCTGTGACCTCCCTGTCCCTTCCCCCCACCTTGCCCATCAAGCCTGCAGTCAGGCTCTGAGTCCCCCCACCGGCCTGCCCCTACCTTCAAGGCAGAGCCGGCTTACAGAATCACCTGGGGAAAACTTTGTAATGCCTTTATTGAGGTGTCATTTACATACCATAAACTTCATCCATTTTAAGTGTACAATTCCATGACTTTTACTAAATGTACAGGGTCATGCAGCCATCACTGCAATCTAATTTTAGAACATTTCCATCACCCCCAAATGTCCCTGGTGCCCATTCATCTGAGGGGCTTGGACTCAGTCATTCTGGGGCAGGGTTTGGGAATGTATGTTTGAACAAGTTTCCTAGGGGATTCTGGGACAGGGACGTTCGGGGACATACTGGATCTAAACCACCGCTGGAGGGACCTTTCCAAAATGCAACACGCAAAGAGAGGGTACTGCCCTTCGGTCCAAAACCCTCCGATGGCTCCTAGACCAGCGTGCCAGGGTGGGGTGGTGACAAGAAACAGATAGGAATCCCAGGCATTATCTGTGCACGCTACGTGCCAGGCACGGCTCCTGGCACTTTGCAAGTGTTAACTCCCTTAATCCACACGATTCCCCTATAAGGTGGGTGCTGCTGTTCTTTCCACTCTGGAAAGTGGAAAGTCCCACTCCTCATCAGGAGACTGGGACATGGTTAGGAGGTGGTGGAACCAGGTTTTGAATCCAGGCAGCTCACCCGTTAGACCGGATCACACTGCTCTTCGTAGAAGAGAGTATCTTCCTCCCTGAGATTACCCCCATGCCTTCCCGCTCCCCCACCGGTCCCCACCCCTCTCTACTCCAGCCCAAGCAGGCCACCTCCCCTTTCATGCCTTTGAGTCCCCGCACAAGCTTTTTCTCATACCTAGATCTTCCCGTACCCTTCTCTCCACTGGGAATTCCCAGTTACGCTTCAAAACCCGCCTTCAATGTCAGCTCCTCTGTGATCCTTTCTAGTGTTCCCCCAGACAAAGTTGATGGCTGCCGCCCGTGTTTTCCCTGCACTTGGTACACATCTCAATTAAGGACTGGCACTCTTAATGCTGCAACTCGTGCTGTGTCCCCGTCCCTCTCCCCAACTTGACTGTGAGCTTCTCTAGGGCCGGGGTGGGGGGAGGGGGCGGGCAGCGGCTGCTTCATCTCCGTAACCCCACTGCGCCTGCGTATGTGAAGGGCCCGGTGAACAGCAATGGCCCAGCCAGGACTGAGCAGCTGTCCCACTATCTCCGTTCAGCCCCAGCCTGAGGAGGGTCCTCTCCCCGATGCAACCAACCGGCCCTCCCCTCACTGGCTCAGAGCCGCCCCTTTTAAAGCTGCAAAGGACAACACGTGTCAAACTGCAGAGGCGATCCTGGCTTAGCCTCCTCTCTGTCCTGAGCACTACCAAATGCTCTATTACACGGTGGGCACTCAAATGCTTGTACGAAGGAGTGCGTGTGTGAGAGAGTGAGTGAAGCCTCATCCTCTGGGTTCCCAGACAAGGACTCTGTCTGGCTCATGTCCTCATTCCATTTCAAGATGCCTGGATCTTTCCTAACTCCTCTTATGCAGGAGGTTAATTCAAGTGCTTTCCAGCTTAGCAAGCAATAAACAATGTGGTGTTGCAGCGAGTTGTTCTGCGTGTCATATTTATGGATCGGAGGTGGGGGAGGGGCGGGGGGGTGTTATTAAGTCCAGTGTAACAAGGAATGTTACATGCCCTTCCTTAATTACTTTCCTCCCTTTAATTAGATGTGGAGGGGAGGGGTGCCCCAGGGAGGGGGTCTGAAAGTCACTGCAGACAAGAAAGGTGTTGGCAGCATCCTGCCACCTGATAGGACAGCAGTCATCGGTGGGGGTCAGATGGAGGTGGGGGGCATCCCATCTCCAGAAGGGACGGCCGTCATGCATTGTTTACTCTTTGCTGTGTCTCCCTCGTCCTCTGCAGGAGCTCTGTTTTCCCGCCCCATTCTTTCTCTTCCAGTTTCTCTCTGTCCACCTGCTGGGAGCTGTTCCAGTCTTCTGCCTGCACATGCCCCTGTCCCTCCTGACTCTACTCGGAGGTCACAGGATGAGCTGTTGTCTGTGACACACGCACCCCTTTGCCGTGGTACAGTGTGGGGGCCTGGGCACCTCTTCCCTCGGCCTGACCGTGAGCTCGCGGGTGAGGCCTCCTCCCCAGCAGAGGTCTTTCATTATGCCCCCATCCTCTCCGGAGCACCCCTAAATCCCCCGCCTGGGGGCATCCCAACCAAGTAATCAGGTGCCCAGGCACCGTGGGAGGTGTTTCCCACTGGCCTCATTGAGCCTCTCGGCCGCTCTGGGAGACACTGACCATGAGCCTTGGTGAGAGACTGGCCCCATACTGCACAGCCAAGGGGTAGTCCCAGCCAGCGTCTGAGCCCCTCAAATCTTTCCCTGGCACCACTGCAGCCTGAGCTGCTGCACAGTTCCTGCAAACTGAGAGCATGAGCCGCCGCTTCCCAGAACGGACCAGAAGCCACAGGGGCAGCCAACACAGCTGCTCTGGCTGCATCAGGCATCTGACGGCGGGGAGGGCTCCTCCAGGACCCAGTTGATGGGGACCCGGCGGGGCCCACCATTCCTCACGCAGGCTGGCTTGCCTGTGCCAAGCCTCTTCCTCCTCTCCCCACTGCCTGTGGGGAGACGGGCTCCAAACCCAGCCCATCTGCTGCATTTTCCCGAGACTCCCGAGACGATCCAATTCCGCACACCAGATGGGAAATAGCATGTACATTTCGGATGGTGATTGGTGTTTTTGTTTTTTTCCCCAAACGCTGGCGTTAATGGAGCTCCTTCCTGAAAGTAAATTGGAGAGCCTTCCGTTTGATGGAGTCTGGCCGACCTCCACCTCCCTGCCCCCCACAAAGGCAAGCATGGCTTTCCCAGGAAGGGTTTGCAGGGGCCTCGCCCGCCCTCTGCCCCTCTGCACAGGCCACCGCCTGCACTGCCCAGGGCCTCCTGCTCGGCAGAGCAAAGCAGGGCAGAAGACAGGCCTGCCACGATGCAGAAGGGCTCCGTGGAGCCTGGCGATTTCCAAGACAAATAATTCCAGGTGAGGGGCCTTCAGAGATGGAGAGACAGGGCCAGCCAGCCCTCCCTGAAAAGATCATCACACCTCCATGAACTCGGACTCGACAAGGGAAGTAGGATTTGACAGATGAATCTGGACTTTGCTCAGAGCATATGACTTGAGAGGAAGTTCAGATATGAAGCCAAATCCTTAAGGCCTAGAACGTAGGTCTTTCTACAATGCATGGTACATAGTAGGGTCAACAAACGTTTGCTTGCTTGCATGCTGAATGAATGAATGAATGAATGAATGACAAGATAGACAAATAAAAGCATTTCTGTGCATGTAGTTATATACAACCCTCGTTTTCTTACATATTTGCAAACTGACACATGGACACACACACACACACACACACCCTCTCCCCCCAAACCAAGGAACTAGAATTAAGAAAATACATATTTCATACAATACTCACACATATTTATATTGTATACATATATAAGCACATTCATATAGCATATATATTACAGAAAAGACATTTTGCAGGACTTCCACATGTTGCCTTGCTTAGTTTGGGCCATAACTCTGAAAACCGTAGTGTGGTTTCAGAGAGGCCTGGTAACGTGGACAGGGTCTCATAGGTAGCAAGCATCAGAGGGTATATTTAGGTTCTGGTAGAGCTGACTTTGAAGGCCACAGGAACCCAGCAAAAGGTTTTTAATAGGAAGTGATGAGATCTAGCTCATGCTTTTAGAAAGGGCTCCACTCTCCCAGGACTGGGTGAGCCGGGGCCAGAGAGCCTGGATCCCGGGAGACCAGTTAGGGGCTCATGAGTGGAACAGGTGTGTGGCGATAAAGCCTTGGCCGAGGATGGCGGTGGTGAAAACAGAAGGCGACATTTCACAGGAAGGAGCCACAAGCCTCTGTCGCAAGGTGTGAGGGGTGAAGGAGGCTGGGCGGGCAGCCATACCAGTCTCTAGCATACTTAGGGCTGGAGGGAAAACGGGTTTGGGGAAAGGGGTGATAAGGGACAATTTGGGACCATCGGGTTTGAGAGGCACACAAGTGATCCATCAGAAACAAAGCTTTAGAGCCTGGAAAAGAGATCGGAGGTTGGAGGTATAGATCTGAGAGTTTTATCCTCACGGGGGAAGAAAAGAAGCTATGAATCAGAATGAAATCCCTATACGAGTATAGACTCGGTAGAGAAGCAGCCCGGAGGTACCGTTACCCAGGCAGGGAAAAGAATCTGGAGGCAGGCGGGCTGAGAATGCACAAACACGGGCAAACACACGGGTTTGTGCTTTTATGAAACCCTCGTGCGCGCGCGCACCCACACGCTGTGTTATGTACACATCAACATGCCCACACGTGCGTATACACACACGCACATACAGATACGGATCCACACGTCTTCATAAGTGTACAATGACTCATACAACCAGATGTGGCCAGATGAGTGCCTGGGGCAGAATCTCTTGCAAAGCGAGGTGAGAAGAGGCTTGCGGATGAAGGGAGGGAAGGAGACTCCTGTCTCTGCTCTGGGGCCTGAACAGAAAAAGGTAAGGGAGCAGCCAGCAGGCGATGGCTCCCAGCGACCTCGTCTTTTCCAAGGCCCCGCACTCACAGTGCCTGTGGCCTCCCCTGGTTCTGGTCCAAAGAACCCAGAAGAGCGGCTTCATCACACGACAGTGTCTCCCAGTGCCTTTCTCACTTGGAATGTGTGTGTCTCGTGTGCCTATAACTGGGACATTTCAGTGTGGAGGTGCCAGACTGGCAAGCTGGGCGCCCCTCCAACTCCACCATGTAGGTGGTGGTGGCTTTGCTCATGCTTAGGATGATGGAAGGAGAAGGCTGCTGTTTGGAACGGATTCTGCTGCCTCAGTCTTAGCAGGTCAACCTAGACCCGGTGGCCTCAGCCGTCATGTGTCTAGCTCTCCAAGACACAGGAAAATCAGCCCGCTGGCTGTCCAGTCCCCCTCCCCAGAAAGCCCACTCATGCTTTCTTGATGGTCTCGGATTCAGGTAGGAACGGAGTAAACATCCTTTGCTCTAGGGTCTGGGAAAACCGGCCTGGGGGACAGCACAACAAGACAAAGGTGATTAGATGCAGGAAGGTTGGGGTGATTCCTCTACTTTCTGTGTGGGCAAGAGCGGGGGTGGGGGTGCTGAAGGGTCAGCTGCCTCAGACCCCCTCCCACCGGCCCTTTCTTCTGCCCTCAGGACAATGACTCGGAGAGGCCAAGGTGCAAGTTCACAGAAATTCATCACCTTGGGTCTTCTCAGGCATTGCCAAGTCTGGCTCGGGGTCCTTTCTCCCACAACATGTCAGTTCCGTTGTTTTTCACGAGGAAAAGGACATTTCTCGAATCATTGGAGTAGGGCTTTCATAGTAAAAATGCTCTCCGCTATCTTAGGCTGAATGTCTGGCCTAGAATTCAACGTGCATCAAGAGGCTTAAAAATCTCGGTGAGTATGTAGGGATGTGTGTAACCTGCGAGCTTCGTAACAATCCTGTGCAGGAAGCAGGAGAGGTGTGAGCCTCTGTTTTGCAGATGAGGGAACCGGGGACTCCAGGAAGAGTGTCGTCGGTGAGTAAGCAGCCAAGTGACAGCACCAGCTTGCGTGTCACTGGCATCTGACAGATTGGATTTGAATTCCAGCTTTGCCTCTTGGCTGTGGGAGGTCAAGCAAGTTACTTGATCCCATTTTCCTCATCTGTAGAAGGGGATAATGGTAGTTACTCGAGCAGTTGTCTTGAGAATTTGAGGAGATGAGGCCCACCTTGCACACGGCATAGTGCTAGGGGTAGAGAAATACTTGGCAAATCTCAGCTCTTAGCTGGGACTTGAACCCCGTTCTCTTGACTTCAGGTCCGGTGCTCTCCGTGTGTGGTACTCTAGCTTTCTGTGATGCAGCAGGTCCTGAACAGGTCCTTGAGGATGTTTAGCTGGGTTTGGAGGTGCCTTTCCAGCCACCCTCATCCAGGCATGGGGTCAGAAGTCAGGCCAGTGTGCGTGCATGTGCAGACATGTGTGCGTGTGTGTGTGTGTGTGTGTGTGTGTGTCTCCATGTCTGGAAGTCCAGACTACTGTCATCTGAGTTCTGTGCATGCATTTCACTAATGGAAATCACAGAGTGGCTGAAGAAGGGAGCGACAAGGCCACGCTGAGTATCACAGCCAGAGCCCACGGTGCCTTGCCATTAGAGTTAATGCCAGGCTCATGAATACCGGATGAATGTGCTACACAGACCAGCCACTTAGGCAAAAGTGGGTCTGCTTTCCTGGGAGACCATTTCCCCACCCGGGGTTGGCTGGGAAAAGGCCCCTTTCCTCTCAACCCACCTCCACCCACCCTCTCCCCACCCCAAGGTTCTCTGTGGGGTCACTGATAGCCATCTGGGCCTTCTGGGAGACTGTTTAAATTGAGAAGCCGCAGGCACTTCATGCGATTGTTTTTCTGGTGCCTGGTGCCGCTTGTCTGCTCTCGATCCCCTCCTCCTTCCCAACAGTGCTTGCCTAATTACACGGAGGGGCTGGGGGTTGCTGCAAACCCACTTCTGGCTTCGCAGCAGCCTGGCTGTTCCAGTCCCATCTCTGCAAAAGCTACAGTCCCTATGCAGGAGTACATCTCTGGGAGGAGCTGAATGGGGTGCTTCCAGCCAGGCTGGGTGGCCTGGGCAGGTAGAGGAACCCTCCTCGCCTGGGGAAGGCAAGGAAAGGGGAGCCTGCAGCTGGGTTAGGAAAAGCTGCCATGATGCCCACCATGGAGAACCCAGCTCCATTCTGGAAATAAAGAACGTTTCTGGAACAGTACATGTTGGGAATAGGGGGTGGGGAGTGAAGCTGTATGGCCCACAAACCTGCCAGTGGGACATCAACTATCAAGTCCTCCTTACCCAGAGACCTTCTCTGTAAACACCTAAAGAGCCTCACACAAGGGCTTACTGTCTCACCCCATCTGCATCACCCCTTGGACTGAAGTGGTTTTTTTCCCTGGTCATTAAAATGCAAATAACCCCAAGAATGGAATCCAGTTCAGTCTCAGGTGCTCCTGAAAGGATCATGTAATTTCCTGAAGGCAAGATGGTTTGGGGCACAAGGTTGCCATCCGATGGGCTGAAGGGTAGGGGCAGGGGGGTGGGGTGGTGAGGTGCAGGGGTGGGTAGAAGCATGTCCAGGACCTGTGGTCCATCCAATTCCTTCTATAATGCCCTGAGATGGGAGGAGACCTGAATTCTGACTCAGAGATGGGATGCCTTCCCAGACACTCACAGGACACTGACCTCTGCATATAGGGCTTCTCCCCCTTCTAACTATGAAATTTAGTAAAGGAAAACCTCACTAAAGTAGATTGTGGAGCTGGAAAGGGAGGCTGGAGAGGGGAAGCCATACCATTCAATGTCAATTTCAGGAAGAATCCTCAATTACCGACCCCAACCGAAGAATCATTAACAGAAAAGAATCAGCAATTACAAGTCCCAACAGGGAGCAATGTACATTGCATTTCCTTTATGAAACCAACTACCCCAGCCACTCAGCCAATGAGAAACCGTCATCATCCTGAACTCCTGCTTCTCTCCGGCTGACTTTTCAAAACAAGCCTTCCCACATTCCTCCCTCTTCTCCATAAAATAACTTTCCTCTCCTTTATTTGTTGGGCTTGCCTATGGTTTTGGCATAGCTTGCTTGTCCTGTGTTACATTTCTCTTTTATCCCCAAATAAACCAGTTTTGCTCATAAAACAATCAACAGCATTGTGTTTCAGGTTAATGTAACTTCCTTTAAACTCACACCTGTAAGGGGCTGGCTCTATAGGAAGTCTTTATTTATTTCCCCTCCTACCCTATTTATCCATTTTACCATCCATTCATCCATTCCTATACTCAATAAATTGATACTGAGTACTTACCATGGTGGTAACACGTGGGCGGGAGCTATAAACACAAGGTGAATGACACCAGTGCCTGAGTAGCTCTCTGTTGGTTACGTGTCCAACTTGGGCTCAGGTCATGATCTTGCGGTTCATAGGTTCTAGCCCCATGTTGGGCCCTGTGCGGACAGCTCAGAGCCCGGAGCCTGCTTCAGATTCTGTGTCTCCCTCTCTCTCTGCCCCTCCCTCACTTGTGCTCTGTCTCTGTCACTCAAAGTTGAATAAATGCTTAAATTAAAACATTTTTAATTACACCCATTCATATGGTCTCTAGCCTCATGGAGCATGCAGTCTGGCAAGAGAGAGAACAAATTGTCACTTAAGTAAATAATGCCAGACAGTAAGGAGTGTTTTCAAAAGAAAGGTCACCCACTTCCCTGGAAGTGATAACAGGAAACCTGTATTGAATATAACACTTGGGGGGCCTGGCAGGACCATGGGCATGACTGTCACCTCCTTCCTCCTAAATTGTATGCTTCTAATAATGCAGCCCAGGGTATCTGGAGTCACCCCAGTCCCTCTTGCTCTCACTTCCCCTAGGAAGACAGGCTGTGACACTGGCTGTGAACATGCATGAAAGGAAGAACCTAGGACAGGGTCCTGAAATGAAGGGATGGTGCTGGCCAACAGAAAGAGTGAGGGAGCTGAGACGCTGGCAGGAAAATATCTGGATTGTGAAAATACATAAAGGCAAACCTCATTTAGAACGGGGTCAGGAGCTCACACGCCCTACCACTGGAAATCCATTGCAGACCCAACAGAGAGAGAGAGAGAGAGACAGAGACAGAGACAGAGACAGAGAGAGACAGACAGAGACCTTTTGCCTCTTTATTATCCTAGCAAGAGGAAGGCAGGCTTCCTCCTCCCCCAGCAACAGCTCAGCCAATGACAGACCGTCACAAGTCAACCAATGAGAAGCCACTTCCTGCTCCCAGGTTCCTCCAATGGACTTTTTGATAGCAGCTCCTCCCAGCTTCCCGCTTCCCTCTATCAAAGAGCTCTTCTTTCCTTTCTTTCCTGGTCTTGCCCGTTGTTTTGCCGCAGCTTGCTTATTCTAGATTGTAATTCGCTATTCTTGAGTGAACTCACTATTTTAGTAAAATAACTGGCAGTTTGCTTTTTAAGGTTAATGGGATGAACGTCGAGTCAGGGGCTGGCGGGGAGATGGAGGGGGAAGGCGGAGAGATGGCGTCGAAAACAAAACTGCAGAGAAGGGCCCCAGAGAAGGAGGCTGGCCTCGGAGGGGAGGGAGGGGCAAATCCAGGGTGAGAAACAGCCGCCTCCACGACCTTGTGCCGGTCGTCCATACATACGGGTCCTGAGGATAGGTTGCTGGGGTGGGCCAGCTCACTCAAAGGGCTGGTGAAGGCAACGTTGGCTTTGTAGGTGGCCACGTCACTGTCCCTGCTCCACATGGAGAAGTCCTGCCTTTCTGCCACCAGGAGGCAAGACGAGGGCTATTCACCCCGTTCCACAGAAAGAGATCTGAAGGCTCCAAGAGATCTATAAGTCAATGGTGGAGGCCAGACATCCTGGTTATCGCAACCCCACGGCCGAAGTACCGAGCATGAGGCAGCCCGTGGTTCCTGGGGAAGGATAGAGAGAGGACTTGGCTGCCTGGCCTCCTGGGACCGTGACAGGGGGCAATCTTAGCCCAACCTGAAACTTCTAGATGTGATGGAATGAGATGACCCACAGTGGCCAGGAGGTTTTGGGGAACAGCAAACCCTATTATTCCAAAGGAAAGGAGAAGGCAAAGGAGGGGCATTCTTTGCCTTTGGTCAAGTTACTGCTCTCCTTGGTCCACCCTTAGCATCAGGCCACACCTGTCCAGACCCAGCTACAGGAAATGTCTCCAGCAACTGACAAGATGGGCTGAGCCAACTGTAGTCTGGACCACTGCAAATCATCAACTTTGGTTTAGGAAGTTAAAGGAAAGTGCTGGCCAGATAGAGAAAGAGGCTTAGCTAAGATCACACAGCATACCCATTGCAGAGTTGGGGCCAGGTAGCTTGCATCATGTGGTTGTTTTGTGGCCTCCCTGCCCCCCACCAGAGGCCACCATGAATACCACCATCTTTGTCAATGGCCAGCTGCCAAGGCCTTCATCAGAATCCCCCTCAGCCCACGCCTGCCCTGGCAGATGGGAGGGCCCAGAAAATAATCAGTAATATTCATTAGTAGAAAAATAGGAGCCACCAGAATCACGATAAAGAACTACTATTTATTGAGCACCTACAATGTGCCAGACCTGGGCTAAGTGCTTCATACACATCCTTTTTATTTATTTATTTATTTATTTATTTATTTATTTTAAATTTTTTTTTTCAATGTTTATTTATTTTTGGGACAGAGAGAGACAGAGCATGAACGGGGGAGGGGCAGAGAGAGAGGGAGACACAGAATCGGAAACAGGCTCCAGGCTCTGAGCCATCAGCCCAGAGCCCGACGCGGGGCTCGAACTCACGGACCGCGAGATCGTGACCTGGCTGAAGTCGGACGCTTAACCGACTGCGCCACCCAGGCGCCCCCATACACATCCTTTTAAGTAACACTTCCTTCGATGTGTCTGTAAGGCGGGTACTATTATATGCCCATTTTACAGATGCAGCATAGAGAGAGTACATGATTTATAGTTATTTCCTACTAATAGTTATTATTCGTGTTATTAATGATGCTGGTCAATGTTTACTACGCACTTACTACATGCTAGGCATATGGATTACTGCTTCACATGGACCACCTTGCAATTCTACCAGGTCAGTAGTAGTATCGTTTCCATTACAGAGAGGAAATGCAGGTTGAAGGACGAAGGTTAGCGGCCCGGGATCACATGCCTTGCAAACGGGAAGGAATTCAGATTTATTTGATTCCCAAACTCTTGGCTTTACATTCTTATCACGGGCTTCATAGGCGGCCTTAAAAGGATATGCACAACTTGGGGGATCTGAGCAATTTTCCAGAGAAAGGATGAAGAGGCTACACCCATTTTCCAAAGCAGTTCATGACCCAGGAGGGGTCGGGGTCCCCGGCGTTCACCCACTCTGCACAGGGCTGCTTCTGTGTGCACCTGCAGCCAAGTGGCCACAAGCCAAGAATCCCGGAGGAAGGTTCCCCACAAGGGAATTGCCAAACCCTAGCTCGGGCCGTCTCTGGGGCACCTAAAACCCAGGAGCACCCCGTAGATTTTTATCCACCCTAACTCAAGATATCTGCGTCGTGAAGGCTACTGTCCCTGTGTGTTCCTGATGGCAGCAGGGGGCACTGGATGTTCTGAACTATTGCGAGCCCTAACCTAGACACTTGGCCCCTGTGACTGCCAATGCCAGGGAGATAGATCATTTAATCAATAGTAACCTACCCCTGGCTAATGGATATGAAAAGAAGAAGCTAGCCTTCTGCGTTAGAGCATTCATAACTTCTCCATCCCAGCGACTTAATTGATCAACGAATTCCGTTTACTCCTGAGTGATCATTGGTGAGCGTGTCATAGTTTCCAGTCCCTCGCCAGCGCCACCACCGCCCCCCCCCCCCCGCCCCGGGGTAATAGCTCATGATTGCCTGAACTGGCGGCTGGCGGTGGGAGCGAGGCTGTACAAGGATAACTGATTGCTCATAATTGTCAACCAAATTGCATCCATGGTATTGAGCTTCAAAATGGACCCAAAGAAGCATCTCTATTGATCCCTTCAGGTTACAAACAAGAGGCGACTGGTCCTCAGACCCGGAGACTGGGTTCGCATTGATTTTTGTTCTTTTTCTCCCTTGAATTACCTGCAGTGGAATCTGAGGGCTGATGTTGAACCCGAAATTGTTCAAGGTCTTGCTCTTCGGGAGGTTGTGAGAGAGGGGCAGTCAGGGACCACTCTGAGACGCATCCACACCAGCTGGGAGCTCTGCTTCCTTGCTGGAAGGTGGCCAAGGGCAGTGCACTTCCTCCGACCTTCGCCCCCTCTGCCTCCATGCCTTCGTGCCTTCGTGCACTGCCTCCGACAGTGGCCCCCTCTGTGCCCTCCTGCATGCGCAGTCCTGGGGCCTCTCTGCCATGGGTCCTCCACAAACCCCGAGCTCAAGGGGCTTGAGGGGGTCAGTAAACGGCCTGCCACACAGCTGGTGCTCAGTAAACATCCACCGACTGAATGTCCCATCAAAACTGGCAGGCAGTGGGCTCTCCCGGCATGCCCACATTTCCAGATTTGATGGCACAGAGACTCAGGCTGTGCCACATCTGGAAAGTAAACACGGTAACAGTAATTCCAAACAATCCCTCACATTTTAAGAACAGATTTTATTGTATTCTCTCAAGAACCCTACAAAGTAGGTGCTTTTGTTCCCCCATTTTACACAGACGGAAACTGAGGCGCAGAGAGGTCAAGTAACGTGTCCAAAGTTGCCCGTTCACTGGGAAAGCCAAGACCCAAGTTTGCAGGTGTCTGATGTGAAAAACACACATTGCTGTATCTCACCGTCTCCGGGGCAGAAAGACGGCCCCCTTGCTAAGCAGCCCGCCAGGTGCCAGGCACTCTCGGCCCTGCTACCCACACAGCCTTCACCTTCATCCTGTGAGGCAGACGTTATCACCTCTGTTCACCAACGGGGAACCGGATGCTCAGGAAGGAGACGTGACTCACCCACAGTCACACAGTCACTAAGCGGAAGAGCCCTGTTGCTCCCCGGCGACATGTCCCCAGAGACCTGTGCTTTTCCTTAGTAGCCAGCCCCAACGGCCGCTTCTAGACTCGGAATCCACAGCAATGACGCCAAAACCCCACGTCACACCCACCCAAGACTTACCGCGTACACCCCACAAGCAGTCCCTTTGCTCACTGGACGGGGATCGCCGGCCACTCCCATTTCACAGGCGAGAAAACAGACACACCGGAAAGTTAAAACTGCTTTCCTTAATTCTTTGTCAAGGCATCCTTCGGGCCCATCAGGTTCCAGGGAAGTTTTCCTGCCAACGGGCAGGCTGGAGGCATGGACAGGAAATGAGAGCTGGCGGGCGTTAGCGATAGCCTGAGCTCCAGAACAGGCAGCAAAATGCCCCGCTGACCGATCTCCATTCGGCATCGGATGGAGGGTGTCTTCCGAGAACCCGGGGAGCAGCCTGGAGTTGATTTCAGAAGTCTGGGCTCGGCCCCAGGCCGACAACCCTGCAGCTTGGCAGGGGAACATGAGGCGTGGGGCAGAGCCCGCTCAGCAGGCACCCGCTTAATGAAATCACCAGCTGGGAGGTGAGTGGCCAGCCTACCCTCTAGATCCACCTTCACGGCTTCCGGGCCCCTCTGCCCTCCTCCCGCTGGGTGGGCCCAGACAGCAGCTGTCTCTTTAATAAACGGCTCAGCCAGTATGCTTCCAAGCCCAGAAAACATGAGAAGGGCCTGGAGTGCATCAGCAGTGTCCCGGGGGCCTCCCAGGCTGCTGCGGGACAGAGCTGTCCCCGCAGATGACATCCAGGGCTCCAGAGACATTCCTCCTGCCAGGTGGTCCTGCCAGGAAAGAGAGTACTTCCTCGGGTTTGACCAAAATCTCTCATGCTTTTCTTTAGTTCCCCCCCCCTTTTTTTTTTAAGTGTAGCATCTATTAATTCACGTTTCGTTCGTTTGTTTTGATTTGGTTTCGACACCTGTTTTATTTTAAAATCACTTTCTTGATCTTCAGAGAAGTGGGCAAACGAAGATGCTTATTTTGCCTGGTTTTTGGTAAACAAAACCTGGAAATAATCTAAACATATCCGTTAGAGGGGATTAATTCAGAAAAATACAGAACGTCTGAAGGGTCCCTTCTTAAACTTGAGCTGCGTCAGAGTCACCGCCGATTAAAGCACGGATTCCTGGACCGCACTCCCAGAATTTCTGATGCGGTAGGTCTGGGGCCAGGGCCTGAGAATTCGCATTTCCAACAAGTTCCCAGATGACCCTGGAGCGAACCTTGAGAGCCGCCACCAGTCTGCACTGAAACATACTATACCGACATTAACAACAGTGCTGTCGAAGAGTATTGTTGATTTGAGAAAATACGCGTGATGTGTTGCAAAGTGAAAAAGCAATAAGTGTAAATATTACCTTAAATGTGATTACATATTATATATATATATATATATATGTGTGTGTGTGTGTGTGTGTGTGTGTGTGTGTGTGTATGTATAAATGTGTGTATAGAAAGAAAGGTAGTGGGGCGCCTGGGTGGCTCAGTCAGTGGAGTGTTTGTTTGACTTCAGCTCAGGTCATGATCTCATGGTTCATGAGTTCAAGCCCTGCATCAGGCTCTGTGCTGTCAGGGCAGAGCCTGCTTCAGATCCCCTGTCTCCCTCTCTCTTTGCTCCTCCCCTGCTCGTTCTCTCCCTCCCTCTCTCTCTCTCTCTCTCTGTCTCTCTCAGAAAGAAAAAAAAGAAAAGGAAAGGAAAAAGAAAGGAAGGTGACTAGGATATAACCAGAGTCAGAAGCTGAATAAATGTGGTGGTGATCTGGGTGGGCTTAGGGTCAGAAAGGGTTTGGATTCCAGCTTTGCTTCTTCCCACCTAATGTGAATGACTTTGAACAAACTGTGTGATCCTCTGAGGGTCACTTTACTTATCTGTAAATTGGGAATAAATACTTGCACGACCCTACAGGGCTGTTGTGAGGACAAAATAAAACCGTGCATAAAAACCTCAAATGTAATGGCTGGTGTATATTGTCATAAGAGCTCAAAAAATATATATACCTGTGCTACACATCAATGCCATTAACAGTGAGTATCTGCAGAGAGTGGGTTTAGGTCAATTTTTTTAAATTGATCTTTTTCTGTGTTTTACAAGTTTCCAGGTTGGGTGTATGTTACTTTTATCATTAAGAGAAAGCACAAAAAAATATTACCTGTATACTAATCACCTCCCGAATCCCCAAGTTCTTTTGTGTGGATTTCTTCAGACATAGGCAACATTTTTTCAAGCAAAACAAAAACCTTCAACCCTTTGAAATTGAAAAAAAAAAAAGTTTTTTAAAGGCAGATGAAAAATTTGGAATCTTGGAGAAGCCTGAAGCATGTTAAACCTTGTTGTTCACAGCCCGGACGTCTATGATCCTTTGATGCTAAGCTCCCAGGCTCCCCAAAGGCTCTGCCCAGAAGACACCAGGGTGACTGCTTCTGGAGAAGATCTCAGAAACTGGTGCCCGAGCTCCCACGGGAGGAACAAGGGTCTTTTTTTCTCAATTCAAGCTCAAGGCTAAGGTCGTTAGAGGGAGACACCAGGACGGGGCCCCAGGATGCCGCCTCTGTCCGCCTCCCTCTTGGAAAATACGGGGCAACTCCCAGGCACACAGGAGGAGAGGCGGGAACTGAGGTCCCCGGACTGTGGTGGCAGGTCCTGGGGAAGCCTGGCAGTGCCCTGCCCGGCCTGCTACCCCAGACCGCTCGGCCTCTCGACAGCCCTGCTCCTCCATGGACACAAACCGTCTTGTCCCTAGGTCTCGGCTCTGCTGTGGGGCTCCCTGCCTGTGTCCCCTGTCCCACCTCCACGATATTAATAATAGATTAATATGTAATTGCTTTTTTTTTCATAATTGCTTAGAATGTGTTCGCTCACCACATGCCAACTCTCTGCCAAGGGTGTCCCAGGCATATTTCATCTAATCATCAGGACACCCCACCAAGTAAAAGTTATCTTGGGTCTGTGAACACAGAGGTGATTGACTCCGGGTGTGACCCACTCATAGTAAGTACCAGCTTCTGTCACTGCTTCAACCATGCACCTGTTCTCCTTGGCGATGAACAAGTCTCCTCCTCTTTCTAGCCTTTGGCTTCAGAGTCTCGACTCTACTTCCCTACCTGACTACCTGACTCTGGGGCCTCCGTGAGACCCGTGTGGTCTGGCCCCTGCCTCCATCTCCACAGTCATCTCTTGCCAAGCTTTCCTTAGCTATCTCTGCTCTAACCACACTGCTCTCTAGTCCTCAAATTCACTCTGCTCCCTCTGCCCCAGGGCCTTTGCACATGTCATTTGCACTGCTCGGTTGGCATGCTCACTTTCCTTTTTGTGCAGTTAGCCCCAAGTCACTGTTCAGATCTCAGCTCAAACGTCATTTCCTCAAGGAAGGTTTTCCTGGTCTCTCAGCTCAGCTCGAATGTCTCTGCTGCAGATTTCACGGCGTCATGTCCTTATCTTTGTATAGCATTTATAGTTTTCATTATAAATACATCCACACATTCTTTGTTTAATCTTCCCAACAGGTCTGCAAGCCTGTGAGGGCAGATGCCAGACCTGCTGCGCTCTAATTCACTGTTGAATTAGCCACACCTAGTGCAGTGCCCGGCACATAGTAGGTACTCAGTTACAGTTTCGTGAATGAATGAATGAATGAATGCACTCTCTTCTTCTGAACTTTCTTCAGGCCTGGCCCTACCTGAGTACCCAAGGTGTCCTTCTTGCTCTGTATTCCCTTTGTTCTCTCTGTCTCACTGTCTCTGGGCTCTTTCTTTGGGTGGTCTCTTTGGGTTTTGCCTCTCTCTGTAGCTATCTTGCTCTCCTGAGGTTCCACCTCGTTTAATGGCCCCAGGGCAAGGTGGCGTATCCAGTCTAGGCTGTGGGCAGGCAGGGAATATGACACTTTTCAAAAACTGCCTGACCCCGCTGAGTTCAAATACCCCCCATGAAGGAGAAATGATATTTGCTCAGAGCCCCAAGGTGCCCCCAGGGCCCATGCGGACCCTCGGTGGCAATCCTTGTGGGCGCGGGGTCTGGTGGGGCTGTGGTTTTACAGGGGTGTGATCTCAGGGACCACCCCCAGGGGAGCTTTGAGCTAGGGGGAAACAGGTAAATGGCCCCGAGACCGCTGTGGGGAATGGGGAAATCTCAGGGCTCCCAAACTTCCCGGCGAAGTGGATAGTCTTTTGACACTTTCCCAAATGATTTCATTGACCATGTGGCAAACGTCTTTGTGTTTGAAGAAACTGCGGGGCGTTGTGGGAGATGGAACAGTTGCTTGGCAGTGCGTCAGGGAAATTTTGCTCCTTTCTTTAGTTTCGTGTTGTGTGTATTTTTCTTTCTGATGAAAACTGCATGTGGTTTCTAGGCAAAAACAGGTCCGGAGGGGCTGGAGTGAGAACTTGTCAGTCTTTGCAGAGAAATCTGACACCTACTCTTGGCTGAGGGAGCCCAGGGACCCCGGAGGACAGGAAGAAGAGAGTCTTGGGGACAGCTCTGGGCAGCGCTGTAGCAATTACATCCTTATGTGGGGTGGCACCCCATGGTGGCCCTTCTACAACAGCATAGCCCAGTAGGAAGGCAGTGCAAGCCGCAAACGTGAGCCCCATAGTAACTTTAGATTTTTCTGGTAACTACATTTTTAAAAGTAAAGAAGCAGGTAGCATTTGTAACATATATGATATTTATATTACATTCGTTATATATATCTTATTTATCTTACTTTATTTAACCCAACATATCTGAAATATTACCATTTCTATGTATAATCAATATAAAAATTATTAATGAGCTGTTTTACATTCTGGTTTCCGTACTAAGTCTTTGGAGTCTGACATGCACTCGTCGTGCATGTCAGCGTGGCCCTGCCATCCTTCTAGTGCTTGGTAGCCATCCATGGCTGGCAGCTACCGGAGCGAACAGGACACGGTCTCAGGCTTCGAAGGTCACGGGGCTTCTTTTTTTTTTTTTTTTCTTTTTTTAAGTTTATTTATTTATTTTGAGAGAGAGAGAGAGAGAGAGAGAGAGAGAGAATCCCAAGCAGGCTCCACACTGCCAGCGCAGAGCCCAGTGCGGGGCTTGAACTCACAAACTGTGAGATCATGACCTGAGCTTGAAATCCAGTCGGATGCTGTATCGACTGAGCCCCCCAGGGGCCCCCCAGAGCTTCTTCATAATGAGCTCCTCCTCTGGAATTAGACAGAAGTGGCTTGCTGGTCCCTCCTCCAGCTCTCCTCAAGTCAGAGTCAGGTACCAACCCCCCCCCCCCAAGGTCACCTGAAGGTCATCCTTGAGCCACCGCCTTATCTCGCCCACCTCCAAACCTCCAATGAACACGCAGCCCTTCCTTCTAAAGGATATCCGCAGTCGGTTCACTCATTTCCACCCCCACACGGGGCCTCGCCACTGCTTCCTCCTACATCGCTGTCATAGCCTCCAGCTGGCCTCCTGCCTTCTCCATCCCAAATAACCGTAATTCTAGAAAGCAAATGCAAACACATCTCTCCTCTGCTTAGAATCCTCCGCGCACTCGGAATAAATTCCCCCCGCCTTCCAGAGCATGGATGACAAAGCACGCGTCACTGGCCCTTCTCCCTCGACACCCCGGTCTTCCACTCTCGGTCCTCACTTGCCCCCAGCCACTCCAGGCCCCTTTCTGCTCCTGGAACACCCCATGCTGGTTCCAACCTCAGGGCCTTTGCATTTGCTGTTCCCTCTGCTGTGCCACGCTCTTCTCCAGGGCTGGCTTCTTCTCATCCTTGATACCTTAAAGGAGATGTTACTTCCTCAGGAGGATCCTCTCTGACCGTCCTGTCAAAACTACCCCATCACTCCTCCCCAGGCACGATCACATCACTCTATTTTTTACCCCTATTTTTACTCTATTTATGACAGCCTGAAATTTTCTTGTGTATTTACCGATTGACTTGTATTTCTCTGTTCCTGCCCGGCTGAATGTAAGCTCCGCAAGAGCCGGGGCCCTGTCTACCTTTTCAGTGCCAGCCCCTGTTGTTGAATGAATGACTGATTCGAGTTTGAATTCCATCTGCACCCCCGTAATTACTGCGTAAACACAGCAAGTAACCTCACTTCTCGGAGCCTCGGTTGCCTCATCTATAAAATGGGGATAATGATAGTAGCAATAGCTGCATTGGTCAGCATTTGCTGCGGTTAACAGCAGTCCTGATATCTTGAAGCTTGTACAAGCAGCATTTGTTTCTTGCTCTCATTACATGGGGACCGCAGCTTTCCTGCCCTTGGCCGGACTTGGCTGGGCTCTACATGTCTTGTTGTACCACGTCCCAGGCTGAAGAACCAACCATAATCTAGAACACGCTGCTCTCATGGTGGAGGCAGGCCGGAGACAGCAAGCAGAAGATGCTCTTCAAAGCTCTTCTGGGACCTGGAACACCAGTTCAACCTGTCTGCACTCCAGTGGCCACAGCATGTCACCTGCCCCAGCCCGGTCACAGTGGGGAGAGGCTGCGTAATCCTCTTGCAAGAATGAGCGTTGGGGCGCCTGGGTGGCTCACTCGGTTAAGCATCCGGCTTCGGCTCAGGTCACAATCTCATGGTTTGTGGGTTCGAGCCCCGCGTCGGGGTCCGACAGCTCCGAGCCTGCTTTGGAATCTGTGACTCCCCCTCTCTCTCTGTCCCCTCCCCAGCTCATGCTCTGTCTCTGTCTCTCAAAAAATAAATAAACGTTAAAGAAAAAAAATTAAAAAAAAAAAAAAAAAAAGAACGAGCTTGTAGTTGGGGACTATCACCACCATACTAGCTAACATTTATGTATTGCTCACCATGTGCCAGGCTGTATTCCAAGCATTGAGGTAGATGCTATTTTTGCCATCATACAGATGGGGAAACAGAGGTAAACAGGTTAAATAACACGGCCAAGGCCACCTGCCAGGAAGAATTTGAGCAGCGTCGGCCCAGCTCTACACCATTGCTTGCTATCTGGCTCATAACGATGGCAGGCCTCGGCAATTAACACGCTCAGCCCCAGTGAACGTTCTCTCTGCTACCCCTGCTAGTATTTAGTAGTGATTCTTTCTAGGAAGTTCCCTCGTTCACACCAAGAAGTATTTTTCTTAAATCCACCCACTCCGTCTGGGTCCATGTGATGTCAAACATTCACCAGGAGCTAAGAGAGAGAGGGGAAGGACAGAGGAGTCTGGCAGTGTCCCCTGGGTGTATCTGTGTTCCCGAAGATGTCCTTGTAGCCAGATGTCTTTCCACAGAGAGAGGAGATGTTCCCTTGGAACCAAAAGGTGGCCTTCACCCGCTGTGCCACCAGGCGATGAGGTTATGTTTTCCATTGACCCCCCCTTCAGGGAGACGAGCACTAACACTCGGCAAGGGCCTTATGTTCAAATCCTCCACTTCTCCACACAACCCAAAAGATAGCTACCCGCTCATCCCATTGTACCAATGAGAAGACTGAGGCCCAGAGAAATGAAGCGAGCTGCTCAAGGTCACAAGCTAAGAAATGACAAAGCCAGCAGTCGACCCCAGATAAAGGACCCGGGGTTGCAAAGCTGGTGCTCTCCCTGCGGATGGCAGAACTTTTATCAAGGAGGAGGAACAAACACAGTCGCCCTTTACCATCGACGCGCTCCGTGGAGACTTGTTCCACCCAATTTCACATTCGTTGGCCTCCCCTCCAATGTCCGTGCTGCACATTGCGCCCTTGGGCACAAACACAGGGGCGCGTTCATTCATTCACTCGGCCTCTCACACCAAGCGTGGGCCATTCATTCACTCACCCATTCACGAATTCACACGATCGCCCATCCATTCATCGATCCATTGATCCATTGATCCATTTACTCTTTGTGTCTTGTTCAGATATGCTCCCGCCTCTGGGTCATGTTATGGAAACTCAAGTTTCGGGGGGGTGGGGGTGGGGGGGGGACCTGAGTCAGGTCCAAATTGAGGTATTCCTGGTATGCGTTAGCATCCAAAGAGGGTGGGGAACAGGACCCATTCCCCCTGGTGTGATGGGAGGGCAGCTCCAGAAGGACAGTTGTCAGGAAGGAGGCAGGGCGAGGCACGGGGGCACGGCGCTCTCCCTCCTGGATCTAGGGAATTCGGAAGCCCGAGGCTCTGAGTACCTTTGGGCCTCGGCACGGAGAGCGAGATGGGGTTGTCCTCCTCGGGGGGCACTTAGGAAGCGAGAGGGGCATGTTGACCCACAGCTGCTTCACCAATCAGCCATAAAGTGATGGAGAACTATTGTTGCCGCAGCCCTGGTTGGCAGCATAGGGGCCCCTCATCACTGCCTGCTTGGCCTCTCTTAACCAGAACTCAATGTGAGCAGCTGGGATAGGATGGGGGTGGTGGGGCGGGGGGCGGGGGCTGAAGGCCTTGTTCTGCATCAACCCCATTATCCAGATAAAACATCTCAAACGACAACATCAACACGTCAACCAGCTGTGCGTCTGCACCACGCCCCCCATTTGTGGGTCTGGAAACAATCGTGTGGCCCACCAAATCGTTCCCTTCCAGCCCAGATGTTGGGTGCGACAGAGACCCAGCCAGAGACCGAGAGCGAGGGGGAGAAGAACAGAAGGGCGAGGGGAGGGAGGGAGGCGATGTTTGCCAAATGATTAAAAAATTAAAGGGATTTCTATGCAGAGAAAATATTTAGCTTGGCATTGTCTTCTCAACCAAACGTTGGCTTCCAAGAGAAAACACTGGCACTGGCAGTGAACGTTCGCTAAATGAAAACAATTGTCGCCTTCCCAGCAGCCGTAGAAAATGCCTTTGTTTGGGCTGGTGGTGCCTGGGCCAAAAACGGCGTCTCCAGAAGCTGCCCCCAATTTCTGAGAGGCTTTGGGGAGAGGACGACTCGCCACAAGTCCATTGTCCCAGTAGGACCCGCTAGTCTCCCAGGTGAGGCTGTGCAGAATGGCTGCGTCCCTCTCCAGGGTCAGGGTGGGGGCTGAGAGGAGGCAGGTGAGAGGCAGGAGGGAGGGAGGAGGAGGGGGGAAGGGGGAGGAGAGAGGCAGACGGTTGCAGCTGCGGGGAAAGTGCTTGAACGGGGAGAAGAGAGGGAGAAGAGAAGATCGTGGAGGAGCTCGATGGAATCTGACAACAATGGCGTCCTCAGGGTGGTAGTGACCTTCCAGCTCTGTGTTGTGGAGGAGGCCTTTTGATAGCCACAATAGAGAAGGCTTTAGGCGCTTTGTCTTGCCGAATCCTCATCCACAAACAAGGTACTCGGCAGAATCTGGATTTTGACAGGAGGAGCAAACTGAGGCCCAGAGGAGGGGAGCACTTTGCCCAAATCCCAGACCTTAGGGAGCAGGACGGGAAACCAGAGGCCAAGGTCTTACCCACGAGGCAAAGAACCAATGGCCTCGGAGTCTCTGGAGTGGGGCTTGGGAATCTGTGCGGCTGACCCAGCCCTGGGGACCCAGCCTTCCGCCTGCTGTGCTCTGTGCCTCCTGGGCTCCCACACCCCTGGGGATTCTCAGCCTTCTCTCCCCACTCCCAGGGAGGTTTCGTTAGAGGGCTCCATGACTTAACTATTTTATTTTATTTTTTTTATTTTTAGAGAGAGAGAAAAAGAGGAGCAGAGAGAGAGAGAGAATCCCAAGCAGTCTCCACACTCAGCACAGAGCCCGCCACAGGGCTCGATCCCACGACCCTGAGATCGTGACCTGAGCTGAAATCGGGAGTCAGAGGCTCTACCGACCCAGCCACCCAGGCATCCCAAGGGTTCCATGAAGACCACTGGGCTGGACCAAACCATCTGAGAGAGAGGGCAGGGAGGTCCCAGGAGATCCCCGGGGCATGGGGTCACTGTCTTTGCCCGGACACCAGGCCCGTGCAGAGACCGTGCTGCCCTCCCTGGGGCTGATGACAGCTGCAGAGGCAGTGCTGTCATAACAAGCACCCTGAGGCCAACTGTACCCTTGTCACCAGCCCTGACACCCCCCCAGTCAGTTTTCACCCAAGTGCCTGGGGCGGTCCTCAAGGGGGGATGGGCCACTGTCTCTAGATGGCCCCCTCTGAAAATGGGCCTGTCACTGTATACCCATCTTGGTCATACCCAGTCATCGTGGGGCAGGCCAGCAGCCGACACCCTATGATTCTTTGAGCATTCATTCATTCATTCATTCATTCATTCAACATTGTCTATGGGCCCTGTAGTGGGCACTGAGAAATCCAGATGCCTGGGAAATGACCCCTGCCTCCCTGAAGCCCCAAGGCCCACCGGGGTGTGACCAACAAAGGGACGCCGAGTATTCTGGAAGCAGGACTCTCCCCTATACCCGCCACCATCCCGCCCCCACCGGACTCACCCCTTCAACTGCCCACTGACCATTGGTTTGGACATCCCACAGCCATCTTGCTTTGACACGTCCGAAATGGAATTCCTGCTCTTGCTCAGACCTGTCCTGCACGGTCTTGTCATCTCACTGCAGGACAGCACCCTCCCTCCAGGGGCTCAGGACAAAAAGCCAGTGGCTTTGTTGACCCTCTCTTAACACCTCACGTCACAGCCACCCTCTCAGCTCCACCTCCTTGGGTCCAGAACCCAACCACTCACCGCTCCCACTGCCACGAGCCTGGCCCCGGTCACCCCTGATCCCTGCCAGGTGTCACCTTAGCCTCCTTACCTGTCCCCTTTGCCCTGGTTCTTGGGTTACCTGCTCCTCTCCCCTGTGCCTCTCTGTCCAGCTAATGCTACTGCAGGCAGAGAACTTCGCCCTGGCTGTTCCCTCTGCCTGGAAGGCTCCTCCCCCACCCCCCACAAGATCCCCAGAGCTCACCCTCTCACCGCCTTCAGTTGTTACTCAGGGGTGCCTGGGTGGCTCCGTCCGTTAAGTATCTGACTCTTGATCTCGGCACAGGTCATGATCTCATGGTTCGAGAGTTTGAGCCCCGCATCGAGCTCTGCGCTAACGGCACGGAGCCTGCTTGGGGTCTCCTTCTCTCCCTCTCTCTCTGCCCCTCCTCTCTTCTCTCTCTCCTCCTCTCCAAATAAATAAAACTTAAAAAAACAAAGATCGTTGTACTCAAATGTCACCTTCGCAACAGGGCGTCCCTGGCCTCCCTGATGGAAAGGGCAGCCTACTCCCTACCCTTAAGCCCCGATACCCTCTCCCCAGCCACAACCCTTGCCGTCCCCATACACCACCCTAGGTCGTTTTCACATTTATCTTGTCACCGTCCGCCTCCCTGCCTGCCCCGCTCCCACCAAGAAGACGAGTGTGGCAAGGGCAAGGCTGGTCGCTCCTTTTTCTCGCCGCTGTGTTCTCAGCACGGAGGACAGCGCCTGGCCCTCAGCACACGCATCTGAGCGAGTGAACAGTGAACACAGAGAAGAGGGGCCGGTGATGTGGGGGGAGGGGCGCTCTGATTTGGGAGCCTGCAGATCTTTGACAGGAAGTCCCCCCCCCCACACACACACCACACCGGTCGTGGGCACGAAGGTGCAACGAGGAAGATCAGGAAGTCACTGAGAGCCAGGGGCAAGGACAGTTTTTGCTGAATGTCCAGTAGCCCTCCCTGTGCTGCCATCTGGGGGTACAGGGCCGGCCCCTGGTCTCAGGGGGTCCCCCTCTTTCCACGGTTCTGCTTTCGGAGCATCCCCTCGAGGCTGAGCTCAGAGAGATCCCCAGAGGAAGTGATGGGGTGATGGTAGGAGGGAGGGGACCGTGCAAAAGGGGGAGGGTGGGGCCTGGGGACATCCTGAGGACACTGGGAGAGCTGGGCCGAGGTCCCAGAGGGACTTCCAGGGGCGGTTCCATACTTTTTTTGTCCCTCAGAGTGTATTAGTCATACACTGTTATTCATAACACACTCTGTTTCATGACCACGCTTTTTTTTTTTTTTTTAATGATTTTTAATTCTTTCTCTCACTTGTAATGTAACAAACAACCGGGACCCTACACTCCAAGCACAGATCAGAACGTCCTCTAGTTGTTCCTTCGCTCTTCCGTTCTCGTCGTTTCTCCGGCCCGTCAGCTTCTCCTTTCTTCTCCCTCTTCTCTTCCCTCCCTACACTCCTTCGCTCCTCTCCTGACTTTCTTTGCTCTCTCTCTGTCTCTCTATCCCTCTCTCCTCCCTTCCTCCTTCCTCAGTTTTAGCCCAGGATACGTGCCTAAGCGACTCATCATCTCCTCTGCCTTCATTCGGAGCCTCATCAGCCAGGCCTCGGACGGTATGAAGTCTTCTGAGACCCTGGTTTTACCCTCCGTCAGCCACCGGAATTGACCCAGGCTGCTGTGTGTAGCCCCGGGCCCATCATTTGCCGCTGTTCCCCATCATTCCACAGCGTGAGCTTTACCCTGTGGGTTTAACCTTGCTTCCAGAATGGGACACTTGGGTTCTTTCCGGCTTTCTGTGTCTTTACGTTTACTTTTATGAACGCCGCTGCCCTGAGCCTTCCTCGGTGTCTCCTGGGGCACAGGGGCAAGGGCTTCTGCGCACATATACCTTGGGGCGGAATTGGTGGGGCAGAGGATGTTTGAATCGTTTGATTTGACAAGACAATGTCAGATTGTTTTCCAGGGTCGTCGTGTCAACGTATACCTCTAGGGGCACCTGGGTGGCTCAGTCGGTTAAGCGTCCGACTTCAGCTCAGGTCATGATCTCACAGTTTGTGGGATCGGGCCCCACGTCGGGCTCCATGCTGACAGCTCAGAGCCTGGAGCCTGCTTCCCATTCTGTGTCTCCCTCTCTCTCTCTACCCCTCCCTCACTCACACTCTGTCTCTCAAAAATGAATGGACGCTAAAAAGAAATTAAAAACAAAACCAAAACAACTTGCCCTGCTAGCAACACTTGAAGCCGCCTCGTGGCATCGTCAGGCTTCTTGGTTTTTACGGACTGAATGGGCGTGAATGGGAGCGTGCTGTGGCCTTCCCCAGATTCTCCACAGTCCCTTCTGCCTTTTTGGTTCTGACCTCGGGTGGAGTCCAAGTTTGTTTTTCTAATATCTAAGGGCTAATATCTAATATCTGAGGGCTGCCTCACTCAGCCCTCAATCCGTAACCCAAATGGGCCCAGGCCCCCAGAACCCTGGTGCAGGCTGCCTTGAAGAGCCTCCCAAAGTTTATTTATTTATTATCAGAGAGAGAGAAAGTGTGCACGCGCATGTGGGGGAGGGGCGAAAAGAGAATCCCAAGCAGGATCTGCAGTCAGTGAAGAGCCCCATGCGGGGCTCGATCCCACCAACCGTGAGATCATGACGTAAGCTGAAATCGAGAGTCAGACGCTCAACGGACTGGGCCACCCAGGCGCCCCAAGACCCCTCCACTTCTGACCCCAAGACCTTTCCTTCTCTCCCCCTCTCCTTAAAGCCATTCGACGAGCTCCCCCGAGTCACCGCCACACCCTTCAATCCAAAGCAATACCATCAGGAAAATGGGCCAAAGCGTAATGGGACCATCTAAACAGCATCGCTTGCGGAAAGATCTCTTTTGCTCCATGATGTGGGTTTTCTGCACCTGTTCCCTCGTCTGCCCAGCCTTCCTCAGCCCCTTCTGCTCACTTCATCACCGAGCTCCTGACCCGGCCTGACCAGGCATGGCGGAGGCAGGGAAGGAACCCCACTCATGCCAGGGGCGTGCCCAGCCTTGTCTAACGTGCCTGCCCGACCTCTCCGCCAGCCTCTCTGGATGCTTCTGCCCCTGCCTCTGCCCTCCCTTCCCTCTGGCTGCTTGCTGGGCCACCCCAAACGCTCTGGAGCTGCCCAGCTAGAGGCAGAAGCCAGGCCTCCTCACCCCCAGGTGCTCTCCCTGGACACTGGCCCAGGCCCTCCAAAAGCAGGCAAGCCCTGCCTCCATTTTGCTGCCACCCCCCCAAAGGGAGCCTTCGGTGGTCCCACCTGCGCTTTTGTTTTTACCCCCCCACCCCCAGTCCTCTTCAGCCATCGTCAGCACACACGCGGCCTCGCTCAGCTGGTCAGAGCACAGAGGCCTCCGTCACTGTCTGCAGAGGTAGCTGGCACCAGCCACGGGCACGGGCGCGTCTGCTGGGTTGGCGCTGAAGGTTCATTAGTCAGGCTGCTAGAAACATCTCCGAGTCCGTTTCCACCTTTGGCTTCTCTCCCTGTTCCCGCCCCCGCTGTCAAGTCCAGGATTCTTCCTCCAAACTCTCCGGATCACGAGGAAATCAGAGCATTCCAACGTGGGGCTCAAGTTCACTGTTCGGGTTCAGGTGTCTGCTCTTTGTGCAGACATTTAAACTCCGGCCTGATCGCTCTCCTGAACTCTCCCACGAGTGCCGAGAACTGGCGCGTAGCAGGTGCCCAGGAAATGTTTGCCGAATGAACGAACTGCTTTCCTTCCCTTTCCCGAGAACGCGGTCCCTAAGGGGCTCCTCCTAAACTGCTCCATATGTTATGGCCACACCTTGCACCTTCCCCTCCGGGCAACCAGCACCGGAGCCTCCAGCTGTCTCCCTCAGCTGCTCGGGGTTCTCGCTCTCCCCAGCCCGGCCTGAGCTACCGGGACCCCGGAGCCCGTGGGTCGGACGAGGCCGGGTGCTCCGTGGTTGTGAGTGTGGCTTTGCCGCGGAAGTAAGGATGGGCACCGCTTCGCTGGCCCGCCTTCCTCCTGTCCCCTCGCTCTGGCTCTAAACTGACCTAATTGCTCAGTCTCCTTGCCGAGTGGCTGAGTCGGGGGGAATTCACTGTGTGGGCCCCCGGGGAGGGAGGTGGTGGCACAGGGGGCTGTAACAGAGGCTCCTGCGCAGCTCAGAGCTGCCCCTATGGAGCCCCTTCTGGCCGGGGGCAGGTGTGGGCCGTCCCTCCCCTGGATCTGCAGGTCGCCACCAGAGCTCCTCTTTGTCCCCTGATGAGGCCCATTAGCTTCAGACTCAGTGTGGCCAGTCTCCCTGCGGGTGCTGCACGTTACCGGGCTCCTCCAGCCCTCCTCCTGAGAACAGATCTAACTCCCCTGCCCTCCGAAAGTCACCCCTGGTCCCCACCTCCACTTCCCCCCACTTCCCAGGCCACGGGGCTTCTTGAGACCAGTGATTCCTATTGTCGCGCAACGGACCTTTGCCAGCCCAGCGTCCCCAAGGCCTCCAGGCAGGTGGCTGGACCTGCTTCCCCTCCCCCCAACCCACTGTGGCGGTTAGGGCCCGAGCCCGGGTCCTGCCAATCGATGCAGACAGGTTTTCGCAGCATCCCCTCTGCCATCTGTGTTCCAGAACAGCCGGCCGCTCCCTCCGGCACCCAGCGCTGCCCCTTTCCTTTGGGTTCCTCCAAGTGCTCCAACACGCGGCATTTGTGTGCCCCCGACTTTAGTGAAGTTTGGGAGGTGGGGGTGGAGAGCTTTGCACGTCGGCCAGCGCAGTGCACAAGCCGGAAGTCTGCCCTTACAAGTCAGGGAGACAGCGCATTCCTCCTGGGAGCCCACAGTGTGGCTGGGTCTCACTCCCGATCCCGGTCCCTGCTCTTGGCTCCTGGCTTTCCTCTCTCCTAACTGCTCTGAAACTCCAAATTCTTCTACTCGGTTTTAGAAAGCAACTCATCTCTTTTCCTCTACTTCCTTCTCTTTCTGGCTGCTTCTGACCACGTCCTGAGATGGGGAGGCAGGCAGTGGATTTCACCTTTCACTCCCCACATCCAGACATCATTAAGGGACTTTCCTCAACAAAAGCCCTTGTTTCCCAGAGAGGAATTCTGCATCTGTTGTCTTTTAGGTTTATTTATTTATTTGGAGAGAGAGAGAGAGAATGAGAGAGAGCAAGTGAGGGAGAGGCAGAGAGAGAGAGATGAAGAGAGAATCCCGAGCAGGCTCCAAGCTGTCAGAGCAGAACCGAACTCAGGGCTCAAACCCACGAACTGCGAGACCATGATCTGAGCCAAAACCAAGAGTCGGACGCTTAACTGACTGAGCCACCCGGGTACCCCTGCATCTGTTGCTGCATAAGTTGCTGTCTTTTTTTTAAAGTAGCCTCCATGCCCAGCATGGAGGCCATTGCAGGGCTTGAACTCACAACCCTGAGATCAAGAACCTGAACTGAGATCAAGAGTCAGACACTTAACCAACAGAGCCAGATTTCTAGAATCTACACACCCTGATATGTTTATTGCACTCATCCACCAGTATCTGACAAGCTCTGAGGGAACATTTGGGGATGGGGGGATGGCCAGGACTCGGTCCCTGTCCTTATGGGCCCCCCCCCCCATGGGGCAGGAGGATGTGGTGACACAGTGCGACCAAGGGGCGGTGGTTTTGCCAGGAACCACAGGGACAGATAGGAGGATAACATCCGGGGCTGCTTGGGTTGATCAGGGCAGGTTCCCTTCAGGATGCCACAGCTCAGAGGGGTCTGGGTAAGTCAGAAGAAATTTACTGAGGGAACACGTGAAGAAAGGACATTCCAAGAGGAGAAAATAGCACGCGCAAAGGTACCGCTCTTAAGACCAGAGTGGGTTTGCAGAACTTCCGGTGGTTCCGTGTGACTGGACTATAGACTAGTGGGGGAGAGGCTAGAAGCGAGGTTGGGGAGGACAGGGCAGTAAGAGGGGTCAGGTCAGAGAGGGGCCTCCAAAGTCCAGCCAGGAAATTGGGAGTCCATTATCTCATTTGTCTTCAAATCTTTTTTCCTTTTTTAACGTTTGTTTATTTTTGAGAGAGAGAGAGAGGGAGGGGCAGAAAGATGGAGACAGAGGATCCGAAGCAGGCTCCACGCAAGGAGCACAGAGTCTGATGCGGGGCTCGAACTCACAAACTGTGAGACCACGACCTGAACCCGCACCGAGATTCAGCAGCTTAACTGGCTGAGCCACCCAGGTGCCCCGTCTTCAAATCTTGTTAAGTGAGGCGGGGGCCAAGGTATCAGATGACAAAGTCCATTTCACAGATGACAAAACTGAGACTCAGAACTGTCTGTCTGGGCTGTTCAGCTGACACTGAGCTCCTCCTGCTCCCACACAAGCCTCACTTGATTTTGTTAAAGTTTATTTTAGACATTAGCCGCTTCTCTGAACTTTGAACTTGAGAGTTGAACTTTGCCCAGTTCTCCCAACCCCCTCAGCTGGGCCTCAAGTCCCCAGAGAGCATGGCCCCCAGGCTCTGCCTTGTTCACACCCAGCAGGGGAGAAGGATATCCGGACCCTCAGGAAATCAACCCGCCCTCCCCTCCCACCACCAACTGCAAAAAGAAAGCCTCCAGTCCCCAGGGAACTTTAGCTGACCTCTGTGGCCAACAGGCCACTTGTCTGACCTGCAAAGAAAGGCCAAGGAAAATGGATTAAGGAGCCAAGCGCCCTCTGGAAGGAGAGAACACCATCCGCATACAGCTCAGGGAGAAAAGCTGCCGTGGGCAGGGCTTGACAATGTCAAATACTCTAAGACCTCCATCCCCCTCCCCTCGTCCTCACCGTCCAGAATCCTTCCAAAGCTGTGCAGAAATGGAGGTGGCCGTGGATTATGCCCCCAGGTGTTCACAGAACCCAAGGAGGGATCGGCTCCTTAATGGCCATTGACTTTCATGGTCCGGGGCCTGGGAATCACCGTGTGTTCTGATGCTCTGGACCACGTGCTATTTCCTTCCATGCACGGGGGTGCGTGTCACACGTGGGGGGTGATTGTGGACAGACGTGTATGGATACGGTGCACGCTCATCTTGTGTCTGTATGCGTACGGAAAAATAAGTATTTGTATGTGCTCCACGGCCATCTCTGTGCTCGGTGCCTTCAGGTTCGTTCTCCTGTTCGTTTGTGCGTGTCTCTACGTGCTCTGCACATATACACAGGTGCATGTGTGTGCAAGTATGTGTGTATGTGTGTGTGCTCCTCCCCACTCGTATATGTGTTTGCGTGAGCGCCCCAGGCACCTGTCTATGGGTGCGCGGTGCATGTGCTTGGGGCGCACACTCACCTGTGCGTAGATTTCTACGTATACTCCTATGGATGTGCAGTCTGTGTTGATGTGAATGCTGATCCCATATTTTGACTCCTTGAATGTTGGGAACTCTTTTCTCCCTCAAGGCCTCCGCACGCGTGCTTCCTCTGCTACTTACCTTCCCGTTCAACTTAAAGAACATATTCCCTGCTGTTTTTTCTCACGGTGTTCTACTCCTTTCCTTCAATGTACTTACGTGTATTTGTTACTGTACATTTATTTTTGTGTTAACGTGCCTCTTCCTTGTCTCCAGGAGGGTATGGAGCGTCTCTTTGAAACTGTGTGTGTGTGTGTGTGTGTGGCGGGGGGTATTTGCCATGAACTTCTAAGTAGGGGGGCATGTCTTTCTGGATGCCGACACTGATCTGTGTGCACAGATCTGTGTGGACGGTAGAGATCTGTACATGTATGTGTGTCTGCATGTATGAAGAAATGGCAGGATGTTTGTTTCTTCCACTTATCTCTGCCCTAGCTGGGGTCTCTTAGGTCCCCAACAGACACCAGGGAAGGAAAGTCGGGGTATCCAGAATGGCTGGGGAACAGGACACCGTCCTGAAGGCGAGCTGAGCAAACTGCCCCCAAGGGGTGCGCTGTCTGGCTACAGGTCTGAACAGACCCTGGCCGTGGAGCCCAGGGAAAGGACGGGGCACACAGGCGAGGAGCTGACGCCACTGTGACTTTCTCACAAATGGTTGTTCGGCACCTTTTGCGAGACCTCCTCTGGGCCATGCCCGAGCTGGGTGCTGAGGTGGGGCCCCAAGGAGGTGCTCCCATGAGCCGCGCACCAAGGACTTGCCTAATCAGGGCAGCACTGCTCAGTCTTCCCACGGCTAGTTTATCTGCCCTCTGCACTGCCCTGAGTCCCCCGGGGGCAGAGACCAGATCTGTCTTGATGAATACCAGCCAAATAATCGAGTGAATAAAGGGGTGCCCAGTCCCTCCCTCATACGTCCATTCCATTCGTCTATAGCCTTGAAGCTTGTAAAGAACCGCATCACCCACTCTCCCGGTGCCTCCTCCCTGGTGAGAGGCCCCTCACGAGTCTCTTTCATCACTTATGAAAGTGGAGAGAGGATACAAACACAACAGAACAAAACTAGGGAGGAAAGGTGGCTAATAGAACAACATGCGGCAGGAATAGAATGCTATAAAAGTAAACACGGGCAAAAGGCAGCAGACACAAAGTCTGTTAATAAACCTACTTGGGGAAAACAGCTAACGTGGTTTGAAGAAACTGCTAATAGCCCGGCCCAAGTGCCAGCCGAATGAATCCTTTTACTGGAACGGCTGGAGCCAGCGTCTGGTCTCAGCCTCTGGTCTCAGGAGGGGGGAATCCCATCGGGGAGGCTGCCCTGGCCAGTCCGCCGCTCGAGGTTGCAGTTACCTTCCCAGCAAAATGCCGATGATGTGAGACCCACATGCAGGTTTGAAGATGAAATGATAGGACCCTGGCAGGTATTAGGTGCTCAGCCCATGTCAGTTTCCTCTTTACTTACACACAGACTCCACCACACGTAGTTTCCGGTGTGTGTTCTTATGGCTGGGATTTAGTGGACCCAGGTTAATACCCTGAGCTAACATTTATTGATTTATTGGGTACAGACCCTGGGCTGGGCTCTTTACATGTGATCTCATTTAACGTACAGAACAAATCTATTATTATTCCCATTTAATCGCTGACGAAACTGAGTCTTGGGAGGGGTGAAGCCTCAGCTCAGCTCAAGGTCGCATGAGCTAGTCAAGGAAAGAGGCTAGTTCTGGGGGACCTTTGCCAGAGCCTGTGTTTCTCATCCGTGTGCTTTACAGCAAATTTGCTTAGCGATGCCCCTTTTCTCCGAGGCTCAGACTCCTGTTCTGTAAAACAAAAGGGTTAGATTACAGCATGGGTGTTCAGAATTTTCTAGCAGCTGAACACTTTTATTCAAATAAAAAAAAAAATGTATGAAATAAATCAAAAGGGAGCTGCCCTGATTGAGGCAGCAGAGCCCAGAGCCTTTCCCTCCGCCACCCCAAGGCAGCCCGAGGCACCTCTGGGACCTGGGGGGGACAGACATTTAAACATGCTGGAATAGATGATCTCTATGGACCAGGTCCTGTCCTGGAGGGTGAGGAGATCAGGGAAAGTGGCCCTGGAAACAGGAAGAGAGAAGGCGAGACCGCTACCTGCCACCCCCCTCCAATTTATAAAAGTGGAAATCAACTTAAACACTAAGATAACAAGAAAAAAACTGACGTGGAAAGCACCGGAAAGGCCCCTGAGCAGAGAGAAGCTCCAAGCGGGGACGTGGCCTGGGGGTGTGGGCCGGAAGTCCAGCTCCCACCCCCTGAAGGAGGGGCTCCCCGCCTCTCTCAGCACTGGGAGCCCCATGCCCGATTGGAGAGCCTTTGTTTGAAGTCCTGATTCATGCAGCTGCTTGCTGCAAACTATGCATTAAGTTGCCAGCCAAGATTCAAAATTGTAAAATAATTGTGGTGGCGAAATTATTCACAAATCCATCCAGGACGGGTGCTTCAGGAAGGCGGTCAGATTTACATTGAGCACATGGTGACATAATTCAGGCTAAACAGATAAGCTTGTTCTGCTCCTGACAGAAGCAATTCCCAGGAGACTGCGGGGTAATGCCAGGCCAATTACACGCCGGGCCCGGGGAAGGGCAAGCCCATCGCCACTGAGGGTGACACGCAGTGACAAGGGGGCAGGTCACGCCCGAAGGGGAGTGTCTTCATGAGACCTGAGCAAGCATAGGAGGCCAAGGGACGTGGCGTCCTTGTCGTGGGGTGGAGCCCATGCGGGCAGGGATGGGGGTGCCCGGGAGAGGACCAGGGTGAGGTCAAGCTTTAAGCCAGCCAGTGAATCAGCCGGCCAGCTCGTTAACCAGATCATATCAGGTTCCAGGAGGAGGCAACGGCGTCCTTCAAATGACGAGATGGGCTCTGCCCCTTTGGTGGGGGTGGGGGGGTACATCTATTTGCACTGGATCAAGTTCCAGGTGCCAGGTGCACCACTATGACGGCTTTGTCGGTATCTCTCCCCCCAGTGCACTTGAATACTTTTTCTTCTTTTTTTTTTTTTTTTTTTTTGCCAGTGTAAGTTGCTTTCCATGGCTCTTTACCAAGGAGACAGGTGTTTTTTTATATTCCCCACAACGGTTTTTTCACTCTTATCAAATAAAGCTGGTCGTGATAATAGCTAACGTTTGTTGAATGCTGCGCTAAGAATTTTACAAACATTATTTCACTTTAACCCTCGAAAGCAGTGATTTTCAAACTTACACAGGAATCTAAATCACCTGTGTGGCTTTCTAAACCACCGACAACTGCTCTCCACCCCCAGCGTTTCTGATTCAGAAGGTCCAGGGTCCAGACTGAGAATGTGCGCTTCATTTTTTTGTTAAGTATTTTTTTAAGTTTATTTATTTTTGAGAGAGAGAAAGAGAGAGAGAGCACAGGCGAAGGAGGGCCAGAGAGAGAGAAGTAGATACAGAATCCGAAGCAGGCTCCAGGCTGTCAGCGCAGAGCCTGACGCGGGGCTCGAACTCACGAACTGTGAGATCATGACCTGAGCCGAAGTCAGACACTTAACCGTCTGAGCCGCCCAGGCGCCCGGAGAATGTGCGTTTCTAACCAGGTCCCAGATGATCCTGACCTTGCTGGTCTAAAGACTACTCTTGGAGAACACTAAAGACAAAACAGATACAGAGAAGCTTAAGAGGCAGACGTATGCTTGCCCTGCAGCCGGATATCACCCGGGTTCAGATGCTACATTCCTCCACTTCCTGGCTGTGTGACCTCAGGCAAGTTGCTTAACCTTTCTGTGCTTCAGTCTCCCCATCTGTAAAATGGGTATAATAATAGGAACTCCTTTAGAGAGGGGGCCGCGGGGAGGGCAGGAACTCCAGAAACAGCACGGCCGAGGCAGGAGGCTCAGGCTTGACATCACACCTAGCCGTGTGATGCGGGACCCTGTCTCCCCTCCGGCCCGAGTTCTCTCTCCTCGGAAAGATACACCTGCGTTTGGGAAGCTTATGTTCTAGGCAGTGGACTTTTCCACTCCACTGATGGAGCCAGATCACAAAGGATTCTGGATGCCAGGGAATTAGGGCTTGGACCCAAACATCAATGCGGCTCAAACTTTTCTGCTCTAGGATCCCTACTAGACAGGAGCATTGCTCAGAGCCAAAACAGTCTCTCGGAAACTGCGCTTTAATCCTAAAAACGCACACGTGTTTTGTATTCTACTCCCTAATATTGCCATGTTTGTTTGCACATAAAGATAATAACATTTTTTTTTTTTTCTGAATCTTCTAATAAAACAGGCACCCGGGAGCCATGTATCATGTTTGCCTGGGGTCGGATCTTCTTTGGTACGTGTCTGAATACATCCGGGGAGGGTTCAGCCCGTAGGAGAAGGAGCGAAGGCCCAGGTTCCTGGCGGGGGTGGTGGGGGGGGGGGGGTGGCGGCAGCCAGGCTGTGTCCTCCCAGGGTGGTTTCCTCAGCCCCAGCTCCTTGAAGGGTGGCATCAACCCACTGTCCAGGCTGCTGTCCCTCCCACACAGGGGAGATGCCACCAGCCCCCGCTTGATTGTGGCTCCTGTTCCTGGAGAGATTTTACATCAAGTGCTTTTCATTCAGAATTGGAAGCTTTAATATGTTTTACAGGAAGCCCTTTTATGTGCCAATAAAAAACGAGCGATTATAGCAGACGATGAAAAGCAGCTAGCGCCTCGGAGCCACTGTGTGTTTGGAAAGAGTGGGTACGTTTCCCCCGAGAATGACACGATCTGGTCCTTTCTCCTTCGTTACGGAATCAGGCAGAGAGGAGCTCTTGTTAAAGAAACGCAGAGATTTCCACCATCACTGTCCCCACTTGTGTGTGTGGTTGGAGGGCGGGGGCCCGGGGGGTGGGGAAAGGGAAGGAACACAGAACAAACAACCCTCTCCGGCTTTCCTAGTTTAACACGTTCTTTTTTCTTTGTGAAAGGGAGGGCCATAAGCCAAGGGCAGTAGCCATGACCACCAGGGGCAATTAACTCGCCCTTTTAATTACTACTAGTCCTTCTCCGAAGACTCCAAAACCCTCACCATTTCTAGAATGGACAAAAGCCAGGTTGGAAGAGACCTCAAAAGGCCATCCCCTCCCCCAGGAACACAAGCGGGAATCTCTCATGTGCTTAAGGAGAACAGGTAGAGTCCTTGCACCGTCCCTAGAAGGCCATCAAGGGGGCGAATCCCCTTACCCCCGCCCCCTGTCCTGAGAACCAGAAACGAGGAAGGATCCCAGGGTATACTTGTGAATCCAGGATCGCGATGCACATGGAGCTGTGGTGTCCACACCCCAATGCTGAGCCATTCGGGCAGCTAGGAGGCACGGCCACGGCCAGGAGCGGTGCAGGGCTGGAGACCCCGAGCTGCCCTAGAAAGTGTGCGCCCCTCCTCCCCGTGCCTGGTTAGCCTGTCTCGGTGTGAAGTGTCAGGCAAGGATGGACATTAGATTTCACGGGGTATAAGCTACGGTGTCAGCCCTAACCTTGAACGTGTAGTGCCTGCACGGATCGAAATCCAGAATAGGCATCGATTAGGGGGGACTACTGGACCAGGTGTAGACCTGCTGAGCTTTAATCCTAGATTCTCCAGTCACTACCACATGGCCTTAGGCCAGGGGGTTCACCCTGGGGTGGTTTCACCGCACCCCAGGAGACGTTGGCGATGTCTGGAGCCATTTTTGTTGTCACGACTGAGGGGGTGGCGGTGATCTTGGCATCCAGTGGGCAGAGGCCACGGATGCCGCTTAAACATCCTACAACACACAGAATAGCTCCCCCAACAAAGAATTATTAGCCCCAACTGTCAGCAGTGATGAGGTTGAGAAACCCTGCCTTAGCCAAATTACTGGACATTTCTGGGCCTCGGTTTTCCCATCTCTAAAATGGGGGTGGCACTGACAGTACCCTCCTCACAGGGCTGTTGTAAGAATTAAAGGAGCTAATGTGTACGAAGTGCTTAGAACGGGGCCTGGCACAGAATAAGCACTCCAGACATGGGCTCCTAGTGCTATGATTGTCCCCCGGGGCAGTAGAAGGAGGCAGGGCTAAGGGGAGACCCAGCAGAGTCTGCAAGACGAGGGGAGAATTCAGTGCCCCAAGGTTGAGAGTTCAGAGCTGGGGAAACAGGATAGAAAGGAAATGGGTTGGGGGGACAGGGGTGGTCCTAAGCAGCTTCTTCAAATCCCAGCTGGTATTTGAGGGTTCGCTTCAGGAGGCTGGACAGCCGGGGAGCAGGTGAGTGGGAGTCCACGGCTGCGATGGTCTGGGCTCACCCTCCTCTTTTCCCACCTACCCCACGGCCACCCCCACCTGCTCCCCGACGGCTGCCGTGCGCACACAGTGGGCTTTAGCCTCTCGCACTAGGCAGAGCATGGGGCTTGAAGCGGCCCAAGCTCTGAGTTCCAGGGGGGCAGAGGAGTTCTGTTGGGTTCTACAACGGTTTGAGCTGTGCCCCCGCAATGTACGTCCGCCTGGAATCTCTGGTTGTGACCTTCTTTGGAATGAGGGTCTTTGCAGAAGTGATTAAGGTAATGACCTCAAAATGAGGTTATCGTCCTAGATCATGGTGGCCCCTAAAACCAACAAGTGCCCTGATAAGAGATGGAAAAGGAGAAGACGCAGGGAAGCAGGGAGGTGGGGGAAGCAGAGCAGAGATGAAATGATGCATCGACAAGCCAGGGAGCACCAAAGACTGCGGGCCATAACCAGATGCTAGGAGAAAGGCATGGAACAGATTCTCCCTCAGAGCTTCCGGAAGGATCCGACCTTGCTAACACCTTGATTTTGGACTTCTGGCCTCCAGAACTGTGGGAGAATAAATTTCTGCTGTTGCAAGCCAACCAGGTTTGACGTCATTTGTTACAGCAGCCCCAGGGAATGAGTAATACAGTTCCCCAAACAAAAAGGCCTCAAGGCCAAGGCACCGTCAGGTCAGGCAGCTGGGCGGGGAGCTCAGAGGCTGGCCCAGGCCCAGGGTCACCTTGCAGGGCCTGGGACAAGGCTCTCAGCGTCTCGACCTCAGATAACTGCCCCTCAACAGGGACATTTTCTTCCCCAGATCGTAGAACTCTCCACTCTTGGCAAGATCTAAGTCTCCGGACCAGTTAACAAGGCCACTGGATGGTCGGGTTAAGGCCGTGTCAACAACCAACTGTGTGGGAAGAAAAGGAGAGAGAGAGAGGAAAAAAAAAAAGCAACCCCAAAAAACAAAAAACCAAACAAACAAAAAAAACCTCCCAAAGCACAACCGAAGCTTTATTAATTGTCTGAGCTATTTAGCAGTAGGAGTTGAAAGGAAAGTAGTTAGCTGTGGAAGGGAGAAATGGAAAACTCTGGTCTTTCATTAATCTCGCTGCCCTCCGTGTCAAACGCCCATTGTCAGGGCGGGCACAAAGGCTGCCACAGTTTTCGGCAGAAAAGCTAAGGGCCGAGCAAACGGGAATGTTCGGGCCCGAGAGAGAACGGTTCAATATGGAAAGTGTTCTCTCCGCAGCCAGAGGCGCCCAATTCCAGTCCTTTTCAATTTGTATACTTTTCTCCAATGACTCCTTGAGGGTAATTACAGTTCTTTTCACAAATGAAGTATGGAAGATACGAGAGAGCGCCGAGGCTGTCAATAGCCCTGCAGGGATGCGCGGTCTGTCTCCGGGAGACAGAAAGCATCGATCCTCCTTCCTGTGGGACTTGGAGCGTGAAAGGGAGGCTGGGGTGGACTCGCCTTCACCTCCAAAGGGCCGGCTGGCTGGGGACAGGAGGTTCTGAACCCCAGGGAGGCACCCGATGGAGGAGATCGCTCCCCACTCCCCAGGCAAGAGGTTGAAGACCCGAGGGCTTTGCAGTGTTTGTGTTTTCCTTCCTGGGATGGACGATCCAAGAGCTCCAGCCACAGTCAGCATGAGGCGCTCTGGTGGCCCGGGACACCAGTGACAGAGAGGACCAGAAAGCACCTGCTGGCAGACAGGTACACGGTACACAGCCGGAGACAGGCACCACCGAGGAGGTGGGATCAGACAGACGTCCTCCGGCTGGACCAACGGGCTGAGGTTTACAAGCTAAAGCGGCACAAGTGTAAATGTGCAATTTGCCCTTGGGTCCTAAACCCAACTGCCGCCTTACGGACGCGCCCACTGCATACAGAGCTCTAGGGCTGTGAGTTGGACAGTAAGCTCAGGACCAGTCAGCTCTCTGCCGTGGGAGCGAGTAACGGCGCAGATGGGACACACCCAGGCCGGGGCACCACGGTTCCAGAAGGATATTGACAATTGAGGACACGAAAGGAAAAGCGTATGCAACACCCACTCTCACTGTCCCCGCGCACCCCCACTCCCACCATACATGGCCCGCGGCCTCCTTGCAACCCCCAGGTCTGGACTCGCCTCTTGTCCCCTCCATCAGCTGTCCCCGGAACCCCAGCACTGCTTCCTCCCCTGTCCTGAGTCGCCACTGCCATCCTATTGACTCCACTCTCCCAACACCCTCAACCTCCTTGTCCTTTTTTCCATCCCATCCGGCAAAATGCCAAGTCTGGCTTAAGACCGTGACCCTTGTTTTTCTTAGGGACTTGGGTTTCTGAAGAAAGCAAGACTGGAACACGTCAAGCTCGGTGTCTCCGCTCCCCCAGCAAGGGCCTTCCACACATCAGCTACGTCTCTAGTTCCCACTCCTGGCTTTTTAGTCCTTGTCCCCTCTGGACAAGCCCCCTCACCCGCACGCCACACTCCTCACTCTCCGCATATGACCCGACCTGGGTGGGAGAGAAAAAGGCCTTTTGGCGGGGGTGGGAAGTACTCCACCAACTTACTGCCCCTCTCTTTTGTTTAAACAGCTTAATGAGGTGTAATTTCCATGCCATAAAATTCCTCCGTGGACGTGTACTGATACTTTACTGAAACACTGATACTTTACTGATACTTGCTGTTTTGACAGACTTGTGCAGTCATCACCCCGTTCTAATCTTTGAGTCATGTTCCATTCCTATCCCAAGCCCTAGGCATCCACGAATCCACGTTCTGTCTCTACAGCTTTGCCTTTTCTGGACATTTCGCGTAAATGGAGTCGCACAATGCGTAACCTTTTGTGTCTGACTTCTTTTTCGGGTTCGTCCATGTTGCAGCCTGCAACAGAAGCTGGTTCCCTTTTATTGCAAAATGCTCTCGCGTCGTATGGGTAAAACACATTTTGTTTATTCACTAGGTGACGGACATTTGAGTTGTTTTTGCTCTTTGGCTGTGAGGAGTGATGCTGCTGTGAACGTTTGCATACACATCTTTGTGCGGATTTATATTTTTACGCCTCTTGGGCAGATGCCTAGGAACTTGCCCCAATCTTACGAGCTGGTCTGGATCCTTCTCTCCTTCCTCTCCAGTATCAGTGACTGAGGTGTCTCTCCTCCGATTACAGTAGAACTCTCCAGCTATGCTCTGCATTATCCCCTTTCCTGCTGCCTGATGGGTCTTGCTCTGTCTGTCCCCCCTTCTCTCTCACTGCCAGTATTCTCCTCCATAAAATGAGGATAACAGTAAGGTCCACCTCCTGGCGTTTTGTGAGGATTAAATGAGTTCAGTGGATAGATTCTGAGGTCCCTCAAGATCCCCATCTCCTCCTGTTCAGGCCTTCGTGAAATCCCCTGGCATGAGTAGAGGCGAGACCTGTGACTTGCTCCTCTAACCAATGGCATATGGCAAAGGTGATGGGATGTCACTCCCATAATTATGTCACATTACATAAGACTCTGTCTTAGAAGACTCGAGGTACAGACTTTCCTTGCTGGCTTCATGAAGTAATCAGGCACACTGGGGAACCCTGGGCATCCTCCAGAGACTGCAGGTGGCCTCTAGGACCTCAGAGGAGCCTCTCTCTAGCCAATGGCCACCAAGACTCCACAGCCCCAGCACTACAACCACAAGAAAATGAATTATGCTGACAGTCTGAGTGAGTGTAGAAGTGAAGTCTGCCCCAGTTGAGCCTCCAGATGAGAATTCAACCCAGCTGCCACCTCGACTGTAAGCTTTGAGACCCAGAGCAGAGGACCCAACTCTGCCATATCAGGATTCCTGACCCGCAGAAACTATAAGATGACAAATATGTGTTGTTGCAAGCTGCCGAGTTTGTGGCGATTTGTTCCATAGTAACAGAAAACAAATGCATACATAAAGAGCGTAGAGAAGAGCCTAGCACCACCAGCAGCCCCTAAGAGTGTTAGTGGATGCTCACGGCAGTACCAGATCAGCAATTTTCCCCTAGATTATAACCGAGCAAAGCCCATCTCAAGCAATCAACAGAAAACAAGTGAGCCTTTATTTTCCATCCCTGACAAATTCCTTCCAAGAGTTTTCTGTATTCATTTCTTGCCCTTCTATTCACTCTCATTTTGCTGCAATTTAATTCCTCCGCTTCCTCTACTCCACTGAAGCTGTTCTCCTCGAGGTCACCAATAATCTCCTAGTTACTAAATCTGCTGAATGATTTGTGTCCTTCCTGTACTTGACTTCCCTTTGGCCCTTGATGTTGGTGACTGAAGTGGCTTAGAGCCTTGTCCCAACAAGACCTTCGCTGAATCTGAACCTCTTTCGGGAGGACTCAAGAGCGATTAGATCCTGGCATGCTGGCTCCTGGAAACTTCCATTCCTTCCTTCATTCATTCATCTTGATACACCCTTGCATACTTGTGGGTATTGCAGACGCAGCACTAAAGCACTCCACGATACGGGCACAGTCCTTACTCTCAAAGAAGATTGCATTAGAGGCACAGGGGCACAGATTAAAATAGGCCCAGAAGTAGATAGACTGTAAGATGAGGATGAAGTGACAGAGAACCCTACATAGAGAACCTATATTAGAGCAAGCAGTCGGAGGAAGCTTCTCCAGGGAGGTGACATTTGAACTGGGGTTTGAATGAAGGAGCCAGCCATGGGGAGATTGGGGGGAAGAGCGCTCTAGGCCAAGGGAGCAGCTAATGCAAAGACTCTAAAGCGGGCAGCATCTTGGGGTGTCTAAAGAACAGAAAGAAGGCCAGTGTGGCTGCTGCAGAGCTGAGCGAACCGCTGAGTGGTGGGAGATGAGGCCAGAGACACTAGCGGGCTCAGCACCCGCCCTCCCCCCCCGCCCCGGGGCCAGTCTGGACTTTAGTCCAAGTGCAACGGTGAATGAACAGAGATTTAAAGCAGGGGAGTCGATGATGTGGTTCTTGTTTTATGAAGAGCAGTCTGGTTGCTACCTGGAGAATGCATTAGAGGGAGGCAACGGCCAAAGCAGAGAGACTAGCGGAATGGCTATCGCAGGGCTGTGGGGGGAGATGTGGTGGCGGTTTTGACTAGTGTAGACTGTTTTCCCTGGAGACAGACTCTGGAATTCTGTGATTTGCATACAGGTGATTTCCTGGGGGATGCGCTCAGGGACGACACCTGTGGGGGAGTGAGGAAAGCAGGCACAATTCCAACTGTGAACAAGTTGCAACTGAGAGCCCTCAGTCCCCCTCAAGGGAAGCCACCAAGCTGGGAGACGTCCTTGGAGCTGTCCTAAATGGAAGCCAGAGGGTCAGGCTTTCAGACCGTAGACTCAACCAGTCCCTGGACGACGGGGTGTGGGCCTGGGGAGGGAACGTAGCCTCAAACAAAAGAGGGTTCTCTTCAACGGAGAGGAATTCCTGGAGAAGGACGCCGCCACTGGAGGATCGGGTGCCCTGGGCATGCTATGAAGTATCCACAGGTGGTAGCTACAGACATGTAGAGAATCTGGCAAAGCCAGATTATAATTTCTAGGTAGAACCAGCGGAAGTCATAGTTGGCCTCACTGTAAGACAAAACATGGGAGGAATCAAAGGTGGCTCCCAAGTATCTGGTTTGAGCACTGGGGAAGATGGTGTTCCCATTCCTGAGACGGGGCACCGATTTCTGGAAGAAATTAAGAGCTCAGCTTTGGCCATGTGCCATCCCAGAGTCCTGACAGACGTCCGCGGAGTGTTGACAACTATGCAGCCTGACAGGTGAGCATGAGGCTCAGTCAAGGCTGAGGACCTAGTTTGGGAAACTCCTGGTCATCCAGCAAGTAGAGGATGTGTAGCCTGCCAGAGACACTGAAGAGAGACCCATGAAGTGGGAGAGAATTGAGAAGAGTGGGTGTCCCAGAAGCCAAGAGATGAGCCATTTTAAGGAAGAGGGAGGAGCCGTCAGGGTTGAGTGCCAATGAGGGGCAACCGTTGGATTTGGCGGGACGGGGATCACCAGGTAATCTTGCCAAGAGGACTTTTGGTGGGATGGTGGGAATGGAAGCCCAGGTAGAAAAGGTGAGAGGGAGAATCAGAGGGGGAGACGTGATTACAGCAGTTGTAGGCAATTATTTGTTTGACCTATCTCGCTGTACAGACAAGCAGGGAAATGGGACAATGCTTGGAGCAAGGTGTCTGGCCAATTATAGGGGTTTTCAAAAGATGTCATTCCAGAACATGCACATCTGTAGGTGAGGAGGATTGCGGAGAGCGGCAAGAGGGAAGGAAGGTGCAAAGTCCTGAGGAAGGTGAGCTGGCTCGAGTCCAGGGCATAAATGGAGGATTTGGACATATGCGCAAAGTCTTCCAACCATGTTATGGAAAGGAAAATACCAGCTGTAGGTTTTGATACGAGTATCTGTAGTTGAGTAGATTTGGTGGTGGGGGCAGAAGGTGAAGGAGTTTCCTTCTGTCAATGGAGCATGAGGTCAAGTGAGAAGAAAGGGCATATAGGGGATTCCATGAGCAGCTGGAGGTAACTAAATCCTTAGTCTCCACTGGAAAAGGCTGGACTCAGGCCCTGGCAACTTAAGGGCAGATCTGCACAAGCGCTGGAAGGCTGCTTGGCGAACAGTCTCAGAACAAAGACGTCTGGTGGAACAGACTAGAGACCACCACAGCCTTCTGCATCCATTCCTCTTGCCCTTGAGAAGCTCTTGCTATTGGGACCAGAAAACTCCAAATCGTATAGCTTGAATGCTCTGTATGTGTCTTTAGGAACAGAATTTCCCGAAGGTCACGGTTTCTTGTCTTCTAGACCTCCCTGGGGTGGGCGCTGCCTCTCTTTTCTCTGGGCACTCCCACTGTCTTCTGCTCCGTGATCAACTTCCTTCTGGCCAACGGTTTTCTTATTTTAGATTTCCTAGACAGACAAAATAGGCTATAGTCCAGCACTCCTGGTCCCTGAACAATTTTTCATTTTTAGATGACCCAGCCTATGTCTGCTCTAGTCCGTGGGTTCCAACGGACTCTCGGGGACTTATCTATTTCCCTTATTTTCCCATTCCCCAGTGCCACTCTCACACTCTCCACTTTTCAGCATGTTCCTTTCACCCAGGGTCCTTCTCGTCTCATCCTCCTTCTTCCTTTCTCACCCTCCCCAAGGTCTTCTCGGCCCTCAGGCACTGGCATAGCTGGGGTCCCACCTTCGTGATTCCGTTCTTCTGAACTTCATATACTCTTCCCATGTTCCCCTGGCTTCCACGGATGATCCAATGAATTCCAAATCCTTATCGCCTGCCTAGAGCCCTCTTCTGAGCTACAGACTGGTCTCCACTGAATGTCTCTCACAAGTCAAGGTCCCCTCCATGATGACGCCCTTCCCGACCACCCCTCCCCCTTCAGAGTTCTAGTCCCTACACAGATCTCAATCTTAGCATCTTGTAATACTCACTTTTAAAATAGACTTTATTTTTAGAGCCATTTTGAGTTCACTGCTAAATTAAGCAAAAAAGTACTGATAGTTTCCAAATACCCACAGTCCCCACACATGCACTTGCTCCCCTATATCAACTCCCCCTACCAGAATGGCACATTTATTACCATCAGTGAACCCACATTGACAAGGCATGATCACACCAAGCCCACAGTTCACATTAGGGTTTACTCTTGGTGTTATACACTCTAAGCGTTTTGACAAATGTACGACGACATTTATCCGCCATCATAGTATCGTAGACTAGCTTCACTGACTAAAAGTTCTCTGTGCTCTGCCTACTCGTCCCTTCCCCCCTCCTAACCCCTGGCAATAGCTGATCTTCTTACTGTAGCTCCATAGTTTTGCCTTGTCCAGAATGTCAGATAGTTGGAATCACACAGTGTGTAGGCTTTTCATATTGGCTTCTTTCACTTAACAATGTGCATTTAAGTTTCTTCTGTGTCTTTTCATGAGCGTTTGATAGCTCATTTCTTTTTAGTAGTGAATAATATTCCTTCGCACGAATGTATCACAGTTTATCCATTCACTTCCTAAAGAAAACCCTGTAGTACTAATTTTTTTTTGCGGGGGAGGGTTAGAGGGCAAGAGAAAATCTTAAGCAGGCTCAACGCCCAGTGTGGAGCCTGGCACGGGGCTCGATCTCTCAACTCTGGGATCATGACCTGAGCCAAAATCAAGAGTCGGCTGCTCAACTGACTGAGCCACCCAGGTGCCCCAGTAGTCATTTTTTTACACTTGTCAATTTACATGTATGTCTCCCTCCACTAGATAGTAAGCCCCTTAAGAACAAGAGTGACCAAGGGGCGCCTGGGTGGCGCAGTCGGTTGAGCCTCCGACTTCAGCCAGGTCACGATCTCGCGGTCCGTGAGTTCGAGCCCCATGTCAGGCTCTGGGCTGATGGCTCAGAGCCTGGAGCCTGTTTCCGACTCTGTGTCTCCCTCTCTCTCTGCCCCTCCCCCGTTCATGCTCTGTCTCTCTCTGTCCCAAAAATAAATAAAACGTTGAAAAGAACAAGAGTGACCAAATTTTCATAACCTTACCATCTAGCGAAGTGCCTGGTACGTAGTTGATCCTCAATAAATGTTAAACAGAGGCGTGTTAAAGTCAATAAATAGTGTCCCAGTGGCATCTACAATGCCAGATGTGCAAAGCCAAATGTAGTCTCTCCTTCTCTTCGCCTTCAAAATGATCCAGATATACTCCTTAGGCTTTCTGTTTCATAGAATCCACTTAGGATAAAAATCTGAAGATACCCTAGACTCTTCTTCTCCTTCACCTCCCATGTCCAACCCCTCCCAGCTCCTATTGACTTGACCTTGAATGTCTCTCACCTCATGCCTGTCTGCCGCACCTTTTACCACCTCTCAAATTCAGACCCTGTTCCTTCCTCCCCTGGATTATTCCAGCAGCCTCCTCACTTCACCGCATCCGTTCTGCCACTCTTCGCGCTGGCCACCTGAGTGGTCTTCCCAAAATATCCCCTCCCTACTTAAAAGTCTGCAGTGAGCCCTCCCGCCTGTGGGATTACAACGGAACCCCTTACAAAGACGTTTCAAAGCTACTCATGATCCAGCCCCTGAGACGGCGTATGTGACGCTCTCCGCACAGCGCCTGGAACAGGAAAAGCACAATAAATGTTCACATTATTACCATTTTTACAATGTCGCCCGGAGGTAAGAAGAGTTTGGGAGGACAGGAGAATTGCCATCAAGTACCTGATGACCAGGCGTGTGAAATATGCATCAGACTCTTTCTGTTTTCTTCCAAGAAACAGAATTGGACAGACTGAGGGAGGCGGTGGAGAGGCAAGTTTCATTTAAATTGAAAGGCGACCTTTGTAACAGCCGGAAGCACCCAGCTGGAAGGAAGTGAACACCACTTCACCAGAAGAGTGTGGTGGAATGTTCCGGTATGTTTGAATCCTGGCGGAGGCGTTCACTGCGGTTCCAAAGCCCAGGTGGCTTACAAGGGGGTTCAGGCACAGGGGCAGGGGCAGGAGTGTGGACCGCATGACCTCATGGGCATCTCCAACCCATGGGTCCTGTGAGCTGGTGGTGGGAACCCCGCCATTGTCACTTCTACAAGTACCACCCCCCAGCCTGCTGTCACAAAGTGATCGTAGACAACACTTCTCCCGCCCTGCCCAGACCCTTCAGTTGCCTCTGCCGTTGCTCCTTCTCTCCATCCTGGGCTGTTTTGCTAGCCCCCCTGAGGGCTCCCCAAACCCTACTGCTCCCCCGGGGCCAATCCATCCCCCCGCCCACTCTTACAAAGTGATCTTCTCAAGACAACAGTTGAGACTCTTCCACTCCTCTCCTCAAAACCTTCCAGATCCTCAGCCCCTCCCCCTGCCCTGCCCCAGCCCACTCACTGCCACCCACCCACCACGCACATGGGATCACTGAACATCTGTCAAGCAACTCCCCCGGGCTGGGCCACGTGTCACCTGCTTCGGCATCTTTTAAAGGCTGGCTCACCCTTTCAGGGACAAGTCAAGCCCCACTTCTCCCGTGAGCCTCTCTCCTGCAGGTCTCCATCAGAGGGAATCAGCCCCACGCGTGCGTTCCCACAGCATTTGGCTCACGATCCCATCAGAACACCTGCCTCGATGCGTCTGGTCCCAGGTCCGGTCCCCTTTGGGTCGGAAGCTCCTTGAGGACAGGAGCATTGTCTAGCCCCTGTCGCTGCAGTCTCCATCAGCCCCATGCAAGGGAGGGGGCATTCAAAGGGAAGGTGAGGAGGTTTTTAAATTGCTTGGAACCCAAGGCTTGTCCGTAAATGTTCGTTAAATATGTGGGTGGACGGGGGAGAAAAGCAGTCCCCAAACCTACGCTCTTACCCAGCAGCCTTCAGTCAGGGCTGGTGGTCTTTGGGAGAAGATGGCTACCTTTTACTCCGAGGGTTACTGCTCTGCAGGAAGACCCCGTCTCCAGAATCCGCCCCCCACCCCCAAGGAGCTCCTTTCCTACACCTTCTACTCCAAAGGCTCTTCTCAGTGAAAACTTCCAGAGCCAGGAAAGAGGGACCCCTGGTTGGCCCTTCTCTGGTCAGACACCTCTGCTCTGCGGATGGCATGCTCTGTTTGGCTACCTCAGCAGCTCAGCCCCCAGGGGCCCCCATCTCAGAGCAGGAGGCAGCCTGAGCAGGCCTTTGTACCAAAGGCTGGAGCTGGGATTCCCCGGCCAAGAAGATGGACGGTAGAAATGCAGACCACCAAGGAGGCAGCCATTGGTGGGGGATGAGGAAGGTGGCCCAGCCGAGACCTACAGTCCTTGTCCGTCCAACAGAATGGTGCCTGGAGCTCAGGGCCAAGCCAGGCCCATACACACATGCATCCTTGGACCAGTTCCAGCCGTGTGTGCACACACACGTACACACGTACACACACACAAGCACTGATGAGCTTGGCTCCTCCCTTCCTCGCTCTGGGATAAGAGGTTGTAACCCACACGCCCCTGGCCCCTTGTAGGTGAGCCCGGGGCTTCCTGGGACCCACAGTCTGGGTGGACCCAGGCTATTGTTTATTCACAACTGGCCTGGGGGGAGGGGGCTGGAGGGCGGGACTCTGAAGCCCCCCCCCGCCCCCCCCCCCCCTTTTTTTTTTATGAAATGGAGCCCCCCCCCCCCCCCCCCCCCCAAACCTTCCTAAGGTAAGAGTGAAATTGATTTTCCCTTTTAACTGGAAAGCAAGATAAACACATGGCACCCTTAGGGGCGGAGGGGAAGCACTTAAAATAGCACATCTCTGGGAGCAGGCTGCTGCTTGCGGAGTTTGTCAGAGACAAGGGCTGAATGCAAATCACAGAGGCGGCAGCTGGGGCCCCCGCCTGTCCCCAGGGAGCAGGTGAGAAGCTGCACCTTCTTAGCTCTCCAGCCTCTGCTTGCACCAAAAGCTTCACTGGGGCGGGGGCACTGACCTTTGTTCTCACAGACTGCTCTGGAAAGATTTCCCCCAGGTCATCCCCACTTATGCCCATAGCCCTGCAGCGATGGCCCAGCCTTACGACTGCCTGCACCTCAAAAAGAACCCCAGGAGAGCCGAGTCCCTGAGGACAGCAATACTTTTTCAGGGAGCCAGCTGGGGCCACTGACCCTCTTCAAAAGCCCTGCCTAAGGCCGCCCTGGGACCCACCCTCAAGGGACTTGCTCCGAGGACAAGTGTGAGACCCCGTCTGTGGCAGCCGTGGCATGGCTCAGCCACCACGGCTGTCCCCTGAGCACGGTCCCACCAACACTCACTTTGGGAGCCACGCGGGACCGAATGCCGGTTTGCATTTCCAAGCCCCGATCGTACACGCGATAGAGGCTCGTGCAGCCGTTTAACACAAAGCTGCCGCTCTGTATTTATTGACATGGAAAGATGTCCACAACATATTGTCGAGAGAAAAAAGCGTTTTACACCACAGCCTGTGGCGTCTGCTCCCGTTCATTCAAAACTGCGTCCATATGTGTTTACAATCAGACAGAGGTGGCTGAGAATGTTCACCAACACGGTACCCAGGGTTGTTTCTGGGAGCAGGGTTTTGGGTGATTTTTTTTTTTTTAAACTTTCTCCTTGGTTTGTTTCTGTGACTCATTTTTGTAATCACGAACACGTGTCATATTTTGTTTAAAAATTTTTAGAGACGCCTGGGTGGCTCAGTCGGTTAAGGGTCCGACTCTTGATTTTGGCTCCCTCGAGGTACGTGTTTAACTCGCCGGTGTACCTGCCTCTCCAGGAGTCGGCAAACACATCCCATGGGCCACTTCCAGCCCACAGGACTTTTGTGTGGCTGCCAAGCTAAGGATGGGCTTTACACGTTTCAAGGGTTGAAGCAAACAAAGAGCATGGGGCAGGTACCACATGTGGCCCACCAAGTCTAAATTACTTACTATGTGGCCCTTTACAAAGAAAAGTGTCCACTGCGGGTTAGGAACAGAGATCTGGTGGTTGCCTGAGAAGTGACAGCCCCTGGCTGCCGGAGAAGTGACAGCTAACGACAGGAGGAAGCGACAACTCAGAAGCCCAGAGTTGTTTCCCTGCACGGCGTAATGGGTACTGACACTCCCGTGCGGAGCTCTTGAGAGAGACTGTAACTTCAAGATCCGCCGGCTGGCGAGGCAGAGACATGGGTCGACTTCAGGATGATTTTCATCCCAGAGAGTAAAATGGAGTTTGGGGGTTTGGGGGAAAGGGCTCTGATTGGGCAGGAAATGTACCATGGAAGCTGAGTACTATTAATCATCCCTGCTTTCAGAGGAGCACACGGGGGCCTTAGAGAAGACAGGCAGTGAGCCACCGGGGGTGGAGAGCAGAGATTTGAGCCCAGTCGGACCCTAGGGCCCGTGTCCTGAGGTCTTCCGATAAAGTTACCCGGAGGTAACTCATCTGAGTCAGGTGGACTCCTGTGGGCAGGGCCACGGTGCTACCTATTCAGTTGCTCAGCCCTGACTGTGGCCCAGCCTCTGCCCGGAGCTCAGAGGCTCTTTGAGAAAGCAGAGGGAAGGGGACATCCGTGTTCTAGCCACTGCCAGGCGGGCCGGGCACCGTGCAGATGCTTGACACACCACACGGTGCCCTTCTCTTCTCACACCCACCCATGATACTGGGACCACGGCTCTGTTTTGCAGAAGGGGAAACTGAGGCTCAAAGAGCTTACACAAAGTCATGCAGTTTGTAAAGGGCCGCTTCTGGACTTGAAACCAGCTCGAACTCCAAAGTCCACACCTTTCCGTGCTGCCTCTTTGGGGAGGTGGGTGGGGGCACCTTCTCATCTCCTCTGGGGACCCCTCCCTTCCGCACCCGCTTCGACGAAATGCATCAGCAAGCAAGCCGCCTGCCCAGAGCTCTGTCCCAGGGAATCTGAGCCAGCCAAGTGTAGCGGGATTGGGTCTGTTGAGACAGACTAATGAGGCAATTTAAAAACGATTGTTTGGAACACACATACATCTGGTAATAATAGACTACAAGACAACTGACCAGTGAATTTTCTCAGGGCCACTAACAGAGCAAGAGCTCCCAAGCACGTGGGGATGGCACGAGACTGGTGGAGGGCCCCACAGGTATCTCTGTGAGGGTTTAACTCGCTTCGTGGGACTGGCCTGTCTGCTCTTCTGGTGTTGCCTGGCTGGCGGCCGCGTATGTGTGTCTGAAGGATGCTGCCTCGCCCAAAGAAACGCAGGTCTGCGCTCGGCTTGACACTCTCGTGCACACGCAGAGCTCTGCACACGCTGACATACACGTGAAAGGGCGCCTATGCACACCCACAGCTATCTACGCCCATGCACATGCACAGACATCTTGCACACACACGTGGAAGAGCTCATGCACAGACATCTTGCACACACACGTGGAAGAGCTCATGCACACATATACACACGCATACGAAGGCAGAACGCACTGTCAGCCCCAATCCCTCACCTCTCCCTGTATCCCCGTCCTTTGCCATGTGATGGTTTGGTGTTTCCCACTGAGGAGAGAGGGACACAGTTCCGGGCCCCTTCACTTTGCGTGTGGTCATGTGACTTGCTTTGGCCAATAGGATAAGGCGGATGCAACGGAGGGCCAGTTCCCAGGCGAGACCTCATCCGCTTGCCCTCTAGTCCTTACGCCAACACCACGGAAAGAAGGTGCCTGGGCCAGCCCGCCCGTTCCAGCAGGGGGGGTGACAGATGCGTGGAGCAGAGCCCAGCACAGATCAGCCACCCCAGGCAATCCAGACGCGTGGACAACGATAACTGGTGCGCTCTGCTGTGCGGCAAGAGCTAATCAATAGACACGTTCAGGGAGACACACGCACACAGCGGTGCACACACATCCCCGCAGCCCCTACGTACACACGAGGCACGCTTCTGCACATGCACGTTTTCAAACACCAGCTTCCTCACGGAAGGGCTTGCAGGAGACAGCAGTGGGAGTTAAAGCCTACCCTGGGGCCCCTGCATCTGCGGGCGGCTCTTTCTTGGTGCCAGTGGAGAGTCTGCGAGTGCGAGGTGCTTGCCCAAAAATTATTTCAGAGATTTCAAGACCCTGGACCCACAGTGGCAGGGTTTCTGTGGAGCCTCCTCTGAGCAGCTCCAGTGGAGGCCCCAGTGTTGACTCAGATCGCAGCTTCCTCGGGAAGGAGGAGCGGGCTGTCACCCAGTGACTTGGGAGCGAGAAGAAAGAGAACAGAGGTGGCGCGGGGGGTGGGGTGGGGGGGAGGCTGGGCGGGGCTGCTCCCATGTGGGGGCATCCCCAGGGCACGGGCCCTACCCCCTCCCATCCTGGGTCCTGGGCGCTTCACCCTGGGGAGCAGGCGTCCACGTGCTCCGTAAGGCTGGTCCCACGGGAGGTGCCATGTGACGCCTGCCCCTGGGCTGGGCTGGGCCACGTGGCTCCCTCTGGGGGTCGGAAGACAGGAGCTCCAGGCAGATGTCCTGTGCCCCTTCTATGCGGTGGGATGGCTCCCTGGGAGGGCGCTCAGGCTTTTAAACCAAACGACCTGGATTCTCAACTCATGTCCACCATACCTTGACTCAGCCTCTCTGCCCCTCTGTTTACACGTCTACACACGGAGACGGTGATAGGTGAAGACAGAAGCCTCCGACTCACTGCCTGGCATAGAAGCCCCAGCAACGGTAAGAGCCATTATTACCCTCTCTAGAGCACTGGGTCCCACGGGCAGGAGCTGTACCTCATTTCATTCCTGTTCTGTGCGCTGGTGGCCCCAGGGCCTGACACACAGCAGCATCAGTGGAAGCGGTGAATGAAGGGACTCAGAGGGCAGAGTGAAAGTGCGCACGAAGGCCTCCGCCGTCTTTAGGGATGTGGATTGGGGGTTAGATTGCAAGGTACCAGGCAGACGGGGCAGCGAGCCCCCGGCTAGACCTCAGCCGGTGATCATCTGTAGCAACCGCTGCCGGCAACCCCTTCCGTGCACGGAGCCCCCGGAGCAGGTGGAATGGACTGGAATCACGCAGGAGCTGTGCTGGCTGGAAGGAGAAGGCACTGCGGCCCACACCCTGGGGCCCCTCGATGTCCAGGGGCCGGGACACAATGAAAGGCCTGCAGACGGGGCCGAGGGGAGGAAACCAAGTGAAGAAAGGGCACCAGGGAGGAGGGCGTGGCCCCTGCTGCTGGCTGCCCGTTGCGTTTGACAGCGTGGAGGTGGAGGAAGACCAGGACCCTGAGCAGAGCAGTTCTGGCGGAAGAGGCTCATGGGAGAAAGTGAAGGGAAGGCCTGGACCCAGCGGGCACTAGCACCCTCTCTGGGAGTTGGCCCAGAAGCGGGCCTGAAGCTGTCAGGGACGGTGAAGTCAAGAGAGGGGGTTTTGGAAGGTTGGGTGTAGGGTTCAGAGCACTGTATCTATGAGGGGAAGGGAACGATCCAGTTGTGGTGGGCCCCCTGCAGGGGCCAGGAGCAGGGCCACATCCACAGGTGGGTTCAAGGGGACGGAGTCCAGGGGGTGGCCATGCGTAGGAGCCGCGCGGCTCATCCGCAGTCACAGGGGGAGGACAGACCATGCGGGCACAGGGACCTCTGTACAGGTGGTGGTAGGGGTCCGTGAAGTCCACGTCCGATTGCTTCTGTTTTTCCCAGGGAAATAAAAAGGAAGGTGGTCAATTGGCCAAGAGGAGCAGGGAGGAGGGGTTAGAGGTGATTCCTGCCCGAGGTTATTCCATCCCGGGCAGCCCCCAGGGCAGGACCACCCAGCATCTTTCCTGACTTACAAGGGGTCAGAAGGACACGGCCTCCTCCGCCCTGAGCTGCCTGTCCCTCCCGCACCTGTCCGGGACCCCAGCGGGCCCCGAGAGCCCTCCACTAGTTCCCAGACCCTCCACAGCCCCGCTCAGCTCCCTTCCTGAGCCGCGTCCTGAGGGCTCAGAGCGCCCCACCGGTCAGGCCAGCCTCAGCTCTGGCAGGTGGGGGAGTGGCAGGGAGAGGCTGGGCTGGGCATCAAGGGGAAATCTCCTACAGGTGTCTTCTGGAGGCAGTGCCCGCAGCCAGCCCCGCTCACAGCCAGCGACACAGCTCGTATCCAGAGACTCTTTGCTGTTACTGCTAAACTGTGTGATTACACTTGTCAGACCCCTCAGAGGAAGGCAGACAGGCTTCCCGTGCCTTCAGAAGACTGAGCGATGGAAAGGAGAAGCAGCTGTCAGCTCGGGCCTCTTTCTCCCTCCGCCCGTCGGCTCCTGCTCTCAGCCTCCGCGCAACAAGGGCAGAGGGATGGGACAGGGTGGGGACAAACCTCCAACCCCAGCAGGCCATGTGTCAGGGCCAGGCTCGGTGCCGGTCCCTCTACACGCATTAGCTCATTGAGTCCTCAAAACAGCCCCACGTGCGGCGCAAACGTCACCCATAGTTTACAATTGATATAAGACTCAGAGAAGTCAAGGAACTTGCCCAAGGTCACTCAGCTGGGAAATGGCAAAGACAAGGCTTTGCGTCCAATCTGTCTGTCAATAAAGCCCTCCAGCGTCTTGTCTCTCAGCGTTTGTCCTGACAGTTTAGAAACAGGTCACTGAGGACCCAGAGTGCCCAGTCCTATCCAGCTCTCTCCCTAGCCAATCCGGCCAGTGTTAGACTGCGGAGGCTCACATCCTTCCTCAGCCATTCACTACCTGAGTCACTTTGTACATGTTACATGAACCTCCCAAGTCTGTTTCCCTGTGTGTAAAATGGGACCATCACAGTACCCCCCTCTGAGGGATGCCACCCTAACCCTTGCCAGGCCAAACCTGGCATGCCCCAGAATGTGGTGTCAAAACCTCAGGCAAGGGCACGGCCAGCACAGCCCATCTCCTCCCTCATTCTGGACAGCAGACCTCTGTTAATACAGCCTCACAGCCACCTCCCTCCCTGGGGCCCACATAAAGCATACAGTCCCCTCGGCCTCCCAGATCTCTTTAACATAAACATCAGCAAGACGCCTGAGCTTTGCTGTAAAGACACTGAGTCGCCCCAAGCTGGGGAAGAGTGAGGTACGTAGTCCCTTCTCAGAAGACTATAGTAACATGCACCTGTTCCCATTATTCAGGAGCCCCGGGATGGGTGTTTCATGTAGATGAGGCTGATTAAATGCAAATTGGGAGTGGGCTGGAGGTTGACTGGGAGGAAGCAAAACAGTGGGTGAAGGATTAAGGCCTGGGGGCGGGGAGGAAATAATGACCTGGAGAAGAGAAGACCGAGTCAGGAAGGAGTGGAAGCCAGGCCTGAGTTCGCAACTGCAGGAGGAAGTTTGGAGAGGCCCCCCTGCTGGGTGAGCACCAGCTCCAAAAGGCGGAGAACCAGAAGAGCTTTGGGGAGAATCCCGCCAAGCTGGGGTGACCTCTTTGGACCAGGCGGGGCCATATAGCCCGAGGGGGCCCACCAGCTTCTGCAGAGCCCAGAGGGACCCAGCGTGCACTGAGCACAGCCCATTTAATCTACACACAACCTTGTGAGGTCGAGGCTATTATGCTCCTTTTACACACAAGACAATAAGGGTCCTGGCTCTCTGCCCGGTGAGAAATCCCCAAGAAACCATTTGTCAGAGCCTTTTGCAAACCTCCATTGACTGGGAGCTCACGACCTCATGACTCTCCATAGCTTGTGCACGGCCACCCGATGCACGCGCAGATGAACTTGACTCCACAGTCCATGGTGCAAAAGCCTCGGATACCTCCCCACGGGCCTCTCTGCCTCTGGGGACCAGGCTTCCTGCCAGTGCCCCATCATGGCTTCCCTCATGCCCAGTGCCCCAAAGGAGGACTTATAAAACCAGGTGGTGCAGGTTGGGGTGAGGCGTTTGTGGTCTGCCCACCCAGAGGTCTCAGCCTGGGGAAGTGAAAGCCTGTTATTCCGGGACCACTTGTGGTTGGAGAAGGCCTGGGCCAAGCTGGAGTGAGACCGACAGACATGGAGAGATAGGAGGAGAGAGAGAGAGAGAGAGAGAGAGAGAGAGAGAATAGGACCTGAAATCCTAGGGGGTCCCCTGAATAGACTGTCCTACAGAGCCCAAGAGGATGTCGGTTCTTTCCTCCACCTGAGATAGAGAAAAAGAGAGAGTTCCCCCAATTACAGGGACCCTCGCTCCCTCAGGGGCAAGTAGGCAAACAAGTGAGGCAAGTTCCAGAGGGCTCAGAACCAGGGAGGCGGCGCCCAGCTGATGGCACACTCACAAATCCTCTGCCTGCGGCAGACATCACTAATCAATCACAGCGCTCCTTTTTGATAAGGCGGGACGGTGGACCCCTGGGGGTCCGCAGTGGATCCAGGCTCTAGCAATAGGAAAATTGTGGAGATCTTGGAAAGGCAGACCGAACTTGGCTCTGGAGGTCAAGGGCAAATCTCTAACAGAGCCTTAGAACCACTTTCACAACTCGTTGGTTTAGGAGGCAGTTAGGTCACTTGGTGTAGTGTCCTCCTTTCCCTGGTCACGAGTGGCCAGTGTGTGAGTCCTCGGCCCACAGAGGACAGGACAGGACACAGACCACATCTATGCATCCGCTCTTTGCTGACTTTGGACCCAGCCCGCCAACAGCTACAATCAATGCTCAGGAAACTGAATGTGCGGTTAGCTGCACCCAGTGCCCAGCCCTCTTGCTTTCCTGGAAAAATCTAATCAAAGACTCAAGACTATTTTTAACTGATTAAGAGGAGAGCCTGGAATCAGAGTTTCTTTTCAGCAGCTGTGCCACCAACAAGGTGCCACTACAAACAACTGCAATTATTCCAGAACGCACCATGAGCATCACTTGGGCTTCTGCTCAGCCTGACAAGGGCTCTCATTTGACCACTGTTAGCCCCTCCACACTCAGCCATTAGGATGAATCAGGGCAGCAGAAGAGACAATCACCTGCTACGGATCTCCCCGGAGCAGGAGTAGCCAAATCATCTCAGTACCACTTATGGGACAGCAGGGCCCGTGACAATGCAGTCAGGAGGTGAGTGGCTGACTTTAAATAGTGAGACGCTTACAGACCCGTGCACACAGCTGAACCTGTGATCCTGCCTGGGAAACAGCCGTTGAGAGTCGAGGGGAGGCTGAGGAAGAGGAATCCTCGAAAGGGACGGCGGCTAACTAGGTACTGAGACTGGCCTGAGAGTGCAAAGGTCGGCAACAAACACCTAAAGACACGTCTCCATTCTGGCCAGTGTTCGGGGCTCCGTCCCACAATCCCTTCCACTAGGGAGCATTTTCGAGAAGTGACATGATCCACAATCCTCTACCTTTTGCCTGTGGCAGACGTCACTAACCCATCATGGCGCTCTCTCTGGCTAAGGCTGGATGTAGATTCAGACTACTTCAACGCAGAGCTCCAGCCAGCCACTACCAACCGAACAAGAAATAAAACCTAGTTGATTGTCTGCTTTAATAGCTCCTTGTATGATTCAGCTGGGTGAGAATGGGAACTGACCTCCCCGCTCCTGGCCACAGCCTCTGCTTTCGTTTTGATGTACCAGTGCGGGGCGCTCAAGAGGACGTTGATGGTTCCAAGAAGCAAGTTTGGCCCCAGAAGGATGGGAGCACCTGATTCACATGAAGCCTTATCGAGTGCTGGTTGGATGGGGCTCATTTAATTCCTGTGTGCCCAGCACCCCATCTTTGGGGACAGCTGCCCCTTCTTTGGCATAACAGCCCCTCTTCTCTCTGCACAACGAGGTTGCGGGGGGGCTTCCGGTCATACTACCTACCTCATGGCTGCACTGAGTCCAGATGTGGATTAGGCATGGGCAAGACATCTGCGCTGGGCTGGGTGGAGGCCTTTCCTGAGAGTCACGGACTGGAACAAAGGGAAGGGGCGGGGGCTGGTCCTCGTTGGTAGTTACACTGTGGGGTGCAAGCAAGGGAGATGCCAGTGGTCGTTTCTTGACACGTGAAGGAAGTTGGCTTGAGAGAACAACCTTGGCACGGAAAGACAAGCAAGAGAGATGAAAGTGAGGACAGAGAGACAGAAAACCTGGTGGTTCTAGTTCTCCCCAAGGCCAAGTCACACCCCTTCGATTATCACATGAGTCTTCTAATAAAGTCCCTTTTTTTAATTACATTTTGGAAGTTGGGTTCTACCCCTGGCAACCAAGAGCCTGTCACAGTGCACATACAAAACTATATCAGTGCATAGCAAAGAATGCACTGGGGTGGGAGTCCTAGAGGGAAACATGAAAAGCTCCCCGGGATCATGATTTTTACTGTCTACCACGGGGTGAAGGTAGTCATGGCAATGGAGGGAGCCTGACCTCTCAGGGAGCCACAAACAAAGGATTTGGACAATTCTACTTTTTTTTTTTTTTACGAAGTTCACTTCCATGGGCTGGTCCTGGGAGGTAGTATTGCCCAGACTCAGAGTTCTTGGGCATCGTGAGATCAACGGAGTTTTCTAAGACTCCGTGAAACAGACTGATGGCTGTGATTTCTGTGTACTTTACTCCAGGCTTGCCAAGGAACGGGCAGTACCCTGGGTACACTAAACCGTACTGTATACTGTATCCTGAAGTTCAGTATACTGGACTTCACGTGTTCCTAGGAAGAGGGGTCAAATCTCTGTGATGCTCTCATGCTCAGAGACCAGCAGCCTCCCATACTCTTCCCTGCAGGACACACCCCTCTGAAAACAGGGAGGATAGGAGGGTATCTTCTACAAACACCCACATACATATCTGTGCTTTCAACATGGGTCTGTTGGCACCTGCTATATGATAGATCACCTGCTGGTTACCTCAGATGCAGATAAAAACACATAATCCAGGTCTTAAGAGAGGCTCAAGCTAGTGGGGAACAGAGACACACATATAGAATACGGTGCGTGGTTTTTAGCAGAAGCGGGTGTAAAGGATTCTAGGAGGCCACAGAAGGCATGATAAGTCAGCCTGAGGGATTAGGGCAGGCTTCACCCAGGAAGTGACAGGTCAGCTGAGTAAGAGCTTATACAGAGGGCAGGATTCCAAAATTGTCCTTAAATTCCCAGAGGGTCCCAAATATGGAAGGTACTTCACTCTCCTCCTTAGCGATGCCTTCCTGTAAAATAGATGGAAGGCTAAAAGCTAACATTTCTCAGACACCCTCTGCTAACTAGGTTTTACGTGTGACCTAGGTTTTGCCAAGCAGATAAAATGGATGATGCATGGAAGGTTGAAAACGAGCCAGGGGAGGTGGTAGCTATGGGATCTTCTACAGAAGCTTTGGCGAAGCATCCACTGTGAAGTTTCTAGTCGTAGGTGCTGAGCAGTGGGAGGCAGTGGCCATGGGGCTTCGTTAGCACAGTTCTATTTTATGGCGGGACATTTCTCCTAGCTTTGTTTCCTGACCCTCCCAGAATAAATAGCATAGATCCCTTTCTATTTAAATGGGTTGAAGTATATTCTGTCTGCAGATAAGACTCCTGATGATGGCAGCAAGTTCTTCCCTGGGCTTCCTTCCTCTCTGGCTATATATACAGTGGTCAGGAGCTTCAGAAAGACCCTGGTTCAAGTCTCAGTTTGCTCATTTTCTACCAATGATACCTTAGGATTGAGATGGGTGTCTCTACCTATCAAATGGCAGTGAGGGTTATTATAAAGCCCAAATGAGATAATGTATGTAAAGTGCACAACATTAGACACACAGAAAATGCTGGATAGACAATCGTTATTATTATTCTTACAACTAGGGGTTCTTTGCCAGCCAACCCAACTTCACACTGCTTGTGAAATGTTACTTGAAGGGCCGACAAAAGAGCATTCATGGTATAAACAAAGAAGACCTTGACGATCTGGAAGACGAATTGAACAAGATGAAATAAAACGAGAGGAAATGCAAAGCTCTACTCTCAGGTAAAGAAAATCTGAACAAAGACCGGTAGGCTGAGACGCAGGGCTGGGTTGTAATAGATATGAGACAGATTTGTGGGATTAGAAAACAGATCAACGTGGGCCACTAGTGAGATGTCACCAAAACGTGAATATAATCTTTGGCTATATTAATAGAGGTAGTGTGTAGAAAAAGGAAGCTGAAAACCCTGTTCTACTCTGTCCTAATCAGCCCACATCAACAAAGTTGAATTGAACTCTGAGGAATCTCACCATGAGAGGGATACAGAGACGAGCTTGCATTCAGAAAAGCCACCTGGGATAACACCTAACATTTATTGATCTTTTACTATGTGCCAGAAGCCACTCCTAACTCATTCTTAACTCTTTTGCCAGCAGGATAGACTTGGACGTATGGAGGTGGAGGCAGGCTGTGCAGTCAGACTTAGCCCTAATAATGGCCATGACAAGGAGGGCAAATGTGTAGCATTCGTATCACCACTCACCCCTCTTAGCCCATGGCAGACATCCCTACCGAATCACAGAACTTAGCTCACTGAGTCCAAATTGGCTTTCAGAGAATCCTCTCCACCCAACGTTGGACTCAACCAAAGATGAATCTTACAGGCCGGTCCTTCACCATACGGACAAGAGGGATGAATGGTGACCATGCTGTGAATTGTGACCAACCCAAGCAGGGATGGGCCCTCTTGCAAAATAGGCTACAAGACATGGGAGAGAAGCTGGCAGGGCCTCCCAGTGGCAGACAGCCCAGCCACTTGTCTGCAGCTCTGCAAGTGTAGAAACTTGGTATTGTTAATGCACCCAAGCTGGGCCAAGCTTTGTGACCGAGACAATGCTGCATGTTTACCAAACCCCATTTCATGTCATTCTTCCTTCCTGGGCACACAGGAAGACTACATCTCCCAGCATCCCTTGCAGTTAAGTTGAAGTCATGTGACTTCATGGTGTGGCCAACTGGGCTATGAGCAGAATTAATACATAGCATTTCTAGGCTGCACAATAAACCCCTTAGTGTAGTGATCACCAACGCCCTTTCTCCCCCTTCATCACTAACCTTGGAAGCCACGTGTTGGGGACGGTACCACGGCAAGACAGAAGGTGCCTGGAGCCTGCGACCTTCACTGTGAGGAAAGCTTCAAGGGTTGCTGTCCCACCCACTTCCGACTGAGATACAAGCAAAAACCAACTTTTGTTGTGTTAAGCTACGAAGACATCAGATTAATGTTTATTAATGCAGCGGAGCCTAACCGAGACTGATTACAGAAGGTTAACACGTAGGGTTTCTCCCAGTGTGGCCTGGGACCGCCAGCGTTAGAGTCCCCCAAGAAGATGGCTAGAAGTACACGTCCTTGGCTCCACCCCAGGGGACCTGGAACCACAGATCCTGGGAGGAGCCTAAGAGTTCACACCTTCAGCAAGCTGTCTAGTGATTCGTATTCTCCCTGAAGTTTCAGAATCACTCACTGCTCAACCACACTCAAACTTACCGCCTGATGGTGAGAAATTATACTGTCGAGCAGAGTGGAATCCTTCGGTCACCTGGCCGGGACTGTCTTTTCCATGGACACGTGTAAATGAAAGAAATTGAATTTCTGTCTGAAGACCACTTGTGGCCCTGGAATCAGCCCCAGGGAGTTGGGAAAGGGGGATTTTAAAGGGTCTCACTCAGCCTGAGACATGTGGCCTGAGACTCTCCCAATCATCACTGCACACTCACCTGGGAGATGTCCTGCCCAGACCAAAAAGGGCACCTGCTTCCGGAACCTCTCTGGAAGCACCTAAACAATGTCCTGTCTAAATACCACCCTTCCACTTTCCCAGCCACTGGGTCGGCGGGAGCCAACATAATGAGTTAGGTGATGCCCTTGAGGTCATCCCAGGAGGATTCCCATCGTGCCTCAACATCCCCTCACCATCCATCTCCAGCGTGGGGTTGGGTGGGGCAGGGAGGCACATACCTGCTGTATATGTTGACTCTTAACTGTCCCCCATTTTCCAAGGTGTGAAGGCTGACCACATGGGCTCCAGAGCACAGGGTGATTTGAGTCCCAGCTCTGCCACTTACGGAGGGGGTAAGTGGGGTGCGAGCCGTTTCAGCTCAGCAGTTGCCTACCTGCCGAGTGGGGATAAAATAATAGCTGCCTTCCATAGTTACTATGGGTCCGGGACATATTTTTCACAGCCCCAGTACTTACCCCGTGTATGGGGAAAGTTGTCAAATGTCAAATGAATTGGATGATATTTGTGATGACCAGGTGCACTTACAGGAGGAAGGACAGAGAGCGTGAAGGGCATGGAGATTACGAGCCTGCATTTTGAGGACGGGGAGGCTTCAATTTGAATTGTCAAGTACTGACTTGTGGCCTCTGTTTCCATATGTGCAAAATGGGAAAATTAACCCCTCTATCACAGGGTTGTTAGAAAGATAAATGAGCGAACAAAGGGACAATATTAATTTGTGTGCGCGTGTGCCTCCATTATTTGTGCATAGATGTGTGTTTGTGTACCTGGATGTGTAATAATATAGTAGCTAGTATTTATTGGGTGCTTACCTCGTGCCAGGCACTGTTCTAAACACTGTGCTATATTAACTCATTCAACCCTCACAAAAATCTATGAGGCAGACATTATTATCCCATTTAACAGATGCGGAAGCTGAGCCGTATATTGACCTGAGCTCTCTCGTAAGGTATCAATAAGTCTTCCATTTCTCCACTAATGCTGCTTCTTTTTCTGTCTCCGATGCTAAGAAGTAAGAAGGACAAATGTTGTCCCCCAGCTCCTGGTAGTCACCAGCAGCACCTGGACCCACTTTGTTTCACCCCTACCGCCGACGGAGCTTGTGTCCTGGGGAGCTCTGTGCAGCGCTCGGGTGTGAAAAGGGGGACAAATAGGGCAGAAGCAAAAGGGTTGGCCCCGGTTCGATGGAATCCCGGAGCCCAGAGGTCATTATTTCCCATCTTCCTCCTCCTCTGGCGGGACCGGGACTGACCTAGTCTGATTTCCCTGTGATTTCAGATACATTGGAGATTAGATAAAGTCATACAAAATAAGACTGTCTTCCCAGCAACCCCCGGCCAAGGGATTCCCTTCCGAGTTCACACCTTAGAGCAACACTTGCCATGTGCACCTGGAGACATGGCCAGGAACGCTCAGAGCAGCAGTGACCATGAAGCCAAAAAGTGGATAGATGAGGTATGTTACAGCCACACTGTGGAACATGATGCAGCCCTGAACATGAATGAACTACAGCTGTGCAAACAGCTTGACGGAATCTTTTTTTTTTTACTTTTTTTAATGTTTATTTATTTTTGACAGAGAGAGAGAGAGAGACAGAGCATGAGTGGGGGAGGGGCAGAGAGAGAAAGAGACACAGAATCCAAAGCAGGCTCCAGGCTCTGAGCTGTCAGCACAGAGCCTGACGCGGGGCTTGAACTCACAAACCTCGAGATCATGACCTGAGCTGAAGTCGGACGCTGAACCGACTGAGCCACCCAGGGGCCCCTGCTTGAAGGAATCTTAAAAAATAAGGTGGAGCGGAAAAGTTGCAAAATAAATACTTTTTTTGTTTACCAAAAACAAGCAAAGAAACCCCCCAGACTTTATGTTGTTAAAGAAAACAAAGGAATGATCGGCATAAAAGTCAACTAGTTATCCCTGGCAGAATTTCAGTGGTTTGGGAATGTTCTAGTTCTTAGGTTGGGGTGGAAACATTGGTATTCATTTTATTATCTTATCGTATATATGTTAGACACACACATATATTATACACACATATATATTATACACATATATAATATACACATATATAATACACACATATATAATACACCTATATACCCAATACACACATATACACACATATATAATAGACACAAATATATATTAAATGTACATATATATCCACATTTATATTATACATTTATATTATATGCACATATACATGCATATATTATACACATTTATATATATATTATATATTTTACACACACTTTATATATAATTATACATTATTATATATTATATATTATATTATTATAATATATATTATATTATTATATATTATAATATATTATATTATTATATATATTATATTATTATATTATAATATTATTTATATTATAATATATATTATATTATTATATATTATATATTATATTATATTATTATGTATATTATATATTACACACACTTTATATATATAATTATATGTTATATATTATATATTATATTATATTATTATATATTATATATTATATTATTATATTATTATATTATTATATATATTATATATTATACACACACTTAGAAATACATACTATACCCACGCGTAAGTATTATACATGCATACACACACATATATATGATACGTGCTCTTATTGGAATCAGATGAAATACAAAGAGAGAAAAGGGACAATAAAGCAACACCTTTCTCTTGTGTAGTGTCACACAAGCAACTTCACGTTGGAGTAAGAAGAAATCCCCATCTTTTGGTCTGTTGCGTCCTTTCTACCACATTAATAACAGTAAGTATTCATGTGACCCATTGGAGCAGGACCCACTCTGAACATGACCCGCGCTAACATATCCGATCTCCATGAAAAGCCTATGAGATAAAGTACTATTACTATGTGCATTTTGTCGCTGGAGAAACCGAGTCAGGGAGGTCAGCTTGCCCGAGGACGTGCACCTTCTATCTAAGTGGCGGGGCGGGGATTCACATCCACCCCGCAGGCTCCTGAGCCCGTGTCTCTGACCGTGGGGTGGCACGGCCTTTCCTCAGCCTGTGGTTTGCCACAATCAGCGCACTTAATCCCGCACAGGCCCTTTCGGGAGCAGTTTCTACTTCCCCGTGTCCCGGAAGAGGAAACCAAGGTTTGTCTGGCAGGCACAGTACCCGTTCATACACCACACCCCTTGCCAGGCCCGTGGCAGACCCAGCCGACAGGTTGTGCACAAACTCAGGTCCCCCTGGAGGCAGGTGCTATTATTCAGAGGCGGCCCACACCGTGGAACCCCTCAGCTGTGAACGAGCTCTGTTTCTGCAGGTGCTCAGAGACCCGCTCAGCCCTTCTGTCTGAAAGCCTTGCCTGTCTTCCTCCGTGTCTCCCTCGACTGTGCGCAGCTCCTGAATGCCGCCTGGGCACTTCCGGTCCCCAGGGGCTGGTCCTCCCTCCGTCCTGGGCGCCACCTCGGTTCCAAATCGAAACCGGCCTCGAAAAAACTTCTGATGCCCCATGCCTCAGTTTCCCCAAATGTGAACCGGACAAAAGGCTGCATGATCAGTCCCGAGCCCTAAAGAGCAACAGCTCTTATCTGTACTTTCTGCTTCTCGGGGAAGAGGCCCACCAATGGCCAGACCCTCCTGGGGCCCCATTTGCGGACAATCAAGATTTGGGGCCACCACCGGCCTCACCCCCAAGAGCCCCGGATTATACTCCAAGCAGCTCACGGGGGCAGCACATCGCAATAGGTATTAATTGCTACATTAAATTCTATGATATTGCTTAAGAGAATGTTCATTTAATTTCCCTGCAACTGTGGTCAACCTGATCTTTAATCGAAACTGACAGGCACAATTTAAATCAGGTAGCAAACTCCCGTCTCTTTAAAAGAGCCAAGAATGGCATGAATATTAAATGGGTCAGGACAGTTGGCAACACTAATACAGTTTAAATGGGAACAAGCTTCAGCTACAGCTTTTAATTATTCATGCTCTCCTGGTAAGTCAGGCCCTGACAGCCGTGTCACCGGGAGTTCAGGAAACTTCCTCGATGTGACATGAAACACAAGGCGGGGCAGGGGTGGGGGCAGCGTGGCCCAAGGTCCCAGATTAGGTCCCGAGCTGTCTGAGGGTAATCTGCCTTAGAGAGCACGCTCGCAGGTTGTCTTTGCCACCCTTGGCGACACTTAGGTGCTGCATGATGAGTCGGGGAGGACAGGAACAGAGGTAGCGACGAGAGGCACAGACAGAGAGGCAGGTGGGTGGGGGAGAGGGGAGGTGGCAGCTCAGAGATGGGGCTGGGCTTCCGGAGAGAGAGACACTCAGTGACCGAGACGGACAGAAACTACACTGGGAGCAGAGACCCATAGAGGCAGAGGCAGAGGTACAGCTGTGGCTCAGAGAGACAGAGCAGGGACCTCCAGGGAGGGGGCCGCTCCAAGCCTGGCCATCGGTCTTGGTCTTGGAGGACCAGCAGTGGGGGGCCCGACCGCCAGGAGAAAGCAGCGACAACAGAGCACAGTTGCCTGGGGACCGAGGGCGGAGCTTGCTTCCCAGGGACCCGCTCCTGGATCAGCCCAGACTCCACTCAGCGTTTCCCGGGCTGAGCCAGGCCCATAAATCACTCGGGACAGGAGAAACCTGTGTGCGGACTCGGAAACAGCATCTGGCAGGAGAAATGGTGAGGGGCCTGGGGGAGAGGAAGGACAGACAGAGAGCAGACAGGACAGATCGGAGGGGAGTCAGACAGATGGAGGAGGCAAGAGACGAGGGCCGCCAGAGAGAGGGGCACAGACACGTGGGAAAGATGCGCACATGCGGGGACGGACGGAGACCCACAGGCACAGAGTCATGGGCGGCAAGGATTCAGAAAGAATTCCCTTCCCACGCTGACCTTTGAAGTGCTGTTTGCGGAGAACTTACTGGTCTTAAGAATAACACACCTTCCTGTGTGAGGCCCTTACAGGCTATAAGACGCTCTCCCGTGCATTATGCCACCTTGTCCTCGCTTCCTGAATGTGTTTCCCCGGACTCCCAGCTCCAGAGGGGCGTTCTAGAATGTTCATTTCCCGGGCCGCCTGGTTCACCCAAATAGTCAGCTATGAGGCATTTATCTAAAATCTCTCTCCCTAGGGGCGCCTGGGTGGCTCAGTCGGTTAAGCCTCGACTTTGGCTCAGGTCATGATCTTGCAGCTAGTGAGTTCGAGCCCCGCATCGGGCTCTGTGCTGACAGCTCAGAGCCTGGAGCCTGCTTCAGATTCTGTGTCTCCCTCTCTCTGTCTGCCCCTCCCCGGCTTGCACTCTGTCCCTGTCTCTCTCTCTCAAAAATAAATAAACATTAAAATTTTTTTTTTTAATCTCTCTCCCTAGCCATATTTTTTCTGCCTGTACTGCCTCTTGCATCCGTGCATGTGGTGTGGGGCGAAGAGCACTGGAGGAAGAGTCACTGCTGTCTTCCAGCCCTTGGGCACAGGGGCCTCGGTGTCCCCGTCAGCCCAGGTGTGTGACAACCCCAAAGGATGGTGGGGAGGGTCGGCTGACATAACGTGTGTAAACGTGTGAGGACCGTACTCAAGAGAAACTGTCACGGCCCACAGGAGGACACTTCTCTCTCTCTCTCTCTCTTTTTTTTTTAAATAGAATTTATTGTCAAACTGGTTTCCATTCAACACCCAGCGCTCATCCCAACAAGAGGAGGACACGTCTCTTGTAGATGTCTTTGTAGGGCTTGGGAAAGGGTCCCTGGATTGAGGTGCATGCCCCAAGCCTAGTCCTCCTAGGCGGGGTTCCTTCTGCTCCCCAGAGCACCGGCTCTGTCCCCGCTCCTCCTCTGCAGGCCACGGGGGCATTGCTATCTTGTGCAGACCAGGGCTGAAATTAGCATCCCATCTCCTGGGCTGTCGGATCTCTGCCCACCCGGAGGGGAAGGTAAATGAAAAGGCAGCCGGGGCTTCCTGAACGTGTTTGCCCTCGGCGGCACTTAACATTTACACACGCGGGTGGAGGAGGTAAGCGGCCTTAGCGCCTAAGGCTGGCGTGCCCGCCAAGGAGGAGAGCCAAGTCCCGGCTGGGCAGGCTGGAAGAAGGGACGAGGATTCTCAGGCAGAGTATCTCACCCCTCTGGGCGCGCAAACATCGCTGTCAGCTCTGAGGACCAACAGGGGGCCTGGGAGGCGGGCGCAGACCCTGGTGGGGAGTGCCCGCTCGCGCCTCCCACCCCGGAGCTAGCCTTGCCGAAGGAAGAGCGGGGCCCCGACCCCGCCTCCCAAGCGCAGCATCCCCGCCAGCCTCTGACAGCCAAGGTCACGCAGCACTGGGTGCCTGCGGTGCTGTGTCATAGTGTTGCCTTGACTCCTAGCTGCCCCGGAAAATCGGAAGGGCAGTAGTTGTGGTTTTCTTCTGAAAGCTGAGGCCCAGAGAGGGGAAGCGACTTTCCAGAGGTCACACAGCACGTCGTGGTGAAGCCAAGTCTCACAGCTGCCAAAGACATCACCCTTATGTCTGCCCTACATCACCAGGGCCTTGAACCTGGGACCAAGTCACGTGCAAGCCACTTGACCAAGGCCACGTGCCTCTGTAGGTAGCATTCATTCACTGAGCGCATGTTTTGTCGAGTGCTTACTCTGCGTTGGGCCCTGTGCTAAGGGAAACCACAGAGAGCCAGATAGATCTGCCCTCGTTCTAGTGGAAGATCTAGATAAGGAGCAGGAAAAAAACAAAAGAAACCAGGTAACTATAGGCTTTGATTAAAGCGAGGAGTGAGAGAGGTTGCTAAAGTGGAGAGTAACACAGGATCTATTCTTAACAGGGCCTAGACTGGCCCTCACGCCTAGTAGGCACACAGTAAGTATTTGCTGACTGACTAAATGAGAAAGTCATTCTTGCTGACATCTGAGGAAGGAGAAAGAGCCAGTCAGACAAAGCGTGGCTAACTCCGGGTAGAGCGAACAGCATGTGCAAAGGCCCTGAGGTAGGAAGAGCTTGGCATGGTGGGGGAACTGAGGGAGGGAGGCGGGTGAGGCTGGAGCCCAGTGAGCTAGGTGTTGAGCAGCATGAGGATTAAAGACAGCCTCTAGTTCCTTCTTGCTCTTCTCCTAGATAGGCAAAGTCTATTTCCTGTCCCCTCAGTTCTGGCCCTTGCCCTATTTTGACCAACAGAATGCAGCAGAAGGGATGCGGGGGCATTTCGAAGACGGGGCCCTCCAACGCGTGCAGCTTCTGTTTCTGCCACTGACACTCAGCCCGAGCTACGGGGAGAGGTACGTGGGAGGGGCGTTTCAGGTAACCGTGCTCGCCGAACTTGGAGCTGCCTCGGGGGACCGCAGCCCAACCGACACCGCGTGGGGCCAGAGAACCGCTCCGCAGAGCCCGGGCGGCTCACAGACCTTTGAGAGACAAATGGGCGTGGCAGTTTTAAGCCACTAAGTTTTGGGGTGGCGTGTGACACCGCAGCAGGGACCCGAAACCTAAAGGTGAGCGGAAGTCGATGGACCGGCAGGATCCGGACCCAGCCCCCCGCGACTCCCAGATCCTGCTTCTGTCCACCAAGCTGCGCAACAACAAAGTCTCTGAGTGCCGCTGCCCTGGTGTCTGTCATGCCCCTGCCCGTCTGCCTGCCTGTCTCCCCTGCTCCTGCCGGCTCTGACTTTGTCAGCCACCTCCTGGGCCTGACCCTTCCCCGGGGACCCGGCTCAGCTGCCGCCCACGAAACCCGAATGGCGCACGAGGATCTCCGTCCATCTTGCCATCGTGGCTGCGTCTTTTGTCCCGGCACCCGCGTCAGCGCTGGCCCGGGGGGAGGGCTTCCTCCCTCCCAGCAGCCCCGGGGAGCAGGCCGCTGCCCTACTAGCTCTCCCCTGCACTCAGACGTGACTCACTGACCTTTACGAGCCCGAGACTTGATGGGCCTGGTGTTTTATTAACCTAATAAAAAGGCAGTCTGGTTCAGGGGCTTAACATTTCTGGAGAGAGGAAGGCTCTGCCCCCTGGGCATTGGAAGGAAGAAATAGTGTCTTGGGCCGAGCTCCCACAGCACTGTTCTCTGGGACTTCTTGCGAGGAGGCAAAGAGCAATTCATTGTATCCCCATCAAACAGCCCCAGCAAGCCACAAAGCTTAATTTAATTTTGTAATCAGTGGAAGCACAGGCAAAGGAAGACTGCTCACTGTTTTCTCCACTTTGCTTTTTAATAGGATATCTGACAGCCCACATAATACGGTGGCTTTATGCAATAAAGAACGTGCACACACGCACACACACACGTACACATGTACTCGCTTCTGCAGGAGAAAGGCAAGCCTCTGGGTTTGGGAGGCCAGAGACCTCCTCCCTTGCTCACTTTGGGGCCTCCGGATAAGTCGCTTCGGTCCTCTGTGCCTCTTTATGGAACAAAGGTATTCTCCTCATCTTTCTCAGATTTAGTGAAAATAATAGCTAATCTTGACGGCGGGCTGAAGACGCGTGCCGGGGAACGCGCGGCGTGTCTCATTGGATCTTAGTAACAAGACTATAGGGCAGCTCGTGTTAGCGTTTATTTTCTAGAGCGGGGGGATCGGAGGCACAGAATGGTTGATTCGCGTCTCTAAGGACACACAGCCAGGAAGTGGCACAGCTGTGTTCAGCGGGCTCTTAGCTGCAACAGCACCAGAAGCTGGTTCTGGATGTTTGAGCGGAAAAGATGCTCATCCAAAGCGTGACCAGAAGCAGTTTGGGGTCGTGCTTCCAAAACCACGCCCCGGAGCTCAGCCTGGCGAGAAAGCCACCTCCGTAGCTGATGCCACCGCCAGGCACACCCTGCTGGTTACACCGTGGCTGAGAACTTGCCTTTCGGCTCCAGCCCCCTGCTGCTGGCCCCAGCGTGGTTACCGCTTCTGCCCCAGGGGTCCTGCCGGTGGGTTTGGCCGGCAGAGCCCAGCTCACCTGCCAGCTCCCTGGTTGCAAAGAGGGGAAAAGAGAGTTCTGGGTTTTCCCCCGGGAGACACAGAGCACGCGGGACTGGAAGTTCTCCAAACGTCGAGGGTGATCCAAGGGTCCGTAGAGCCGGGAACGAGCCGGATGTCCGCTACTCACCAGGCAGTCCGATCTAGAGCCTGACCTTGGCC
>NW_024412388.1:28704816-28741455 GCF_014898765.1 Herpailurus yagouaroundi
GACCGCGAGATCGTGACCTGGCTGAAGTCGGACGCTTAACCGACTGCGCCACCCAGGCACCCCTGTGGATTTCTTTTAAACTACAGATTGATGAGCATCCTTGAACTGAGGTGGGGCCCGGGACCTGCCTTGGTAGGTAACCCCCTGGGGTGTTTCCCCTGCCCGGCTAGGTCTGGGAACCAGTGTTTTACATCACGTTCGCCACCAGAACGCCATGAAGGATACTGTTGGTCCCTCTGTGTAGGTGGGGCCGGAAAAGTCAAGTGTTTGCCCAAGGGCAGCAGCCAGTGGGTACAGGGGGGGGCTGCGGCTGAGGACTGCTTAGTAAGCAAGAGGGAAGACTGGAGGGGGCTGGTTGAGGTATTAGAACGCCCGGCATGAATGAAGCAGAAAAATGATTGCAACAATAGGAAATGACCATCTTGTTTCCTCCTTCCCAGTTCTGTGGCCTCTTGTCAGCCTCCTGGTGCCCAGCTCCCATGGCTGCTCTTGACCTTAGCAGAGACAACCTATCCTGGATGGCCTTGGTCTGACTCGCTGGCCCGTGATTACCCTCTAGGTCTGGGAAGCTCCCCTCCTGCCATCTGATTGGACTGGCAGTCCCTTTCCCTACCCCCGCCTGGCCCCACTGTGTCACCTGGCTCATAGCGACATATCTATGACATGCCTTTGGGAGAGCGTCCAATGTCTCCACACCCCCAGGCCAGAGCATCCCCCTCTGGGAGTGAGCGGAAGGATTTGCCAGGGCAGAAGGGGGCATATGTTATAAAACGTAAGCCTGACAGGGGTTTGCAAAGCACCTGCTGTGACTCTCACGGGAAGATAAGAGAGGGTCCCTGTCCTGGGAGTTCACCATCTTGGTGGGTATTAAGACACTCTCTTGAAAGGCAGAGAAAACCCACTTGATCAAAGGCAGCATCCTAGGATTCAAACAAATTCTCAGACTGTGGGAAACACATAGCTGGAGCCACCCCCGTAAGCAGAGGGCATCACGGAAAGGGGAGAGGAAGTCCCCCCGGAATGTTTCCTCAGGATGTTTGGGGTTTCGGTGGCCGATGTGGTGGCAGAGGCTGCCAGGGGGCCCAAGCCGGGAGACAGGGGTGAACAACGGGCATAGCTCATACTCACAGCACCGGGTAGGGCCAGGCACGACTCTATGCCCCTGGCGTGCGTTACCTACCCCCCGAATCCTCACGACCACCTTCCAAAAGAGGTGCCTATAAGGGAGGCCATTTGACAGATGAGGAAACCAAGGAGCAGGGAGGGGACGGGACTTGTCCAGGGTGGCACAGCTAAGGTAGCAGACCTGGAGTTGGAACACAGGCCATCTGGCTCCAGGGTCCGTGCGCCTGACCGCTCTGCTAGGTTCCCTGTCCGAGCGGAAAGGTGCATGAGGAGGGGAGGTCTAGAACTGCAAGGAGCTCAGACTCCACTGTGGCTGCTTCCTGGTGGGAAAGGCAGGGGAACAGGACCTGAGGCTGACCCTCCAGGTTGGGCAGAGAGGGACGTGGGCAGTGTTGGCATGGGGCGTGTCGATGCTTCTGCAGATGGAGAGCTGCTGGGTTTCGAACCCAGGCAGCAGTGGGGTCGCAGGCCCATGGTTGAGGCTAGATGAATCTGGTCCCTGTGTACAGGGTGCTCCGGGTGGACAAAGATGCAGGATGTTTCTGCAAAGCAGAGGAGGGGTTGGGGGTCTGCAGGGGGAGCTGGGAGGGGATGCTGCAAAGGTGGGGGGAGGGGCACTCTTGGGACAGCCTCATCTGGGCCTTCTGCCGGGGCCACTGCCCCTCTCTCCCTGACACTGGCCAGCTGAGTGACTTTGGATGGGCGGCTTGGCCTCCCTGGCCGTCTGCAGAATGAAAGGACATGGTAGAGGTCAAATGAGGCCAGGACCGTCACGACAGGAAGCCGCAAGCACTGTTCAAACGGGAGACGATGCTTCTGCGGCTGATGTCACTTTCCTCCCCTCCATCTATCTGCTTGCTGATCTCCAGCCATCTCTTTTCAATCTCCCTGTAGGCATTTACCAGTATATTTGTAGCAAGTGACGTCGCATCGTTTTTGGATGTAGCAAGATCATAAATTATAGAAAAACAAATGATGGGGCGCCTGGGTGGCGCAGTCGGTTAAGCGTCCGACTTCAGCCAGGTCGCGATCTCGCGGTCCGTGAGTTCGAGCCCCGCGTCGGGCTCTGGGCTGACGGCTCGGAGCCTGGAGCCTGTTTCCGATTCTGTGTCTCCCTCTCTCTCTGCCCCTCCCCCGTTCATGCTCTGTCTCTCTCTGTCCCAAAAATAAATAAACGTTTAAAAAAAAAAAAAGAAAAGAAAAACAAATGAACGCCATCCCTGCCTGGGCCTTTGCAATCCTGGTGGTCTTTGCCTCCGGCGGCCGACCCTTTTGTCCGCTCGGCGGCAGCGGCCGTCCATGCTGTGGCCTCGTGGTCCCGCCCAGACCCCAGCCTCTTCGTGGAATACTAACCAGTCCCTCGGGGAGTCCGCGGGGCTCCCAGCCACTCCCTGCCGCTCGGCATCGCCGCGTTCTGCCCCATGCACCCCACCTCCCCACAATGAAAGTTCATGGCAGACCCTGGAAGGAGAGCCCTGTGGCTCAGGTCACTCGTTCGTCACCCTACAAGCCATCCGGGGGCCTGGGGAGACCAGGCTCAGCCCAGGTTTGGATTGGGATGCCCGGAAGACAAAGCACAGGTCAGTGACCAAAGCGGGAAAGCCAGCAAAGCGTTTGAGGCCTTTTTCAGCCAAGATATCCTGGGTCGGACGTGCAGCAGGCAGTCGAAGATCCAGATTAGAAGTCAAGACAAGAGTTAGGGGCGCCTGGGTGGCGCAGTCGGCTAAGCGTCCGACTTCAGCCAGGTCACGATCTCGCGGTCCGTGAGTTCGAGCCCCGCGTCGGGCTCTGGGCTGACAGCCCAGAGCCTGGAGCCTGTTTCGGATTCTGTGTCTCCCTCTCCCTCTGCCCCTCCCCCGTTCATGCTCTGTCTCTCTCTGTCCCAAAAATAAATAAATGTTGAAAAAAAAATTAAAAAAAAAAAAGAAGTCAAGACAAGAGTCTCTGCCGGAGGTGCAGGCTGAGAGTCGTCTCCATAGAGGTTTATATTTAAAGTGGAATGCGTCTGCTATTCTGGTCTCAGTGACTTTACTAATGTTGGAAATTAGCTGTTGCCAAACAGTCATCACGGTACAAATAATCTTAAATCTATCCCGTAGTATATCCACTCACTGATAAGTCCTAACGGAGCACCCACGATGTGCCAGGCACTGCACTAGGCATGGGGGCTGCAGGGGTCAAAAAACAGACATGGTTGCCACCCTCTGGAGCTTAGAGCTAAAGGGCGGGGGCGGGGCAGGGTGCAGCAGGTGCAATGGTAGAGATACCCCTTAACTACGACTTGGGAGGCTGCAGGGGGAGGAAGGTAGGTGGCGCTCTACCTGAGGGATCTCACCCGGCCTGGGAGCAAAGGAAGGTTTCCCTGTGACTTGTGAGATTTAAAGAACAGGCAGGAGTTGGCCAAGTAGGGGAGTAGGGGGAAAGCATGTCAGCAGAGGGAGTAGCGCCCCCCGAGGCAGGGAAGAGCTTCCCAGCTTTGCCATCTGCCTAGAGCTTCCAATGGGAGGGGTCTTAGCTCCTCCTATGTTTTGTGTCTGTCCTTCTGCAAGGCTGCCCTCCCTCCCCCGGCCCCAGATTCTGCCTCTGGAAAGGAGAGCTGCCATGCACGGGGGACCAGCAGAGTATAAAGCTTAGGAATCAGTGAGCCAAGTTCTAGGCCCAGCTCCTCCATTAACCAGCATGTGGTCATTTAATCTCCATGGGGCAACGTCTTCACAGGGTTGACAGGAAAATTAAATATGATAATAGAGATCTGGCCCTCGCCACAGTGCCTAGTACGGAGTGCAGGTAATGCGTCCAGTGTGCTAAGCATTCTAAGTAATCCATTTAACTCCTGACCATCCCGTGACGTGGGTGCTGACATACTCCCATTTTACCAACAGTAAAACCCAGGCACAGAGAGGTTATGCAAGTTGCCCAAAGCTGCACGGCCCGTAAGTGCCGGAGCCACAGGCGCAAACCGAGGGAGGCTGGCGGGGTGAGTCTGCTCGGAGTCCCCACGGTGCGCCTGCCTTCTACGCGAAAGCCAGCGTTTCTGCTCTGGGTATTGTTGTTTCTATCATCAGACATCCTGACACCACGGCTGTCTGCCAGGCGTCTGAACCGGACCACCTCCTGGAAGCCCTCACTGGCCACCCCGCAGATCAGAGCCCGATCGAGAGGCCTGTACATCTGTGCGAGGGGGGGCGCGTGTGTGTGCGGATGCTGCCAGCCAGAGACAAAGAGATGCTGCTTCCAAATCCCCCTCATCTCCAACAGAGAGAGAGAGAGAGAGAGAGAGAGAACGCTGGAAAGAGAGGGAGACAGAACTAAGGACAAAGGGAAGAGCCTTAAGCGGTTCCGTGTTTAAGAACGGATGTGCATCCACGAAGGCCGGGGTGAGAAGGGTCTGCGAAAGCCGAGCAAGCGAGCACGTCTCCGGGTCCGCGGTGGGTCTGTGGGAGGACCTGCGAGCAGGCTGCGTCTGTGTGTGTGTGTGAGCGTGGCTCTGTGTGCACGGGGAGGGAGCGGGCGTGCGGGGGGCACATCTGAGCGGCTTCGTGAGCGTTCCCCCCCCCCCCCCACCCCAGGTAACAATCACAGAGTGGACTGGGACTGAGTCAAGACAGAGGCTGGGTCTTCCCGGGGACACGGACGCACAGGCCCATCACAGGCTCTGATATTTTATTGATTATACACCAGCCTAGAGGCGATTAGAGTTGGGGCAGCAAAAAAGCAATTTTCCTCCCTTTCTCCTGCTTTCCCTGCCCGCCCTTGCCGCTAAGCTGAGGCCAGCGGACATCTGTGTCATGCTAGTCCGGAGCAGAAGTCCCCGTGCTCAGCGACCACCCTCAGATTCACCAGGGTGCAGGTCCTGCTTTGGAGGGCACATCACTGGAAGGATAGACGCATGGCTTAGGCGGAGACAGAGTGACAGCAGCCTGGTCTGCCCTGCCCGGGCCATGGAGCTGGGTGCCTGCCAGCCTTTCAGTTTGGGACCGGATGGAGAAGGCAAGTCTAGGCACACCAGGGTTGGGAGGTCAAGAGCATTCAGACAGGGGGCCCGTCATGATCCTGAAGCCAAAGTAAGGGAGCGTCTTGCCCTGGGGGATGTGGCGGGGATCCACTGGCCTTCATTGTCCTCGCCTTTGCAGTGGGCACAATCTCTCTTGGGATGACTGGGAGGGGCACTGATCCATCACCTGGCCCATAGTAGGAGCTCACAGAGCCCAGTGGTGCCATTGGAAGTGAGGGAAACACGGTTCAACCCAGGCTTGCCAAAAAGTAAACGATGACAGGCCCACAGTAAGTGCCAGATAAGGGGGAAGTGAGGAAGAGGGGTGGGGGCCTGGCGTGTGACAGTTCCTCGACACGTATTTGTCGAAGACAGAGTGCTGAGAAACCAAGATGCGCAGCAGCTGTGGAAGAAGCAGAGCCAGAGGAGGGCGAGGGCCTGGGTGTCTGAGAACCACAGCGTCACAAGGCCAGGACCTGCAGCCACTCTGGGAAACAGGATGGAGGTTCCTCAAAAAACTAAAAGTAGAACTACCCTACGACCCAGCAATTGCACTACTAGGCATTTATCCACGGGATACAGGCGCTGTTTCGAAGGGACACATGCACCCCAATGCTTATAGCAGCACTATTAACAATAGCCAAAATATGGAAAGAGCCCAAATGTCCACTGATGGATGAATGGATAAAGAGGATGTGGTATCTCTACACAAGAAGTACTACTCGGCAATCAAAAAGAATGAAATCTTGCCATTCACAACTACGTGGATGGAACTGGAGGGTATTATGTTAAGCGAAATTAGTCAGAGGAAGACAAATAGACAAATATCATATGACTTCACTCCTATGAGGAGCTTAAGATACAAAACAGATGAACATAGGGAAGGGAAGCAAAAATAATATAAAAACAGGGAGGGGGACCAAATATAAGAGACTCTCAAATATGGAGAACAAACTGAGGGCTGCTGGAGGGGTTGTGGGAGGGGGGATGGTCTAAGTGGGTAAGGGGCATTAAGGAATCTACTCCTGAAATCATTGTTGCACCATATGCTAACTTGAATGTAAATTAAACAATAAATAAGTTTTAAAATTTTTTAAAAACTAAAATATATTAAGAAAAAAAAAAAAACCAAAAAGCAAAGGTCAGGACCAGGACAGGCTTACTTTTTTTTTTTTTTTTTTAATGTTTACTTATTTTTAAGAGAGAGAGTGAGACAGAGGGCCAGCAGGGGAGGGGCAGAGAGAGAAGGAGACACAGAATCCAAAGCAGGCTCCAGGCTCCCAGCTGTCAGCACAGAGCCTTATACAGGGCTCAAACTCACAAACCGTGAGATTATGACCTGAGCCGAAGTTGGACACTTAACCGACTCAGCCACCCAGGTGCCCCGACAGGCTTACTTACTTTTTAAAACAAACCTTGCTGGGCACCTGGGTGGCTCAGTTGGTTAAGCATCCGACTTCAGCTCAGGTCATGATCTCATAGCCCGTGAGTTCGAGCCCCGCATCGGGCTCTGTACTGACGGCTCGGAGCCTGGAGCCTGCTTCGGATTCTGTGTCTCCCTCTCTCTCTGCTCCTCCCCTGTTTGCGCTCTGTCTCTCTCTGTCTCTCAAAAATGAATAAACATTAAGAAAAAAATTTTTTAAAACAAACCTTGCAGCAGGTGGGAGTTGACAAGATTGGGGGGGTGGGGAGGTAGTGGAAACAGAATATTCCAGGCACCGGAAACAGCATTGTGAAAGGCACAGAGGACCAGCGGCTGCCACAACTACTACTAGAAACAAATCCTTTGGGCCATTTGGCCATTCTCCCATGTGCCGGACCTTGTTCTATGTGCTCTTCACGTGCTTGCTGGTTTATGGTCTTTGAGGTGTACTCTCATGGGCCCATTATACAGAGGAGGAAACTGAGACACAGAGACCTAATCACCGGGCCAGGAGCAGTCCCAAGAAGACGTGGGGGAAGAGGGTTCCAGCGTCATCCTGAGATATTGAAACTGGCGGCTGTATGACCAGCGGGGAGAGATGAGTCGGTGGCCCCTACAGAGGGTGGATCATGGATCAAAGGAGGTGTGGCTGGAGGCAGTGGTCAGAAGGGAGGCTGCTCCCACAGCCATCTTGTATTTCCGACAGGCATCTCCAGCTTTGAAAGCACGCATGCACGTCGAATGACGCATTCTGCTCACTGCAGCTGCCCCCAAGGCACTTCCATTCCCATGAATGTTGACTGTGTCAGTCCCGGGAGATGGAATTTGTCATACCAATTGCACAGATGGGGACAGCGAGGCTCTGGGAGCTCTGATGGATGTCGCATCACTGACATCCAGCCGAGACAGGACCCTGCCTAGGACCTGTCGCTCAATCAGTGACACTAAATTCTCTTGTCCTCATGAAGCTATCTCGTCTACTTGGGCTGCACCCTCTTGGCAGGTACAGTCTGTCTGACCCACCAAGCACATGGTAACCCCCAAGAAGCATGTATCAAATGAGCAAATGATGAGTGAGTTTCCAAGCACGAGAGTTGGTCCCCCTGGCTCCGGAGAGCCCTCAGATTCTGTGGCAACAAGAACAGAGCTCAACTCTTGCCCTTTTTCTCTATCAGGCCAGGGAAGATTCTGGTACATGGACAGAGGAGCTGGTTCATGAGATGAAGGCAGAATAGGGAGCAGGGGTCCCCGTCCTGATGACTGGACTCAGGCCATCTACCACCAGACCCCTAAGTTAAGTGACCCGGCTCATCCCCTCCTCCAACTCCCAGGCTGGAGAGGAGGACAACCCCATGTCATAAATGCCAACCCGGACTGTGGGAAGGGCCAACAAGCTGACCTGAGGGAGTACTGAATGCTCGGAAGACAGACCTCTGAACTGAGGCAGGCCTGAAGGACAGTAAAGGCACGAACCAGACTGCAATCCTAGAGGCTTGGGGAAATCTGACTCCCTCAGGACAGCTGTTCTGGAGGAAGCCAGCGCTGACTCGGAAACCCACCTCTAATACAATATGAATGATGGAAGTGCTCTTTCTGAAATATTTTAAAAAATAAGATCATATATATATATATATATATATATATATATATGTATATGATCGAGAGAATGACAGATGGACGGGGTAGTCAGCAGAGTATTTTTAATCCTGGAGCCAGGCTTACGTAACGATGGGAAGAAAAAAATGAAGGCAGGTGGTGAGTCATCTGGAGCAAAGATGGGAAGTCTCGCCCCACCTCCCCCTTCCCATTCTGCCGCATCTGCAGGTGCCGGGGGCCGGGGCGGGGGGGCACATCGAAGAGCCCAGAGTCATGGGCCCGGGGGGTTGGTGAAGAGCCACGGTGAGGCAGGCTCAGGGCATGGGGTGGCGCTCGCAGGTTCAGGAGGGGTGCTGGAGAGGAAGGCAGGGCCCAGTCTGGCCCAGTCCCAAAGGCTGAGTCTTGGAAACACTCGTCAATTTCCAGGAACTTGGGAAAGGCTTAAGAGATATTTTCGAGTGAGTTCTTGGCTCCACACTGCAGACTCTGTCATCTTTGACTTCCTGTAATTCGCTGAAGTGGGGAACTGTGAAGGCTCCCATCTGGGAGGCGCTGTCTCTGGAGGGCCACCGTGTACGGCTGACGGCACGAGAGCTCTTCTCTTCTCAGGTCTGGGGGACACTAGCCACAGGCCACCAGGCAGTGTGCAAGCAAGAGGCTTTGCATGGGGGAGATGAGGAAGCCACGCTGACTGTCACAGAAGGAAGGCTGGAGATGGGGCACAGAGAGAGCCTGCAGAGTCCGCCTCTGGGGAACTTCTGGAACACGACCCCTTCTGTCTGCCCCCCCCCCCACCCCGGTGGCCTACAAAGACATCTGCGTGAGGCAGGGGGCTGGACGAGATGGCCAGGGGAGGCACCCTCCCCCTCCAGAGATCTTGTGTTACTGCTCAAACTACACACAGCCCTCACAGAACTTTCTTCAGCAGAACTCCTGCATATGCCCTCTTCCGTCCAGCATTCCCAATAGCTCCTGCTGACCAAGTGTTTACCACGGGGCCAGATGCTTTCTTTGCTGCGTATTATCACATTTAATCCACCACCCTCCCTATAAGACAAAGGCTACTGTTCCCATTCTACAGATGTGAAAACTGAGATATGAAGTCAGTGTCTTACCTGGGATTTTAACCCATCTGTGTAACTCGTGCTCTTAACCCCGACAGCCTGGAGCCTCATTGTTCCAAGGCTGACCCTTCCCAGGGTCTAGACCCCTGCATTAAGTTTGGATGAATCCAACCAGAGTTATGGGTCCAGAGAGGCAGCTGCTGGTTTCAGTAACCACATCATCTGTCCATGACTCAGCCTACAAGCAGGCGAGAACTGTCAGGAAAGGGGCTCCCACACCACAATCCAGCCAGTGGCCAACCAGCTGCAGTCACTGTCCCGAGCAACCCTTTAAAACTCTGCCTGGTCAAAGTGGGGCAGGGAGGGAGGCAGGGAGGGAGGGGAGGGGAGGGGAGGAGTTAATCAAATCAGAGGCAGCTTTATCTGTCTTATCAGGGACCGCCATTGTTAGCTTCCAAACAAAGGAACCTTGTCTTTTTATTGTTCCTGTTGGAGGATCCCTGAGGTAAGCCCAGCAACCGTCAGCACTGGACAGAAGGCAAGGTCTGCACAGGACAGAAGACAAGGTCTGGGAGGAGGGCCCTGTTTCTGCCAGTGCAGAATGGCCCAGACTGCCCTCCAGCCCCTTCCCATGCTGCTGAGAGAGGAGAGACAGGGCATGAGGGAAATGCCAACTTAGAAACAGAGGCCAGGAGAAAGCTTCATGAGGTAAGGAGAAAGAGAGGCCTGGAGACAGAAAGAGACAGAAAGCCCATAACAGATAAAGACAGAGATAGAGATCATGGGAGAGACTCAAGACTCATGGAGACCCAGACAGACAAACAAAACAAAAGCAGAGACCCTCAGAGACATAGAACCCAGGCAATTAGCAACTATTTATTGACACCTTTCCCCCACCACTCCTGCCACTTGCCAGGCACAGTTCTAGGACCTGAGGATACAGACACGACTGAGGCAAAACCCTGTTCTCAAAGAACTCCCTGGCTAGCGGACTGTCAGGGTAGGAGACACAGACAATCCACAAGTAATCCCCCAAAACATAATGATTTCAGATAACAAGAGAATAAAATACGATGATGATGTAATAGAAAAACTGAGAACCAGGGAGACTAAGATACCAGAGAAGAGGCAGAAAATGCCATTACAGACCGTGAGCCAACCAAAGAGGATGGGAGGGAAGAGGGGAGAAGAAGAGGAAGAGAAGAGAAAGGGAAAGAGAGAGAGAGAGAGGAGACATAGATAGAGAGGCCACAAGAAAAACAACACCAAAAAAAGGCCAGGAGATACGGAGGCCATGAGACAGATACCAACAGTAGTTAAGAACCCTGAGAACCCGACTGTGTGCACAGGAAGACTAGAGTCATGCCCTGACTGAGGGAGACTGAAGATAGGAACCAAATGACAAGGGCATAAGCAGAGAAAATTAGAAACCTAGAGTCAGGAAGACAGAAAGGCTGGGTAGCAACCCAGAGAGAGACAGAGATGGAAGGAGAGACAGAGAGACGGCTGCCATCATTCGTTACGGCGCTGGGTGTTCAAAGTGGCCCCTGGGTCCATGGACTCCAACCTTCTCATCGTTCCTTTTGTTGTCCTCCCTGAAGGGCCCCAAAGTTTGAAAGATATTTGTCTACCAAACAATCTGCATTTCATAAGTAATAATTTATTCACTTTCCCATTTTTTATTCATCAAAGACGTCTATAACTGGCAATCAGAGCTTCAGAACAGCAGGAGCTCGCTCATGTTGCCACACTCAGTTGCTGTACTTCCAGCCAAAAGCAAAGAAATCTGCCATTTGAGTCATCAACCTCGTTCAGTCTGATCGCAGGTAAATGGATCCTTTGTGTTGAGTTTTGGGCGACGTTGACAATAGTTCAAAGGACACAAAGGAAACCCTGCTGCCTTCACAGACCCCTGCAGATCCAAGGGCCCATTTTCCCGATGACAGTCGCAGGAAATTCCTTTGTCCTGTCAGGCACTGGGCTGTACTACTGGAGTGGAGGTCTCGTTAAGGTGGACTCTTCCCTTGGAGTTCATGGCCAGAAATGGATGTACAGCATCCATGTTTTACATGAAAACTACAACTATTAAAATAACAGTATAAAAGATTCCATTTAGCCCCCTAGCTGCTGTCCTAGTTCTCGCCTTCCTCCACAGCCATATCTGTCAAGGAGGGAGGGTCCTTTTCTTCTGACCTCCTATAACTTGGCTCAGCACTCTTATTCTTCCCTGAAAGTCTTCCAAATTGACCAAGCCAATGACTTTTTCAAATTCAATTCTCTTTATTGTGTAGCACTATGAACACTGCCTTCCTACCCTGTTTTCAGATGTTAGATTCTGGTCCAGAAGACTTCAGATAGAATATATGTTTGCTGGTGTACCTGTAGGGATGGGGCGGGCCTCCCAGAATGACCTTGCCAGAGGCCAACCACCCATCCCTCTTGGTCTTGGTCTTTGTGTCTTGTTCCCCTGTCAAATTTAAGCCCTAAAATGATCTATGGAGATTGGCAGTTCTAATTGTGTCTTTCTGGTCTGTGACCCTGGCCACGCCCCCAACTATGTACCTGTGAGAAAACTTGTTTTGAAGCATGTCCATAATGGCTTCCTGGGCTCTAAATGCTGGGCTGTCCTTGATTCGGTGTCTTGCTTGACCCCAGTTGCAGTGTGTTTCAGATTCTCCTGCCAGGTCTTCCTGCAGCTCATTGCCTTGTCTATTGGATCATATTCTCCCAGTGTCATCAGTGGTGGGCATTCACCAAGGTGCAACGACCACTCCAAGTAACTGTTCTCCTCGTGCCATGCTCTCACTGAACACCATCTGTGGTTGGATTAAACACCACGCCCAAATCAGCACTCTACCGCTGATCGCCCACTTATGCATTTACTCACTTTCTCCCTCATTTTGAAGATTTGTGCTCCATCCTTCATTTCTGTCTATTAAGCTACCACCATCCTTTAAGACTTACTTCTCTCCCAACTCCTGGTGCAGGGAACCAACTGCACACCACATGGAAGATCTCAGAGTTTATCCAAAACATCTAGGAGCAGGGATCGCTTGATAGATCTAAACCCTAGGCTTCCAAGAAAGCAAGCATAGAGAGTGTATCTTTTATACAAACGTAGAACCAGGAGGGGAAACAAAAATGAACCAGAAGGATCCAAAGCCAGGGAGACCTTGGGACAAACCAGGGATGAGAATAGGGGTGGAGCAAATTAAGATACTGTCCCACTCTCATGGCCAGAGCTGAGGTTCCAGAAATTCAGCATGTTAGCAACCAGTCATAGCTCATGAGTGGGTACCATGTTGAATTAAAGGCACAGTGTCAGAACAGGTGATTCCTAAGTGCTACAAAGGGCCTCTCTGTCATCATACTCAATAGCAACCTCTCCCTCCCTCTGCTCTCCCAAAGCACTTCATCCTATCACCATTCATGTTTCATTCACAGCTGCTGTTTGCTCACAGGTGCTATTTTTCTTCTATTGAAAGCATGAAATTTCACAAATATTGATGATATTAACTCCCCAATTATATGTTAAAATTAGGAGAAAATTCTATTTGAAGAAAGACTTAAACAAACACAGTGTTAAGGGACAGATTTATTCCCTTCTCACTTTCAACCTTGTCTGTAATTAATTTTGACTTGGAAATCTTGAGTTTATTTACTTATTCAATAAACATTTACTGAGTGCCAAGCATATACCAGACACCATGCTAAGAGCTTCGGTGTCACAAGAAGCAAAACACAGTCCCTGCCCTCTAGGAGCCCCTCGTAAAAACAGAAAGACAGGAAAATCAACAGTTAGAGGGGAAAGTGATAGGTGTTGAAATAGAGTGTGTGTCGATGTTTAGGAAATATATGGTAAAGGTAATTCAGACTCTGAAGGAGGTAATGGTCAAGGAAGGCAGGAGCAATACCTCATCTGAATCCTGAAGGACATGAGGTAGTTGGAAATGGGTAGGAGAGGAAGAGACAATTCAGTCAGAATGATGAACCCAGATAAAAGGGAGAGAATGACACAAAAATTACTGGAATGGCAGATTGTTCAGAGTGTCTAATAATAGGCTGCATGGTGGGGCAGGATAGGTGAGAGATGAGAGGTGTGGCTGGCTGGCAAGGAGAAGTCTGGAACAAGATCACAAAGGGCCTTGTATTCAATGCTAGAGAGTTTATATCAAGTATGCTTATGTTAAGTATCCCTGTCCTTTCCAAGAGATTTATTTAAGTAGGGAATGGCCTGCCTGGATTTGAGTAGTTGAGAAGAACCCTTCTGGCCTATGTAGAAATAAGTTAGAAAGATGTTGCAGTAGTTCAGGTGAGACATGATAAAAGCTTGAGTGAAGGCAGTGGGGAATGGAGAAAATGGGTGAATCAAAATGCTATTAAGTGGAAAGAGTCCACAGCCTTCAAAGAGTGACTGGGGTGCAAATTTTCTTTGAACATGTCCTTACATCAGCAGCCCTCTGGGCTGTGTTTGCTCTGCTTTGGGCTCTGGCTTTCAGGGCTAATGGGCAGCACGTATCCACCTCTATCTGATGGCTTGCTGCAGCTACTCATGGATTGACCATATCCAACACTCTGGAATGAATTTTTTTTTTCTTGCTTTTGGTTTCATTGGAATAGGGTGTCACTCCTGCCTCCTAGTTCCTCCAGCAAGGTCAAGACCAAATTCCATAGTCCAAAAAGAAAACTTGTGCACCTAACTTCAGATTCACAATCCATCCCTACCCTTTTCTGCCTTTCATTATTGCATTTCTTTCCTTCTCATTGCTTCAAAGAGCACTGGTGACAAATATGGCTGTTTGTACTTAATTCCATCCTTTCTTTGACTATTTTTGACCAATCAGGATCAAAGTTTACCTTGGTTGCCAAGGAAACCATGCTATTAGTTATCTATTCATCCATCTTTGAAGCTCACCACTAGTGTGAAAGTTACTTTGCATTAGATTCTAAGGGGGTGCTCATTAACTTGATTATACTAGAAGAAGCAGTTCTAATGTAAGCTACTCTTAAAGGAAACTTTTTTCCTCTTGAATATTTTAGACATATTTGTAGAGTAGAATTAATTTTTAAAGAAAATTACATAGTATTTTTATGACAAGCAAAAATAGATTGAGGGGAGAGAAGAGGGAGGAATGCCAAAGAGGCAGGGGAGGTGAGGGAGAGAGGAAGGGAGAGAATGAGACTACCTGAGTACAGAGAAAGACAGAGATAAATAGAAAAAGAATATGACAGAGACAGAGACAGAGTGGACACAGATTACTTCTTATTGGAGTTGCTGTTTGCTGCTTGCTATCAAGCAATGTTTTGGAGATAGTCTATGGCATAGATCATCAAAACCACTTTTTACACCTTATAAAATATACCAAGACTCTGACAACTACAGATTAGAGAAATGACACCAGCACTAACTGTCCTGTAGTCTTTCACTCCTGGCTTCAATGTTTACAAAGAATACTAGTACTTAAAACTTTCACTTTCTGCCCAAGATATGATGTGTCTTGCTGTCATTAACCAAGATCGTAAGTCAGTCAGGGCTGACATGTCATCTACCTTCCCTGTCCCCGACCTGTAGCTTGTTCTAATTCCCTTTCCTGGCCAGCTCCAGAAGTCCCAATGTTTTTCATTCTCCCAGTGAATGAAGACTACATTGAAGTTGGTAGCATAAATCTAGTTTCAGAGATGAATAGGATAGGGCAGGAGGAGTGTTAGCTCCCACAACTTCCCAGAGAAAGAACCACGTACTTCTGTGCAGCACTGACTCAGAACCATGGACAGCAACAGCCAAGCCAGCTCTCCTTCCTTCCCCTCTCCCACCAAACATTAGGTTTTGCTTTGGAAGAGAGTAGGGAAATCTACATACTTAGTACTGATGGTAGATGAGGGAGGAGGGGTTAGGAAGACATTCTATGGAATTAAAATGTGTTGAGAAATTTACCTTCTATATCAGATTGCCTTGACCCTGCATTTTTGCAAAGTTAGGAATACTTTCTCTGGGTCAGGCTCATACAGATAGTCATAATGGATCTGAGATTCTGGTCCTTGTCTCTCTGATTGCACCACGCATACTCTTAACCACAACATAGAGGTTCTCTGTCTGAGCTGGGCTCCTTTTACATGAAGGAGTCAGCATCACTATTCTAGGGAGTTTCCCACTGTGGAAATTTCACCGATTCTGGTCTTGTCTGATCGGATATTCTATACGTTCTATACCAACCTTGAAATATTATCTCAGAGGGAAAAAAAAGACTAAGAAAAAAGAAAAAAAAGGGAAGCAACTTATTTTAAAAGGGAAAAAAAGACACCCCATCACTCCTCTACTCTAACACGGCCATTTTTCACTTCTACATATTATCTTTCAGCCCTTGTTGACACACTGACATATTTTCCATCATTGCAACTGAAGCAATTGTAGTATTTGCATTGTATTTTCACTTAGTGTCGTATCATAAACCTTTCCCCAAGTTGCTATACAGTCTCTGTAATGATCACTTTTAATGTCTGTGTAATGTTCTAACAAATGAATGCACCATGATTTACTAAACAACCCCCTAATTGTTGAACATTTAGGTTATTTCCAGTTTTTTATTTCGTAGATTGTGCTATGATGAGCATTTTTATGGGAAAACCACATGGGGTGCTTGAAGGAGCACGAGCATGGAGTCAGATGGAATAGAGTTAAAACTCGGCTCTGCAATTTACCTCTAATGAGTTGAAAGAGTTCTCAAAGGTTTCATCCTGGGGGCGGGGGGAGTGGACATTGCCAGTGCAGTGGAGTAAAGGACTGTGAGGCCGATGTAGGCCACCCACAGAGACAGATGCAAAAGGAGGAGGGAGCCACTTAAGATAAACTTCCAGGACTTTACAACTTTGCCTTCTTCAGTCGGGGGTTGAGCAAAAGCCATTCACCCAGAGGAAGGCACACAAAGGGGATATTTCTCCTTTGATCAGAGACTCGGGACCCAGGGCCTGAACTGGACAATACATAAATGAGATCAGTTGGTAAAACTCTCCTTTGAGAATACATGATGACAGTAGCAGGCTGGAGAAGTGGCCCCCACACCTGTTCCTCTAAGCTCAGCATCCTGGGGTTGGTTAGAACCTTGGGGTTACTTCTCTGCCCCGGATCGACTTTCTCTGAATTCTTTCTTCCTACCAGCTAAGGACACAGCCAGCCTTCTCCATCATCTGGAGCCACCAACATACCTATGAACCCTGATCATAGCTACCAGGCGGGACTCAATCTCCCCAGCCTCTCCTGCCTCTTTCTCCCCAGGGACAATAATCCTACAGATTCCTTCATTATAATCTCTTCTGATACGCCGTGAAGGTGGATATGTCTGGGAGCTACCATATTTCTGGAATCTTCCACGGTTTCGATCATTGTGTGTGAACCCGTTTCCAGCACCAGGTCGGAAGGTGCATCTAGAGAAGACCATGAAACAGATCAGCACCAGTTGCCTTTCCATGTGTTTCAAATTCTGGAGGGTAATTCTGTTCCCAGGGCACCACCAGACTAAGCAAGTCCCTCAATAGTGTGGCCCCCTTTCCACACCTATATAGTAAAGGGAGGTCATCCCCTATACCTGGCTCAAAATCTCCATGGTCAACCCTACTTGAGGTGCAAGGGTAGGGAAAAGGGTGGAAAGAAAATAGGAGCCTAGGGCTAAGCCCACCCATCAGATTCCTTCAAGAAGCAATCCCCCCGCCCCTTCCCTAGGTATGTCCACGCAGTTTCTGGTACATGGCTGAATTGGTAGGCTGAGCTCTCACAGCCCTGGGGAGCAGGGAAGCCTTGTCAGGGGAAAGTTGCTGACCAGCCCCTTCTCCTTGGCTGTCAGGGCTAATCAACATCAGGGCAGTTAATGGGGAACACAAAACCTATTTAAAAGCTACATTTACCACTTGGCTGGTTCCATTATAGTGTGTAATATCCAGGTGTCACAATCCCTCTCAAAATGTCTGTCTCAATGCTTCCTCGAGCTTCCGGGGTTAGGAAGTCACTGCCAAGAGCCACCTGAGGAGGACTCGTCCACCTCTGCCCCACCCCCATCCTCATAGCAAGCTTCTCTGCAGCCTCCGGTGGGAGATTCTGGAACAGGGCCCTATCATGGACACCGCAGGCACATGACTCGCTCCCTAGACAGGAGGATTTCTCCCTCTCCGCCATGACAGCTATGGCACCAATCCTATGCCCCGCCCACATCTGAGTATGCCAGCTGGATGCCAGCTGAGCCCCCAATTTCCCCAACTCTCCCTTAAAGTCCAGATGAGCAGCATAGCTTGCCACAGCTCCTTGACATGTGCACTTCCTACTCCTGCCCCTGGAGCTCTCTCACTAAGGATCCGGAGGCAAAAGAAAAGCTGGGGATTCCATCTGGTAAGACCACAGCCCTCTTCTCCCCGGATGAAGTCCCCCAGCTCTGCCATCCATGCTGTCCATCCCACCTATCAGCGTTCAGGCATTTTATATCCCTTAAGGCAGCAGAGTCTTCAGTTGCTCGCCCCTGACCAGCCATGTGCCTGGTCTGCGAGGGTACCGTCTTTAAACGGTACATTCTGGGACTCTGAAGAGAGTGCATGTTGTGATCGTCAAAAGCAACTCTCTTTTTATTCATCCAATAAACATTGCACGAGGACCTCGTGTGTGCCAGGCACCGCACTTGGCCTGAAGACACATTAGTGAACAAAACTTGCCGTTTGGCAGTAGATACAGGCGGCAACTGATCACAAACACCTAATTTACACACTGTGGCGTGTGCTACGGAGGAAAAGCTCAAGGGTTCCTGAGTGCAAATAACAGGGGCCGGAAAAGCTTGAGGGAGACCCCCGGAAGGGGCGTGCGTGTTCAGCCTTGTTCCCAGCACCTCACAGTGTCTGGCGTGCAGAACGTCACCAGTCACGTTTGTGGAATGACCACCGAATGCTTCTTGTCTCCTCCCCTTCTCGCCTCCTTCACCTGCTCCATGTCTCAGCCACGGCCATCCCCGCCTCTGCAGCCAGCCTCGCGGCCCGCTTCACCCAAAGGAGTGGGGGCCTTGCAGCAGAATCAGGGCTGTCCTTCCCTCCTCCTCCGTGAGTGGCGTGGGCACCCTTTGGAGGAGCCTGGGAAGAAAGCTGTTTCGTCAAGAGGAGCAAAGGACCCACCTCCCTCCCCCTCTGGCGCTTCCCGGCAGTGCCTCCTCAACAAGGGCGGCCCCCCCCCCCCCCCCGCGCCCCCCCCCCCCCCAGGGAGCATGACAGCTCAGATTGGCAAGGGAGGCCCCCGGCTGTGCAGGCCTTCCCTGGGGCAGGGTGCTGGGAATCTGGGTTTCCCAAAGGCCAACCACTCCTCTGGGATCAGCCACCTCCAGGGCAAATTCCATTTCCCATCCCCGCGTGATGCAAACCCGCTTAGGCAGCGGAAGTGAGGGGTGTCCACCTCCCAGGAGGCGCTAGAAATGTTCAGAGCAGCCTTGCACCGGCTGGATCTCAGCAGCACAAGAGGTTAGGCTGCCCTAGGAGGGCATCGGGTGCCCACACATCTGGCCACTCCAGACGGCATCTGTGGGAACTGCCCACGCCACCTGCTCAAAGGGCGTCTTTCCATCTTGCACACAACTGGGTCACAGTCTAAACAGAAGGCCTGGCTTCTGCCGCTGTGGCCAGACGGAGGCTGCCAGAGCTCAGCCCAGACCAGTGCCTATCCCCAGACAGGGTGGAGAAGCACAGCACATCCTAGGGGGCCAGGGGACGCAGGGCCGTGCCCAGGCAGCTTTCACTCCCTGTGTAACCTTGGCAGCGGCCTCCTTTCTGTGAGCCTCGGGTCTTCCCTGTGAAATGAAAGAGGAGGCTAAATCAGCGGCTTTCCAGTGGCTTCCCATGGGCCCCCGGAGTCCCCGTAAGGCAAAGGGGAGGTGGACGAGCAAACCTTGGGGTCCGCGGCCAGCACGGTTTCTCTGACCTGCTCCGGGGATAGAGCTAGTGCAGCAAAGTTTCGCTTAGGAAAAAAGAAGTTCATGGCGGCGAGCAAATCTGAAAACCGCTGGAGTGATGGTCCCTAAGGCCCCTTCCAGCTCTGACATTTCATGATTTATGAGTAAATAAGATAATATATATGAAAGAGGGCCTGGAACACGGTAGAGATGCAATAAATGGGCTACGTTATTGCTGGCGGAGTCGGCACATGTCACGGGAGCCGATGGTCGCTCAGCTGAAACCAAGAGACTCGGCTCACACTGTCTCCCGATCTTCAAGCACAGGAACTGCACTGGGAGAGGTGCCACGGCTCTGCACTGGGTAAATGGAGAAGAGAGAAAGGCAGAGAGCGCAGGAAGTGCAGATGCCAGGGTCAAGGCAGAGGAGCCCTCTGGTGTTCAGGTTCCTAGAAGAAAGGGGTGAGACCCAGCTCCATCACAGAGACCTCTGTGCACTGGTTGCCATGGAGATGGGGAGGGCGGGGGCCCAGGGCACCGGCCTCTCCACCAGAAGCGGCATTTGCTGCTCTTGATTTTATCCGGTTTAAGAAGGAAGGCATGGACGGGGGATCCTGTATACCGCCCTCCCCTGTCTCCCCATTGTGTCCTCACTACCTCCCACTCACCTCCAGGACTTCCCTGGGCAGCCACAGGCTGAGTCCCCTCTGGATGAAGGTCCTGGCCCACGTGTGGATGGAGTGGACGAGGGGAAGGAGGCCGGCATGGCCGGAGAAGGCGGGTCGGGAAGGTGGGAGGCGAGCCGGAGAGCAGGGGTGCGGGGAGCAGAGGGGAGTCTGAAGAGGTAGGTCTGCCCAGCGGTGGAGGGTGGAGCAGGGGAATGAGGTGGCCCAGGGACCGCCACCTCTGGAGTCACTCTAGGGAGAGAAAACCAAGGCCTGGCGTGCAACAGCATCAGGGGAAATGTACTGGAAGAATGAACTCGAACAGGAGGGACGGCAGACAGGGGTCGTTACTGGACTGAAAGGCTCAGGACCTCGGCCTGTGAAGGAATCCAAGGTCTAGCCTGGCTTTTCCCAAAACACCTTCCCTGGAAAACTGGCTACACTAAAAAGACTGCTGGGACCAAGACACCCATTCCAAAAAATGCGGGTGTGAAGGCAAGGCCAGGGGCACATTAGTGTGATGAAGGCCCTGTGCCCCTTGAGGCCCCCGCCACAAGGATGATGCTCCCTCACTGGCGTTTGACTCCACTCTGATTTTCACAGAGGTCCAGACAGAAAGAAACTTACATTAACTGTGTTTAGCCCAACTTTGTGTTTTAACTTTGACCACAGAGCCTCCTCCCCCATCCCTTTCAGAAACATCTATTTACACCTTCTGGAACATTTGGAAATTACTGATCTAGTCACATGGATCTCTCTCTCTCTCTCTCTCTCTCTCTCTCACACACACACACACACACACACACACACATGCACACACACACACAGTGCACAGCAGCAGGGAGAAGATTCAGGATGTGTGGCTGTCCCAGAGAGAGTCACATATGTGACCCAGAGGTCCCACTTCTGGGGATCAGGCCTAAGAGACGGGTGCGTAACGTGGAAATAACCACATGCATGATGTCACAACCAAAATGTGAAAATAGTTAAATATCTAAAAATCCAACGGTTCCATCAGCTGTCGTATAATTCCTCAATGGAGCGTTTGCACAACGATTGTGCATAATATGTAGCTATACAAGAAGTCACTTAAGATAGACTACATTGTACAAATTGTTTGCAGTTTGTTAAAAAGAGAACTATGTGGGGGCGCCTGGGTGGCGCAGTCGGTTAAGCGTCCGACTTCAGCCAGGTCACGATCTCGCGGTCCGTGAGTTCGAGCCCCGCGTCAGGCTCTGGGCTGATGGCTCGGAGCCTGGAGCCTGTTTCCGATTCTGTGTCTCCCTCTCTCTCTGCCCCTCCCCCGTTCATGCTCTGTCTCTCTCTGTCCCAAAAATAAACGTTGAAAAAAAAAATTAAAAAAAAAAAGAGAACTATGTGTGGAAAAAGAAAGATAGGAAGAAAATACATAGTAGGTTTTTTTTTTACCATGAAGAAATCTCTCTGAATGGTGAATATAAGAGTTCTATTCATAGAAATAAAGTCATATCCACCCCCCCCCCCGCACTGTAATAAATGGCATCTGGCTTGTACATCTGGCATCTGTGAGTCTAGTCAGTTTGAGTTGGTTCCCTGAGTCTCATTCCCTGCAGGCATATGAAGTATCTGAACCTGGAGGGCTGAACCGGGCTATTACTGTCAAAGTACAGCCCCTGATGAGAGTCATCCAGAAGAGCCACGCATCACACCTCCCCTTCTGACTTCCTCATTTCATGGTCTCAACGTCACCAGGGCAAACGGGGCTTTGGAGAAGCAACAACTGGAACAAAAACGTCAAGGAAAAACCTCGACTCACACTAGACCCTCCAGGAGACTTCCATATTGCTCGGTTCTTTTTTTTTTTTTTTTTTCTTTTTTATATTGCTTGGTTCTTGACCTTGGCTGCACATTGGGCTCCACTAAGAAACTTCTGTAAAAATGCATGAGTCCCACCGTCAGATACTGGGATCTCGTGGGTGTGGCGCACGGCCTGAGCGCTGGCCTTGGCAAAAGCCCCGGTGACTCCAGTGACTCCAGGCCGGGTGACTCCAAAAGCCGGGTGACTCCAGGCTTGGGAACGGCTGTGCGCGCTGCTGGTGAGCCGGGGGCGGGGCTGAAGGAATAAGGGTGTTTGTCACTTCCTAAGGGCGTGGCCTGGGGCCCAGAGGGAGCTCCTCTCAGGGGCTGGGGGCCTGGGCGGGGCATGTGATGAGTCTGGGTTCCCTCCCGTGGGTCTCTCGGGTCAGGCGGGCGGCCAGTCCGGTGCCTCTGCCTGCGAGCGGGAGGTGACGGGGCCCCGGGCTCCCCAACATTCCTGGTTTGGGAGAAAGTCGCTGCCCTCCCTCCGGACGCCAGCGCCCGTGCTTCTCAAATGAAGACATTGCCGCCCGCCAAGTGGACGGTTTGTAGGGCTAAATGCCTTAATATTTTTGGAGTCGAAGGAACAAAACTGCCGCAAGACACTGTTGTTTTCCCGCTGTAATTGATGGGCCTCACTCTTTTCTGCCGTTAAAGCACAAGCTGAGGCTATTTTTCTTTTTTTAACCAAACACCGCTGAATGTGAAACATCGATTTTTTTTTTAACTGGGTTTCAAACTGAGAAATGTCTTGATCCCAGAAGTCAATCACCTCGAGCATCACAGTGACTTACATCGGCGCCCTCGTGGGGCTGACCCGGGGGCTCCTGTGCCACCCCATCCCCCCGCAGGGCAGAGACTGCCTCAAGGACAGGGACCCTCCAGTTCTTCTGAAGGGCACCTGACGACCAGACCTGTCCCGTGTGGCCATCAGCTTCTCTTCTGGGAGCGTCCAAAGAGCCCTCACTGCCCTCTTGACCACACCCATACCCCAGGAAGGAAGGACACTCAGAACCTCTGCCCCATTGCGTGGCTCAGGCCCGCCTCATACAGTTGCGCTGGTTGCTCACTGCGCAACTCTAGAGAATGTGTCCCCATTAGTGCCACTCACCTGCTTTTTAAATTATTTTTTTTTATTTTTTTAATGTTTATTTTTGAGAGAGAGAGAGAGAGAGAGAGAGAGAGAAACAGAGCTCGAGAGGGGAAGGGCCAGAGAGAGAGGGAGACACAGAATCTGAAGCAGGCTCCAGGCTCCGAGCTATCAGCCCAGAGCCCGACGCGGGGCTCGAACTCACGAACCGCGAGATCATGACCTGAGCCGGACGCTTAACCGACTGAGCCACCCAGGCGCCCCACTCACCTGCTTTTTAAAATCAGTTCTGGACAGCTCCCCCACTGCCTATGGCTGAAGCCCAGCTCTTGAGCATGGCTCCCAGCACCCTGTCCGGCCTTCCGGTCCAGTCATCTCAAGCTTTATCCCCTCATCTCTAGCTCTGGTCTCACTGGACTTCTATCCCTTTCCCAAAGAAACGTGTTTCTTCTGCCTGTGTCTTTCCCACCATGGCCTCTGCTTGCAGTGCTCTCCTTCCGTCCCTCCCCTCCTCCCCAGGCAAATTCTACTCGCCCTTCAGCTCCCCACTAACACACCACTCCCTCCAGAAAGGCTTCCCGGACTCTCACACCGCACCGAGTCCCCCCGCTTCATGGCACCTTTTACTCCCCTTGGCACAGCTGTTGCCTCACATAGTTGCAGTTGGCTCTTACCTGCTAGAGTGGAAGCGACCGAGGGCAGGCACTGTGGTCTTTTGTTCCCTGCTACTTCTCCAGCCCCGGTGCAGACACTGGCCAGTGGTGCTCAATTCGTTCGTTCTGAATGAGTGAGGGAGTGAACAGGTGGCTGTGGCTTAGAGGGCTCCTTGCCCCGCGTGTGGTGTGGCCCTTCCTCACCTCCCACATGTCTCTTCCGTCTGTACTTTAGTTACCCTGATTAGACCAGGAGCCTGCCTGCCCCAAGCCTGCCCCTCTCGACTGAAAGTTGGGACCCACCTGGCCCTTTCCTGTCCCCTCTCTTGGAAGAGAGTGGACAGATGTATCCTGGTCCCCAGAGAGCCAGCCCAGTTTGCCGATGGACTGATTTGAGCATTGCCAAGATGCTGATACCCTGGATGGAGCTCCAGCTGAACACCTGGGTCCCTGGACTCCCCATGCCGGGCCCAACCCTCCGGTCACGAGAACCAAGAGCCAAGTGCTTCACAGAGTTAGCTCTTTTAGAGGCCGCCTGGGTGGCTCAGTCAGTTGACTGTCTGACTTCGGCTCAGGTCACGGTCTCACAGTTCATGAGTTTGAGCCCCGCATCGGGCTCGCTGCTGTCACCACAGAACCTGCTTTGGATCCCCTGTCCCCCCCCCCCCCCTTGCCCCTCCCCCGCCTCTCTCTCTCTCTCTCTCTCTCTCTCTCTCTCTCAAATAAATAAACATTTAAACTGCACAACCATCCTCTGAAGTGGGTTATTATTGTTGTTATACCCGCTTTATTGATGAGGAAAATGAAGAACAGAGGGATTAAGTGACTTGCCCAACATCACACAGGATGCAGTGGCTGTGCCAGAATTTGAACGTAGGGCAGACTGACCCCAAAGCCTTTGCTTTCCACTGACATTCCCTGAACTAACCTCAAATCTGCTAGACGGTATTAAACCCAGGGCCCTAGATGGGGGACTATCTTTCAGGGCCCACCTTCCCAGGTCCCCAGGTCCCCCCAGTGTCCCCTGTCCTCTGGAAGAGGCCTTGGTGAGGCTCTGGCCCGAAGCCGGGCATCTTTCACCTGTCTCCCGGCGGGGCTTTCTGTGCCCCTTCTTGTCCTCTTAGCCCAACCCTCCCCGAAGCGCGGAGCGGGCACAGAGGACACGGCTATTCACAGTCTCCCTGGACCATCCTTCAGAGGCAGCCTCCGTGCCCCTCAATCTTCCTCTCGATGTCACCGCGCTTTCTCAGTACTGGCCGTGTCACCTTGGACTGTGAAGGCACAGGCAGTCCTGCAGTTACAGGAAAAAATAGGCAAAGAAATTGCATTTCGTTGCATTTCCTCCGAGACCGTTGTGAAGCGTGTGACTTGCCTCTTTTGTGTTGAATTGTTTTAGCTGCATCTTGCAGGACCCAGATTCCATTTTTTTTTTAATTTTTTTAATGTTTATTTATTTTTGAGACAGAGAGAGAGCATGAGCGGGGGAGGGGCAGAGAGAGAGGGAGACACAGAATCCAAAGCAGGCTCCAGGCTCTGAGCTGTGGGCACAGAGCCCGACGCGGGGCTCGAACCCACAGACCGCGAGATCGTGCCCTGAGCCAAAGTCAGACCCCCAACCGAGTGAGCCACCCAGGTGCCCCCCCAGATTCCATTTTTGTGGAAACAACTGGGAGAAAGGGCACCTGGGTTCCAATCCCAGCTTTGTCATCAACCTGCTTAAAAGCCTTCAGTGTCTCCTTTTGTCCTTAAGATGATTTCCAAACACCTTAAGGTGGGGAGGCACCATTGGGACCCACCGTTTCTCAGGAATGCTCTACTCCGGCCACATTGAGCTCCTCCCTCTTGCTCTGACCCTCACAGATGTCCCTGAAGCTGTCTTTCTCCTCCCTCTTGGCCCCAAACACCCCGATTCATCCTTCAGCCTGAGTGTCACCTCCTCCAGGAAGTACTCTGCTATCATCACCCACATAACCGGTTGCTGAGACCCCCAGTTCCCCTGGATGTCCTCTCGTAGGGTATGTAATGCAATTTAGTGTGTTTTCTCTAGTCAGTCATTTGACCACCTACTGTGTGAGCTTCAAGAGGGCCCCACTTAATCCATCTTGCTCGCCATTGTTTCTCTAGCGCCCAGCACAGTGCCTGACACACAACAGGTGTTTTAGAAGCATACACCACATATGAACGACTAAACAAACCAGTCAGGATTCTTAGATGCAAACAACAAAACCAGCTATGCCTGATTTAAGGGAGAAGAAATGATTTCTTCGAGGGCAGTCAGCTAGTTCACAGAAACACAGCAAGTTCTGGAGAGCCAGGCTCAGGACCACACAGCAGAACGGTGCCGGCCACATGGCAGGACGCGTTTGGTGAAGGCACCACTGCTGTCTTCAATAACAGCGAGCCCCTGTCACTGAGACCATCACCATCCCCAGCCGTGGGCCCTTGACCCCTCCAACAACGATGTGCCCTGTTCCTCTGGGAACTTGAACTCGCTCCTCCTTCTTCACGTTATGAACTCTTGATCGAGAGACGGAGGCCAGTGTCCTGATGGGCACACAGCCTGAGTCACGTGCGCAACCCTAGCCGCAAGGGAGCCTGGGAACAGGAGTTCTTCGCATTTTTACTTCCTTGAGTGAGAGGGAGGGGAGTCATCGGGTGGGGGCCTCCTAGGAATGGGGTACACGTGCGGAGCAGTTCACAAGTAGGGGAAACCTCTACCACAGCGATCAAGTGAACGGACCCATAATGTGGTTTCCCTCCCTTCTTGCTGCCTCAGTTTCCTCAGCTGCAAGAGGAAAACAGGTCAGTCCTTCAGTTTCCTCTCTGGCACTAACATCCTATGATTCTGGTTTTGTGTTGTTTATCCATATGCAGCCTGAAGACACAAGAAGCACAGGTGAACCAGAGGGAGGAGAATCTCCCAGAAGTTCCTGTACCAGTCAGGACCAACTGGGTTATGCCACAGTAACAAATCTACCAAGTCCCTGGGGACTTATGCCAAAGGACACTGCCACGGTTAGGGACGTGGCTATCTGGAAAGTGGAAGGGGGGCGTGTTCACCCACTGCTGTAGGTACTTTCTACAGCTCATAGGAAGCACGATTGCCCTGAACTATTTTGAAGGAGCGTGGTCAGAATGGCTAACAAAGAAACTAGCTGTTCCACCAGAAAGGCCAAGTTCAAAGGCAAGCAGCTTCACAGAGGAGGGTTTATCAGCAGTAATATTGTGGATGATTTATTTATTTATTCCGTCATTCATGGATGTATTCAAGTATTTATGGGGCATCCACTATGTACCAGGTACCAGACTGGCCACGGGGATGTGATGGTAAACAAGACAGAAAGGTCTTTGCCCTCTTTGAGCTTATACTCTAGCGAGGAAGAAAGAGAATCACTAGATAAACAAAGAATTACACAGGATGCTTTCCGTGGTGCTCAGTGCTACAAAGGCATAAGCGGGGTGGTTCAGGAGATCAGGGAGTAAGTGGGTGAGGGGCATCTTAGCAGCGATGATGGTCAGGGAAGGTGAGGCCCCCCCCTGAGATGACATTTAAGCTGAATTGTGATTAATAAGAGGAAAGAATGAGCCAGGCAGAGGGGACAGCCAGGTGAGAAGACTGTAAAGTAGGAGCCCATGTGGCTGGAAGAGCAGGAGACAAGGTCAGGGAAGCAGGTGGGGTCCTTGCTCCATAGCAAGTCATCTGTAGGGATTCTGGGTACAAGGGTTTGGGGGGGGGGGTGCATTGCCTGGCATTAAGCAAGAGAGTGACAAGATCCGATTGGATTTCGTGTTTTTTCAAAAGATCCCTTTGGCTGCTGGGCACAGAGCGGATCGGAGGGGAGCAAAGTAATAACAGAACGAATACAATACCTAGTTCAATAGAGTGAAATTGCCAGCGGAGAATCCCGGCTTTCATTGCTACCGCAAATGGTAAATGCTGCAGGTGCCACAGGGAGTTATCGTGACCAGGGGCAGGGAGGATGTTCCGGTCCGCGAATTCCCAGGGGAGAGTCTCTTCCACTTGTATTAGTCTGGACAGCGTAGGCGACACCACAGCACCAAATTCTAGCCTCGGTGGTTGCACGAGCAGTGCTGTATTTCTTGCTTGCGCTGCATGCTCTTTGTGGGTGGGCCTGGGGTCTCTGCTCCTCACGGTCACTCAGGGACCCAGGCGTCACCCTCTGCAGCCTGGTCTTCATGCTCCCTGCAGCGGGCAGGGGAGAAGTATGCACAGAGAGACGACACGTAGTCCTCTGCACTTTGTGACATCTTCTTCTGTCCCACGGGCCAGAACCAGCTACATGTCTGCATGTGATTGCAAAGAAGCTGTGGTCTCCCGTGTGCTCAGGAGGAAGGGAGGAGTGGATGTGTGCACGGGCACCGGCATCTGCCGTGTGCCTGAAATCAGAAGTCACTTGTCGCCGGCAAAATAAAAAAAGGGCCAGAGGACCATAGAAAAGAGCCCCGGCAGGACGGATGAGGCTCCAAAGAACCACCCAAACTAAAAATAAAGCTGCTTTTCTGCTGGGATATCCAATGTGACTTGGGAACAAAAAAAAAACGCTTGTTTTAGGAGGAATATGGATCTGGCTGGTGCACAGTGGAAGGGGCCAGGCACTCGGGACTGGAAGGTCATTTGGTACAGAGCCTCCAAATGCCAGGAAAGTGGATTCACCCCCAGGCCCCTTCACCAGGCCTCAGTTCTCTTGCCTCTTCCTGAGGTCCCTCTGCATAGGGACACGCACATGCTGGAGAATTCTGTAACCCTTTCTGCATTGCTCTGCGATCTTTCTCTTTGGGACTTGTCCTGCACACACATTTTTTCTTTTTCTCCTAACATCACCATTTTTAGTAATAACCATAGCTACACATTTCCAAGTACCTTCTAAACATTTCACATAGCATAGCTAATTCAATCCGCACAACAATCCCAGAAGGTAGGTATGGTTATCATCACCATTTTACACGTGGGGAAACTGAGGCACGGGGCGACTCAGTAACTTACCTAGAGTGTAGCAGCTAAGAGCAGAGGAGCTGGGAATCAAAACCAAGGGGTCTGGTCCCGGAGGCCCTGCTCTCCGTCTGTAGAACACAATGCCCCAGCAGACACGGCCACAACCCACACTGGCTCCAAAGAGCATCTGTCCCCGAGGAGTGGAGGACAGCAAAAGATCCTTTTTGGCCAAATTCCTTGACTGGTGACTTGGGACTTCACAGAGGAGTGAACCTTCCTGCGTGGACATGCACAGAAACTAGCCAAAGCAAATCATTTAACTCTTCTCACTTTTCATTTGATTCTACTTCATATTTGGGTTTGGGTTTTTTTTTTTTCCCAACAAATATTTTTGAACCTCTCCTATAAGGAAGACACTCAGTCAATGCACTAAAGGGAAGTAAGGAGAAGAAACTGGGCGCCTAAGTCACAATCTCTTCCCTCGAAGGGCTTGCCATCTACTCAGGAAAACCAGACAGAATCACATGACAACACAGACCCTGTGCTCAAGAAAGCCCCAGCTATGGGCTGACAGCAAGTTCTCAGATCAGCAAATTAAAAAAAAATACCGCATGGGGTGCCTGGGTGGCTCAGTCGGTTAAGCATCTGACTTCAGCTCAGGTCCTCTGCGACAACAACTCAGAGCCTGGAGCCTGCTTCGGATTCTGTGTCTCCCTATCTCTCTGCCCCTCCCCTGCTCACGCTCTGTCTCTCTCTCTCTCTCAAAAATAAATAAACATTAAAAAAAATAAAATGAAGTGTCTTCAAATGTCTACATAATTTCTTTAAAGGAAAGAAAGAAGAAAAAAGAAAACAAAGAAAAGGAAAAGAAAGGAAAGGAAAGGAAAGAAAAAAAAAAAAAAAAAAAAAAAAACAAGACAAGACACAAAAGCAGGCCAGAGACAGGAAAGCGAGACAGAAGGTGAGTTTTGTAAGGCCACATTCCACTCAGCTGCCTAAGCATCTGCACAAGCCCCGGTAGGAAGGCCCAGGGCTGTGAACAAGTGTTTTAAACTCTATTCCTTACACCCTCAAGCCTGCCATCTTCTATGCTTTGGAAAATTTGCTTCCATCACACACACACACACACACACACACACACACTCAGAGCGATCAAAAAACCAACAACAACAAAAACCTACACATTTCCGTGTTGCACGAGTCAGAACCCGCAACCTACTCTAACTGGTTTTAGAGAGAAAATACATGTATCAAAAGTTATTCGACAACGCAGAGAGTTTCAGAGAAGGCCATGGAGCTGGTCTTCGACATCGTTAGGGACAGCCCTCAAGTTCAGAGGGCTGGTCCCCTTGCAGATAGGGTCCCTGTCCTGGGGACAGGCACTGCAGCATGAAAGGCCATCCCCAGGACTCTCACTGCTGTCTCTGAAACCTTGACGGCCCTCTGCTGCCCTCCACTCCTTGGCTAAGTTCATGACTTCCACACGTCACCTCTTTCCTCTGTGTGTTTTCTTCTGAACTGAAGCTGTTCATTGATGCAGCCAAATGCAAGATCCCAGGTCACATGCCTTCCCAGTAACTAACACCGAGGCTGGGAAAGTGAATCCTGACTTCTCTCTCTGGAAGGTGGGATTCATAATAGGAGTAGTTACCAGGGTGGCCACACATTCTGGTTTCTTAAGAGAATCTGGGTTTCTGGGGCATCTGGGTGGCTCAGTCGGTCGAGCATCTGACTTCGGCTCAGGTTGCGATCTCGTGGTTCATGGATTTGAGCCCCGAGTCGGGCTCTGTGCTGACAGCTCAGAGCCTGGAGCCTGTTTCAGATTCTGTGTCTCCCTCTCTCTGCCCCTCCCCTGCTCATGCTCATGCTCTGCCTCTCAAAACTAAATAAACGTTAAAAAATTAAACAACAGAGAATCTCAGTTTCTGCCTCTTGTCCCAGCGTAATTATTAATAGCACCCTTTTAACTCTCCAGTGTGGTTCCACTTGGATCATAAATTATATAGACATCCCTATAATTCCCAGTAATAATCGCTGGGTTCAGTCATCACGAATGTCCTGCCTTCCCTTCCTTCCCAGATCCTCTGCCCCTCCCACTCCAGAAACCTGTGCTTCCGAATGTGCCCTTCTCCTATTACAAAGCAAAAGGGGACTCTTCTGTTTGCACTCAGGGAAGTCAACAATGGGCATACCTCAGGGAACCTTCCAGTCAGAAGACGGAGAACTTTTCTATTCAAGATTAAAAAAAAAAAAAAAAGCCAAATTAAAATTCAGAAGAACAAAGGAAAATATGAGCAACCAGCTGGCAGGTTTAGTTAGACATCCAGGCAGGGGACAGCTCATGGAGGGCCTTGAATGACAAGGAGAAAACTTTGGACTTTATCTGTGGGAAATAAAACATATATGGAAGTTCTCTGAACAGGGGAATGGCCTGACCCTGTCCAGTATACTTGAAAGAGTAGGCACCAGACCGACCTGAGTTTAATGTATGATTTATTGTATGGAATGAGGGACAGAATGGAAAATTACTTAACCTCTCTAAAACTCGAATTTATCATTTGTAAAACAGAGAAAATGAAAGCCTCCTTTGAGATTGTTGTGGGGATGAATTAAAATAAAGTTCTTGGCACAGTATACAAACACACAGTAGGTACTCGAATGACGTTAGTTGCCATAGCTGATGTCCAGGCAGGAGTTGGGGGAGCACCATGCAGCACATGCATGCAGAGCACCAAGAAAGAGGAGAGGCTGATCTTCGGCCCTGTTGTTCCATCCATCACTAAAAGTGGGTGTTGGAGTCTCCAACTATTATTATTATTGGCTTAACTATTTCTCCATTCAATTCTACCAGGTTTTGCTTCATGTGTTTTGGGGACTTGTTAGGTGCATATATGTTCATATTATGTCTTTATGAGAAATTGACACTTTCATCATTACAAAATGTCCTTCTCTGTCCCTACTCACAATTTTTGTCTTAAAACCTACTTGTCTGATAGCATAGCCTCTCTAGGTCTTGTTTGGTTAATGTTAGCATGACGTATCTTTTCCTGTCCTTTTACTTTCAATCTATTTGTCTCTTTGAATCCAAAGTGCCTCCTGTAGATAGTATATACTTGGATCGTGTTTTTTTTTTTCCAATTCATTTTGCCATCTCAGCCTTCTATTGGAATGTTTAGTCCATTTGTGTTTAACGTAATTGCTGATAAGATAGGATTTGCAGTTGGAATTTGCTATTTGTTTTTCACATGTTTTATATTTTCTGACCCTCTGTGCTTCTGTTTCTGTTAGAAGTACAGTAGAAAGTGTATAATTTTAATTCCCTATTGCTTCTTTTATCATATTTTTAAAGTTACTTTCTTAGTGGTTGCCCTGGGAATTACAATTAACACCTAAACTTAAAACAATTCTGTTTGAATTGTTGCCAACTTAATTTCAATAATATGCAAAAACCACTGTTCCAATACATCTCTGTTCCCTCCTCCTTTGTTTTACTGTCATACAAATTAGATCTTTACATATTATAAGCTCTTCGACACAGTTTTATAATTGTTGCTTTATGCGGTTGTGTTTTAAATCAGACAGGAGAATAAAACCATTATAAAACAAAAATGCATTTATTACATTGTTTTTATATTAACTTATGTAGTTATCTTTACTTGTATTCTTTATTTATTTGTGAGGATTCAAGTTACTGTCTCATGTGCTTTTATTTCATCCTGGAAGACTCCCATGAATATATCTTGTAGGGCAAGTCTGCTACCAACAAATTCTCAGTTTTTGTTTATCTGGAAATGTGTTAATGTCTCTTTCATTTTTGAAGCTTGGTTCTGCTGGAATGTCTCAGTTGACCTTTTTCTTTCATTTCTTGAATATATCATCCCACTGCTTTTTGGTCTCCATCGTTTCTGATGAGGTGCCAGTTTTTGGTCTTATTAAAGATCCCTTTTCTCTTTTCTCTTACTGCTTTCAGGATTCTTGCTTTGTCTTTGACTTTTGACCAGTTGACTGTGATGTGTCTAAGTGTGGATCTCTGAATTTATTCGACTTGAAATTTGTTGAAGTTCTTGGATGTGTAGGTTAATATTTTTCATCTAACTGGAGAAGTTTTAGAAGTTTATTCAAATAGTGTTCCTGCCTCTTTCTCTCCTCTCCTTCTGGGACTCCCATTATGCACATGTTGGTAATCTTAATGGTGTCCCATGGGTCTCTGAGGTTCTTCCATTTTTTAAATTCTTTTTCTTTCCTCAGACTAGATACTCTTAGTTGACTTATCTTCAAGTTTGCTCTTCTTTTATTCTGCCAATTCAAATATGCTGTTGAGACTATCTAGTGATTTTTGTTTTTATTTCAGTCATCGTACTTTTCAACTCCAGAATTTCTATTTGGTTCTTTGTTTTGTTTTGTTTTGTTTTAATAATCTCTATCTCTTTATTAATGTTCTCTATGTGGTGACACATTGTTTGCATACTTTCATTTAATTATTTGGAAGTTTTTCCCTTTAGTTCTTTGAACACTTTATAATAGATGATGAAAGTCTTTGTCTAGTAAGTCCAACTTCTGGGCTTCCTTAGGGAGAATTCCTATTGACTGCTTTTTTTCCCCGTGTATGGATCATACTTTCCTATTTACTTTCACGCCTCATAACTTTTTGTTAAAAACTAAGCATTTTAAATAATACATTGTGGCAACTCTTCAGACTCTCAGACTCTCAGACTCCCTCCCACCACAGGATTTGTCATTGTTCTGTTTGTTGTCGTTGCTGTTTAGTTAGTGACGTTTCTGATAGAATTCTGTAAAGTCTGTATTATTTGTCATGTGCAGCCACTGAAATCTCTGTTCAGCTAGCTTAGTGATTGTCTAATGGTTGAAGAGATTTCCTTAAATGCTTTCAATGACTAAGACTTTCATCTTTTTCTGAGGGGCTCTGTGTTGGTGCACACCTTCAAGTCTCTGATAATTTACAACCCTGCCTGAACCCTTCGATTTCTGTTTGTGCAGAGTCCCAAGATCAGCCAGAGGTGAGAGACTGGAGCCTTCTCAAGTCTTTCCTGGGGACGCACAGAGCACTACACATGTGCATGGCCTTCTAAATCCCCAGGAATATGTCAGAGCTTCTCAAAGATCTCTGTGGGAACATCTCATTCACCAGATTTAAGTTTTTTGGCCAGCTTCCTGTTTGCCCAACAGGTATTACCACCTCAGGTAACTGTGACGTTAAACAATTGCCTATGATTGTTTTTGACAAATGCTATCCAGACGAGATCAGTCGCGTTCAGGGTGATATAGCCGTAGACCTGACAATTGCTATCCAGATAGAGTGTTTTGCTCTGAGCCAAAGCAAATAAAGATGAGTCCTTTTATGGGAGCTGCTGCGCAAGTCAAATGGCGACAATTCTCTGAGGATAGAGCTTTTGGGAAGCTCTAAACTCATACTTCCCCATCCAGTGACTGCTAGGCTGCTGGTCTGCACAGCTGCTGTGATTGTGGTGCTGCTGGTTCTCAAGGCTACTGCGGAGCTGGGGAAAGAGCCATGGGAGCCAGACAAGTTAAAATGCCACAAAGCTCATTGTTCTTGCTGAGGTGAAGCTATTTTTCCCCAAATAAGCACTCTTTGGATTATTGCAAGCCTTTATTAATTTCCAGCATCCTGAAAATAGTGGTGTTGAACATTTTCCCAGTGTTCTCATTGCTTTTATGGAAGAGCAGACTCCTGAAGGTTCTTACTCTTCCGTTAGAGAAGCTCTTCCCTTTCATGAAGAGTTTAACTGGGGCCTAACATGATCAGATCATTTTGTCAGACTCTGTCTGACCTCTGCATTGAGAACAGATTGGAGGGATGGAACAGGCAGCAAGGGGAGAGTTAAGAGAATCTTACTGGGGAGAAGCGATGGCTGTCAGAACCAGAGCAGTAGGAGCAGCGTGACTGTGGAAAAGTGCATCAGTCCAGCAGACTCACATAAGACATTTTTTCTTTTTTCTGATCTACCAGTGATCCAGGAGCTGAAACAGGTCTCATGCTCGATCAGATAATCAGATCTGAAGGGAAGCGGCCCAAACACAATGCAAGGAAGAGTAGAGGCTGCTTGCTCATCTCTGGGTACCACAGAAGCTTTGTGAGGGAGGAGAGTCAGGAGATCCCCAGGGGAGAGTGAAATAAGTCGTGGGAAGGGCAAATGAGGGCTGACACGAGGGGCTGGGGACCAGGTGTTCCTTGGCCCCTGCTGTAGAACAGCTGCGGGGCCAACCAAAGTTTTGCCACCTGGGATCCTTCAGGACCACGAATTCATCTCTGCCCCTCTTAAGAGGCCGTCCCTGAGTGCATTGTGTTGCTGGAGTCCAGTAGAGGAACCAGGTAAGAGTGGAGTGGGCTGCTTTCTTCTTCATTTCGTTCTCTCCCAAGAAATTCTCTGAATGAGCTTTTGTATGTCCCAGATGTTCCTGCCTTTGTTCCAATTTAATCCTGTCTATTTATCCCCTGTGGTACCTGTTTATTATCTTCCATTTCTCTTCGGGAGCTGGGGCTCAGTGGATCTGCCAGGACTGATCTGATCTGCATTTGGGCAAACACAACCATGCCCAGGCCTTGTCATCCAGCTCCCATATGAAAGAGTCAGAGAAGGAGAAGCATTAAAACCGGTACCACCAAGAACAGCAAGCCCACAGAGATTTAAAAATAAACATGAAAACTGCTCTGGGTGCTGTTCAGAGGCACTTGCAAACCCCTTCAGTGGAGACACAATGGAGCTGCGCACCCACTCCCCGGGCCCCATCCTCCTGCAGCTACAAATCATGTAGACTTGGCTCTTGACTTCTGCCTGAAAGGGGGACTGTGGCTCCCAGCAGGGCTGTGGAGACAATGACACAGAACCTCTCCCCTGCGAGGATTCAAAATCTGGGAACGTTACAGCTGTTGGAGGCTATAACTTTGGGTCTTTGATGAGATCTCCGAGGGCAACCGGGGGAGGAGGGCTCAAGGACTCAGAGTGAGCCACATACTCAGAAAAGGTTACGACACAGTCTTCCTGGTTCCCCCCTGGACTGCTTTCTCCAACAGCACATTGCATAGGCAGGGCTCTAACATGCAAGTTGAGAATCACAGCAATAACAGAGGGGGGGGACAAGAGATTTTATTTATTACCTTTACCAGATCTACGGAGACCAGCTATCCAGCCATACTGTCTCTAACCTGGACCTCGGAGGACACCCCTGGACTGCAGCCACCAGGCCCCACAACCCCACCTTTGGGAGCTGCGGGCAGACAGGGTCTGATTCTTCACTAGCACTAAGTTCAAGGGAGCTATGTCATGAACCACAGGTTGGAGCAAAAGCCTTGGAGGCAAGTCACGGTGAAACCCACCCCTACTTACCTGAGAAAGGGGCAAGAGTGCTTCTAAACTTTCTCCTGAATCCACACTCCTTTCGCCACCTGCCGCGTGCCCACCTTGGCCTGCAACAGGAGTGAGATGGGACCTCAGATGATGTCAGGGCCGACTCCATGGCAGCCAAGTGTGTTAATTCTGTGATTCACCGCACCCCGGCTCTTTTAATCCTCACATCAACACTGCGAGGCTGACATCGATACCTCCATGGCAGACATGAGTCAACCAAGACCGTGAGAGGTTATATAACTTGCCCGAGATCACGCAACTAAGAACTGGCAGCCCCAAATTTGAACTCTGGTCTGTCAGATCTAAAGCGGAAAACATGCTTGGGAATCTCCGATGCACCAGGGTTCCCACTGGCCAGTCCTCAAAAGGCCGTCTGTTCTACCCATCCAGGATGGACAATCCCTGCGCCTGCATAGCCGTGTGGGGGTGGAGGAACGTGGGGCCCTGCAATGTTCAGCATGCGTCCCTGCGGTCACCACAAATGGCTCGTTTTATAGTGGTGGCGGTGGCGGCAGCTTCAGGCGCCTTTGCCTTGCAGGATTGACATCAATCCTCATTCAAATCAAACTCCTCTGAAACATGCTCCAGTGGAGTGGAATTTCCTGCTAAATAAGGTGTTATTAACCCAGCTCCCGGCTCCTTGGGCCCGGGCTGAGCTCAGCAGCAGCGACAGCCACTCCACGCTACTTAAATACCGATTAATAGACATTGCAGCACTGGCCCAGGCAGACCCGGTGACCTCAGGTTCCTGTGGGCTCCTCGGGGCTCCTCAGACCATGATGCCTGGAAACTCACAATGCATCTTCCTCGACTCTCATTCCAGTGCAGTCGCCAAGCAGCATTTGGATGCTTTGTGGTCTCAGGACAAGGAGATAGTGGGGGGGGGGGGGGGGAGAAAGGGGGAAATTGCTGTTCTCCTTCTGCGGCCTCTTCCTTACCA
>NW_024412388.1:28741855-28808372 GCF_014898765.1 Herpailurus yagouaroundi
ATTTGGATGCTTTGTGGTCTCAGGACAAGGAGATAGTGGGGGGGGGGCCCCCCGCTAGAAAGGGGGAAATTGCTGTTCTCCTTCTGCGGCCTCTTCCTTACCAGGCTTCCCTTTGCGGGGCTTCTCCGGATGGAATGGGGCAAAGGACGAGCTCGATCGGGGAGGAAGGGGAGTGGTTCTTCTCTCCACCATGCTTGCAATGGCACGGCGAGAGGACCAGGAGTCTCCCACCACCCTGAAGACGACACAAGGAGCCATCCAGGCTTTGGGCTGGGACTGGGTCCTAACAAAATGCCATCTTATTTCTAGCGCAGCCCAAAACACACTTTGATGTGCCACACCCGATCATTCCAGCCACATACCAGTTCAGTTTATGTAATTCTCAAAGTGTAAACTTTTACCGCTGAAAGAGCCCTTAGAGAGTTGCTGGTCCAAGCTCATTTTACAGCTGAGGAAACTCCGGACCAGAGAGGGAAAAGGTCACGTCCAAGGTCACACAGCTAGTAAGCAGCAAAGCCAGGGCTCGTACCCAGATCTCCAACTCCCAGTGCAATGCTCTTTCCCTTATTCCGTTTCTCTCCCTTCCAAGCACAAAAAGGCATCGCTGCCAGCCAGGAAGTAATAACCACATTTACGCGATTTCCCAGTTTGCATATGGCAATGGATGGCAAATTGTTCTTAAGTGATATGTTATTAAATAAGATCAGAGAACATAAAAATGGATTTCTGAACTCTGGTAAATAAGAATACATCACACTTCTTCGTCTATTTCCCTGACAAATGCCTGCTAGGTGCCTGCTACGTGTCGGACACAGTGCTGGGTGCGGGGTCCACAGGGGTGACTGCATGAGAGACGGTCTGTAGCCTCACCAAGCTTACAGTCTAGCAGGGGAGACAGAACAATCTCACACACGTGTGCAAATAACTGCTATGAAGTAAAGGAACCAAGGACCAGCACGCAACCATGGGGAAGACGTACTTTATGTTTGCAAGGTCACAGAAGGCTTCCCTTAAGGAGGTGACAGTCAAGCCAAGACCCGAGGGATGAGAAAAGGCCAGCAAGAGAGGAGACAAGGAGGAGCGATCCAAGCAGAAGGAATCACACACTTGGATTTCGTACCATGGACAATGAGGTGAAAATATTTTTAAATGAATACGAGCCCATTATTTTAGAGACAGGAAAGCTATTCCATTTCCTCAGTTAATTGTTCTGTTTCCTAGAGATGATGCCTTATTGATCAGCCTTTCTGGGTCACTTGTCTGCATTTTTGTACCATTTGCTCAATTTGTGGCTGACGAAGGGCCCTTTCAGAGGTGGGGTAAGGACTTTTCACCTCCCTCCCCAAACCCAGAACAATGCCCAATAGTTGTTTCGCCCACAGGCTCCAACACGAAGACCCAGGCTCTCTCACGTCTCAGCTGTGTGACCTTGGGCAAGGCACTTCCTCTCTGAGCCTCGGTCTCTTCATTTGTGGGGTCAAGGGTAACAAGGACACACCCTCGGAAGTAATGGGTGAAGAACCTAGCACCTGCATCTGGCATGTTGTAATTACTCAATGACCATTAGCCGCTACTATGATTGGAAGCCACATTCAAACAAATTAAACGGCCTTGTGCATGCAAAGGTGTTGGCTAGCTTTTCTTCAACCTTTTTTTTCCCTAGGCACATTGCGGCAAAGAGCAGATCCCTTTGTAGTTGTGACTGAAAGCTTGTGCCAAAAACTCCATGGGTCCCGGGAGGATTGGTGGGGAAGCTTATGAACAGGGGAGGGGGTGCCCAAGACCTGGAGTCAGGGGCAAGATCTTTTTTTCTTTTTAAATGTAGTTGTTTTAGGGGCACCTGGGTGACTCAGTCGGTTAAGCGTCCGACTTTGGCTCAGGTCATGATCTCGCGGTCCATGAGTTCGAGCCCCGCGTCGGGCTCTGTGCTGATGGCTCAGAGCCTGGAGCCTGTTTCGGATTCTGTGTCTCCCTCTCTCTTTGACCCTCCCCTGTTCATGCTCTGTCTCTCTCTGTATCAAAAAATAAATAAACGTTAAAAAATAAAAATATAAAAATAAAATTTCAAAAAAAAATGTAGTTGTTTTTAAAGTTTATCTATTTATTTTTGAAAGAGAAAGAGCTCTCGTGGGGGAGGGGCAGAGAGAGGCACAGAGAGAATCCCACACAAGCTCCCCACTATGAGTGCAAAGCCCACTCTCACAAACCGTGATCACGATCTGAGCTGAAATCAAGAGTCAGACACTGAACCAACTGAGCCAGCCAGGCGCCTTAGGGGTGAGATCTTTTAAACAGGCAAGTGTTGCTCGGAGCAGAACTCCAGGGAAGGTGTCAGCCTTGGGAGAGCCTGACATGGTGGCATCTACAGCATAAGGAAGAAAAAGGACCCAAGAAGTAAAGGCCAGAAAAGCTGACAAAAGCCACAGTTGCTGAGCTGGGCTGCCCAACACTCCAGCACGAACAAGCAGAGGGTGGGAGATGTCAGCCATTGGGGAAAATCCAAATGGGGTTCTATTCGGAACTAGGGAGAGTTCTAAGGGGGTTTGGGAAGCTCTGAGAGGGGTGAGAGATGCTTTCCCTGAAGGTCAGCATTTCTATGCATCAAAGAATTTGGTTAGAACTTGTCCCTCTCCACCCTCCTTGGAAGCATTTCCATTTCTGTCTGAAGAGACAGCCAATCTGGCAAACTTAGGGCTCAGACGAGATCCTCAAAGATCTTGAGGTTTCGGTTGGACATGTTTCCATCTTTTCTCCCCCTTGAATGATTTTTGGATTTCCTCTCTTTTCCCCCAGCTCCCCAGCCTGGTCCATAGCATCTCCCAGGCCATGCCTGGGACCCACCCCAACTGCCTCCCAATATCTTGCCTCTTGGATCATGGACCACAGTCTAAGCTTGCCAAAAGCTTTTATTGTTACCATTCCTCCTCTGGCATTAGCCAGAAATGCTCCAAGTTCAGCTCATCTGCTCTCCTCTCCTGAAGTCAAAAATGCAAGGAGGGTTTTCTGCATTAACCAGCTGGCTGGATTAGCACTTGGTAGGAATCCTTCCAACCTAACTCTCTTTGCTCCCTTCTCCATACCCACCACCCCCTGAAGCATCTCTGCTAAGCTCTGGAGCTTCTTGAAACACCATTTGAGAATTGCTGCTTTGATCTAACATCCCTTAGGAAAACTAAGTCCTGGGGTCATGTTGTTAGCCTCGTCGGAGCCCAGACTCCATGTTCAATCTTTGCTTGAAGTTCAAGCAAGATAAGGACAGAGGGTCAACTAGAGAGGTTTCCATCTCCATGAGGGGCTCCCCATTTTTCCCTGTTGCCTCTGCCTCCCCAGATCTCAAAACTACACCCCTTGTAGCCCAGCCTGTAGAGCAGCCAGTATATGAGTCAGTTCTGCACTGCAATTCCAGATACATCCTCAGCATACCAGCTGGAGAGATTCAATAATGAGTCACCGTGTTGCTTGGTCCTTCCCTACCTCCAGTTCAATTCTCTTTCCTTTTCTAATTCTTTTTCTTTTTTTAATGTTTACTTTTAAGAGAGAAAGACAGAGGGCCAGCGGGAGAGGGGCAGAGTGAGAGGGAGACACAGAATCTGAAGCAGGCTCTAGGCTCCGAGCTGTCAGCACAGAGCCTGACGTGGGGCTTAAACTCATGAACCATGAGATCATGACCTGACCGGATGCTTAACCAACTGAGCCACCCAGGTGCCCCTCTTTTTTCTTTTTTTTTTTTAAGTAAACTCTGCCCAACCTGGGGCCAGTTCTGTTTCCTTTTCTAATCTGTTCCGTGTCCCAGGAATCTGACCTTGCTGCTGGGTTCAACCAATGGGAGTCACTGGCAAGGTGGGAAGGGAGAGAGGTCATTTCTTTTCCACTACTTCCTGCTTTGGCCCCGTGTCTCTGGCAGCAGCTACTTCCCTCTGTGACCAACAGCTCTTACCAGCCAACCCCCCGGCTCAGCTCTCACTGGGCCCCAGGAGCATTATTTCCTCCCTTTGTCTCTTCAACCCTAGGGGTAGGGCCAGCTCTCTGCTGCTGTACCTTTCTGAGTGGCACCTCGTTGATTCCTTCAATCCTGCCCTTACCTCTGTAGGACTTCTTCATTCGAATCATGCTGGATGAATTCTGTTTCTCACCAGACCCCGAATGATATAGTCATATTTGCCAATCTCAAGGTCTAACCCCGGTGATCTGAAGCCTGCTTGTCTAAGCCCCATGATATCTCCCAAATCCAGGCTCTTCTACAGGCCTTTTGCTTGGGTGCCTTTAAGATACAGGCTTTCCTGCCCCACGTCTGGCACCTTGACCATCACATCCTCCTCAGGACTGCCCTTTGCTGCGCAGCCACTTCCTAGATGGCCTTGCCCTGGTGAGAGGCCCTGTCTTAGTCCTCAGTCCTGCACTCTGGCTTCTCTTCAAAACTCCATGTTTTGTTTTAGGTGGATGGAAGTGCCACGAATCTCAGGAACTCGAAAGACGGAGCAGATTTGGGGAGCAGCCAGGCGTGGGGCCAGTGGTGACGAAATCAGTTTCAGGTATACTGGGGCTGAAATGCCTTAAGAATGTGGATGTGCATGCAGGAGGTAGAGGCACCGGGACACAGGTAGAAAACTGAGAGTCAAGACCCTGCATTGAAAGCTAAGGGGTGAATAAGACACTGCCGAGTGAGGAAGAAAGGCTGAACACGAAGCCTGATGGAGGATTTAAGGAACATTTGAGGAAGAGGATTCTGGAAAGATAAATGAGGAGTGGTCAGAAAAGTGGAAGGAAAACCAGGAGAGTGTAGAATATAGAAACCGTGAGAAGAAAGGGTCTCAGGGAGAGGGCAGTCACCAGAAGAAGGCAAACAGCGTGAGGAGCTGGCTCAGTGTCCCATCACCATTGACTCTGCGGTCTGGATTTGAAAATTGGCTCCTCTCCTTGGTAGATATATGACCTTTGACAAGTCAGGTGGCTGCTGAGCCCCAGTTCCCACTATGTAAAAAAGGAAACACCGATGGTACCTACCTCCCAGGGTGGTTCCATTTGCGTGTCCTTGTTGCAAAGCACCTAGCCCGGCACCCGACACTTCCAAAGTGTTCAACAAACATCAGCCCTACCTCCGAGCATTAATTAGTTCAGCAAACACTCACGAACACCATGATAGGATCCTTCCTATAGAAGATGCTGAACGAAGATGGGAGGAAGCAATCTCAAAGTGGAGGTGACATCAATCACTCGCTTCCATGGGAACAAGTGTTGAGCTGCATTCAAGAGGCCCAGAAGGTAAGTTCAAGAGCCCTAAGAAGGAAAAGTCCCTGTTGTTGCCAGGAGATGTGTCTAGAGAACTACAGTCACAGAAGGTCGCCATGGAGGCGAGACCCGCTGAGTCAGACCTTGAAGGATAAGTGGACGAACAGCCAGGAAGAGGGGACAAGCTGAACAAGGGCCCAGAGAGAGGCATCTGAACAGTCAAGAGAGATTCTCAGGGCTCCCTGCTGCCCTCTGGTGCCAAGCCCAGGGGTAAATGGCCCCAAGTCTGGACAGCAAATTCATGACAGACACAGCTCCCCAGTCCTCTTCTTCCCATCGCAGATGCTGGGACGTGATCATTAGGTGATTATATTTTTAAGGCCCAAATTGTTTTATTTGTTTCCTTGCCAGCTTTCATGAGGCCATCAGTCATTCCCCACACAGATAACATTTCTTATGTACATTGACAGAATAAATTACATGGTTCTCATCCGGCAAATCAACATTACAGGGGAACATTATCTTTTGCAAAACGCTGCCTGGGCACATCATAAATCCTAACCAGGTTTATTACATCTGTCTTGTCATAGATTCATTTTATTGAGAAGTGGTTTTTTTTTCCAGATTAATAATCACATTAATAGACGGGATTCTTTTTAGAGGATTGTTTTCTTGGAGAAACCAAAGGAAGAATTTCACGGCTGCAGAGCCTTGCCACACTGGCTGGTGCTGCAAGAATGTCCTTGTCATGCTGACAATGCCCTCTGGGGTTGGGAAGCGGGAACTCTTGACTCACCCAGGGATGTTGGGGCAGCCAGGATTCCTTCCTCCCTTCTGTTTTCACAGCTATCTCCAAAGGACAAATCGAGACGTTTCCAAGATGGTGTCAAAGATATATTGTTATATTAAACCAACCAAATGAATATTTAATGAGTAACTAGCATGAGTGCAACTGGCATACCAACTGGGGAGAGGAAGCTAGCTCACATGGAACAGCAAGAGAACAATTCAGGACAGAATCCCAAGTCAGGCTTTCTGCCTGCCTGCTCTCCTTCTGTGCTTGGGTGGCTCAACCATCCCAAGACGGGTGATTTGTTGGCCCTGGGCTTCTTTCTCCTCCTTTTATTAAGTGAGGTGATTGGGTTAAATCAAGGACTGGCAAACTATGGCCCCGAGCCAAATCCAGCCCATCCCTTGTTTAGTGAATGGAGTTGTACTGGAACACAGCCACGCCCATTCATTTACATTTCATTTATGCCTGATTTCAAGCTACAACAGCAGAACTGAGCAGCTATAACAGAGACCCAGTGACCTGCAAAGCCTAAAACACTGACTATCTGGCCGTTTACAGAAAAAGTTTGCAGACCTCTGGTCTGGATAAACTCTAAGTGGTTGATCTGAGGGCCAAGTCTGGGGATCCTACTGAAGTGCTCATGATAAGGTTGAGTTGAGCCATCCACGCTAAGTGCTTTCCTTGCATCATCTCATTTCATTCTCGAAATGCTTCCGTGACAAATGCTTCCATTCTACAGATGAGGAAACTGAGGCTTCCAGTGGTGTGGTGACTTTTCTAAAGTCACCCAGAGATGTAGGCAAGTCGGGAGCCTGTCTGGAGCTAAAACCTTTGTCCTTGCCTCTCCAGTGAACATGACGCCTAGGAATTGTGTAGATGTTAATCAGTGAGAGTTGGGGTGGGGGGAGTGTAATTCTTACAGGGCCTCAAATTTGGTGCATAGGATTTTGATGAGTGGAGAAAAAGGAGGCGGCCCTCCCAGCATGGGGACTGGGGACAAGAGGAGGGCGTGTTATGTATCACAAGGCCAGGTCTTTGTGTTTGGGTGAGAGAAGGACCTTCCACCCGCTGCCCCAGGGAGGGGATTGCTCCTTCAAGCCTCACAACCACCCTGTGAGGTGGGTGCTCCTCTGGCTCCCACTCAACAGGTAGAGGGGGACGGCCCAAGGCAGGTGCTTGCCCAGGTCACACAGTGGGTGAGTGGCATTTCCTCTTCGTTCATATGTTTTGGGCAAGTTCTTTTCACAGTGTTAGGCTGTCTTACCTGGGCTACGGTGAGCCTGGTAGAACACTTTGGAATTTAAAGTGGGATCACTTCAGCCAAAGGGCAAGAGGCATCAGGGTGGCAGAGCCCAAGGGGAAGGCAAAACGCAAGGCAAATTGGAAGCTATCAAAGTGGCTGACTGCCCTTCTGGGGATCAGTCTTCTCTATTCACATCAGAGAAGACTCTGTGTCCATATAATGAGCAAGATAGCCCGCCTACAATTGACGGCAGTTACCCCTCTAATGCATAACTACTGCTTTCCCCCTCCAACACTCCACTCCAGCCCCACATGCCCTCTACCTCATCCTGGGGCCCCTCGCTGCACCACCCCAGAAGGTATCCTTCACGTTGTCACTTTGCTCTGTGAATGCTGTGCATGGAATTGGGCAACTCGGCAACTCTGCGCCTCTGGATATTTGCACTTGTTGTCCCTTTAGCTTGAAATGTTCTTCTGTATATATCCATGGTCTGAATCCCCTCAACATCTGCAGGTTTTTGCTCAAAAGTCATATTCTCAGGAGACCTTCCTGACATTTTACGGAAAATTATGTCCTCTGTACCACACCTTCCTTTCCCACCTCCTCTGCCTTATTTTCCTCTGTATCATTTGCCTCTGTCTGGCTCATTTATTGTCTGCCAATGCTCCCCATCCGCCCTGGAATGTGAGCCCATGAGGGCAAGGTTTGCATCTGTTCTATTCATTGCTATATCTCTAATACTTAGAATAAAGCCTACCACATAGGAGGCATTCAATATATAATTGCTGGCTAGAAGTTTAATGCATTCCAATGTCATTCCACAATTTGCTAGATTTGGTTCTTTGGGCAAAATACTTAGTTTCTCCAATACTCAGCCTTCTCCTCTGTAAAATTTTGGTGAAACAGTACCTTTTTCATTGAGTGTTGTTAGGAATAATTGAAAAAACAAAATAGAAGAAATGTAACCTGCTTGGCTCAGAGTCTGGCATAGAGTCTCACACACAGCAGGTGCTGGGAGATGTGTCCCTCCTTTTTTTTTTTTTTTTCTTTTGAGGACACTCCTGGAGCCAAGTATAACCTGACAATGAGACCAGGACCAAAACTGTCTGTATTAGGCGAGGGTATCCGACCATAGGGAGAAAGTCAGTTTCACTACTTAAGACGGTGGAAAATTCCTTTATTCCCTTGCACTCCAGTTTGCTCATCTGTGAAATGGGTTATAATAAACCAACTTCATAGAGTTGATTCAGATATTGAATAAGGTGATGCATAAGAGTTGTTCAGCACAAGACCTAGCTCATATGATCGTCGGGGTTAATGATGAGGAGGGGGATGGGAAGTATCCTCAAGGAGGCTACCTGGGAAGGAGGTGCTGGCCCAGCCCTGGAGTCTTCTGGCCCTTGGATTTTTGGCAAGAAGTTGGTTCCTGACAGATCAGGCCTGAGCAGGTTAACGTGCAACAGTCTCTCCTCCAGCTCCTTTTTTTAGCACAAAAATCTGTCCTAGCACCTCTCATCATCCACTTCATCAGTCTCAAACGGTTGGCTAATTGCACTCTCCAGCAGCCCCCCTCTCTCCCTGCCTCTTCAACAAGCTCAATAACACACAGCTGCCTCTTTCTTTGGGGCCCCACTGGGAAGCTATAAACAAAATATAGCTAGCAATACTTCACCACCTTCTCTAGGCTCCCTTCCCCTGTTGACCCCCTGCTCCCCTCTCCTTGAACAGGAATGGTACCAGATGGGAGCTAAGATCCCTATCAAAGACTAAAGAACTCCAGAAATGGTAATATACATGAGTCAATGTGAAAGACTTTTCTTTTCTTTTTTTCTTTTCTTTTTTTTTTTTTTTTTTTTTTTTTTATGAGTAGGCTTCAAGCCCAGTGTGGAGCCCAAGGTGTGGCTTGAACTCATGACCGTGAGATCAAGACCTGAGCTAAGATCAAGAATCAGATGTTTAACTGACTGAGCCACCCAGGAGCCCCAAAAGACTTTTCTCAATTCCTAATTTTTTTAAAAGAAAAATGACTATATAGCAAAAAATAATGATAATGCATTATGGTTGTTAACATATGTAAAAATAAAATAGATGTCAAAATAGAACAAAAGACAGGGGAAATGGAAATCTACTGTTGTAAGAGTCTTACATTCTGTGTGCAGTGGAACAGTATAAATTCAAGGTAGGCTTTGACAATTTAAGAATGTATATGGCAATTCCTAGAACAACCATTTTAAAAGTGATATGGATTTTTAAAAAATTAGTAGATGAGGAAAAAAATAGAATACAAAACTCTCTCAAAATGCAAAGAAGGCAGGAAAAGAGGAAAGAAAATGTTTTTAAACAATGAAAGGGGAAACCAGACGTCAGAGAGCAAAACAGTCGTTTTCAATCCAACCAAATCAATAACTACATCAAATGTAAATGAACTAACACCCCAATTTAAAGGCAGAAATTGACAATAAAAAGCCAAGGCCCAGCTATATCCACACACTTTAAGTGTAAATACACAGAAAGATTAAGAGTAAAAAAGATGGGAAAAAAGATACACCATGGAAACAGTAACTAAAAGAAAGCCATATCAAACGAAACGAATTCAAGACAAGGAATACTACTAGATGTAAGGAGAGACATTTCATATGATAGGTGACAGAACAACCCCAAATGTGTATGCATCTAATACCAACCTCAAAACCAGCCTCTAATATCAGCAAAAACAGAACTAAAAATCTGTGTGTTTCACTATGTGAAATTATATCTCAATAAAAAAGAGCATACATATTTGTGTGAATGATAATAATAAAAAGACAGGGTCTCTGGCACAGAAATAGGTCTGAGGCTCAAGGCCAAGGCCTAACCAGCAGCCAAGGAGTCTCAACATGGAGTCCCAGGAGAGCTCTCAAATCCCCCTTGCTGGCATCTGGCTCCATGCAGAGCAAGAAGTCACAGGAGGGAGATAATAGTCATGGCTGTGAGGGAAGAGAGGGACAAGGACAAGAACCTGGGTCAGCTGACTGGGTCACGTCCCTGGAAGACTAGTAGATGGAACATGAGAGGGAGCAAGAAAGAGCCAATGAAATGTTCTATCTCAGCACTTGGTCTCCACACAACACTTCTTCCAACTGTCATTGCAGTTACCTCCATGTCACTTGGTTTGTGTCTGTCTCTCCCTGGGCCTATAAATCCCATGTGGGCAGGGGCCATGTCAGCCTCTTTGACCTTCTTAACCTAAGTCCTGGGCACAATGGCTGACATACAGGAAGGTCCTTGATAATTGGTTATTGGAAAAATGAGTGAATAAATGAATGAATGAGGAAATAAAAGAAGGGGGGGTTGGAGAGAGGGAGGAAAAGAGGGAAGGAGAGAGGGAGGGAGAGAAAGAAACAAAAAGGACAGAGACACAGGAAACATCAAGGTCCCACCCTCACTGGAAGGGCTAAGGCAGTGTCATAAAGAACATGAAGTCAACATACAAATCCTCCGCTCTCTTTTTCCATCCCAAAGTTTCCAGGTAACCCCTGCAGCCCCTTAATAGCTCCTCTTCCTGCCCTGCTGCCTGAGGCCCTGACCTAAGCAAGACCCTGAGGACTGTGGATCTGAGTTGAAATCCTCTGCAGCTCCCCCTCTCCCCCGCAGAGACATTCTCTCTGACTTCAGTGTGTCCTACACTAAATCAGACCTTTGTCTGCGGGAGCACAGTCTCAGCTCCCCGAGGAAGGAATCGACAGTCATCATCGATCGAAACTCTCTCCCTAATTGGCTGCCCCCCACCCCATCTTCACAATGGGCCATTTCCCAGACAATAGACATCATCACTGCCTTTGTGCAAGCCCAAGCATCCTGAAATTGAGTCTCCAATCTCCTCGCAGACATGCACAGGAAATGGAAAATCCATGCCGGTCCCTGCTGACACTCTGGCTGTGGATTCCAAAGCACACAGGGCATCTGCTCCCTGGGATGCAGAGGGGACCTGAGACTGCCTGGGCAGGGGGAGGTCTAACTCCCATGGCCAGCCTTCCAGGGTAGAATCAGAAACTTCCTGAGGACTGAGGATCTCCATAACCCTACTTGTATCACCCACCCACTCATGGTAGGGCAGGGCCTGATCACCTGGGTCACCGCTGGAAAACCTGGGGTCCCTGGAGTCCTAGGGTCCTGTTTACAAAGAAGGCTTCTGAGCTTCCTGGAAGAACAAAGGATTCAGGGAACTAGCGATCCTTAGAAAAAATGGTAGACAACAGATGTTCCCACCTGCAGGAAAAAGCTGTCCTGAGGTAGAAGATGCCCTTCCTTCCCTTTCTTCAAAGAGCAGCCTGCAGATGCTTCTGAGTCATGCACCTGAAAACGTCACTTCTCCTGCCTGAAACTCTGACCATTGGTACCCAGCTGTGTGAAACATAATCCGAAATATTTTGAGACTGTCGGGGGAAATTGGATTAGGAACTGGGGATTAGACGATACAAAGGTTTTTTTTTTTTTTTTTTTTTTTTTTTTTTTTTGCTAATTGTTAAGCGTGATAACGCCTTATTGTTAGGTAAGAAAACATCTATATTTTTTAGAAGTGTATCCCACGGGGCTATAATGACACAGTACCTGAGATTTGCTTTCAAATACTTCGGTACAGAGAAATGGAAAGAGAAAGCGAACTGTCATAATGCAGAATCCAGGTTCAGCAAGATGAGATGCTAGGATTGATTAATGATGTCTGCCTCAGGCAGGGGAGACGCAACACGGGTGGGAAGTGCAGAGGAGGACAGGCTACTGCATGTATCTGCCATCCCGGCTGGCCCCTTGTCGGCCAGACAAATGTCTACTTTGCCTCTCAGGCTTGCTTCAAAGAATACCTTAGTTACATATTGATTAACTAGGAGTTAATATGTTCTTAAACAATTCGGTCTTGTTTATTTAATCCGTTTCTGCTCTAGGACAAGCCAAAAAGGAGAACCATCAAGGCCTTGGCCTAAAAATTGCTATTATTAATTGAATTTTAGATGGAAGTATTGATTTTATATTTCAACTTTTTTTAATGTTTATTTATTTTGAGAGAGAGAGATGAGAGAGAGAGAGAGAGAGAGAGAGAGAGAACACACGAGAGTAGGGCAGGGCAGAGAGAGAGAGAAGGAGAGAGAATCCCAAGCAGATCACGACCTGAGCCGAAATCAAGAGTCAGACGTTTAACCAGCTGAGCCACCCAGGTGCCCCTGACTTCATATTTTAGACTCAATTGAACGATTTCCCCTTTCCTTACTTTCCAGCAGGAGGTGATAGCACACACAAAATCTCGGTCAGCAGCACAGCAACCCCATGAGCTAAGAGTCTATCACCTCCCTACTTCAGATCCAAGTTGAAATCTTTCACACAAGGTCATACAGAGGGTAAGCAGTTGAGTCAGGCTCTCCGACGTCAAAGGCAGTGCTCAACGGTCACACTCTCTTACCTCCCACCGGATGCCTGGACGAGGCACTTGTAAATGTTTCAGCCACAGCAATGAGCCAGGAACTTGTGGGCTGGAGGGCCAGAGAGAAAAGAGGAGGTCAGCTTCCCAAGGACAGCTGCTTGAGAACCCGTAACCCCCCACGGGGAATCTCAGCTCAAGGCAAGAGAGAGGAAGAAGAAACACCATCTGTGCGGGGCTCCATCTGGGAGGCTCCCCCGGAGGAACCTCTCCCATCCAGCCAACAGAGAGGCGCTCCCCGTTTGTGACGCTTCCACGTGGCTGGGGCCACTTCCCTGAGAACTCAGCCCGCTTTGGGGCCAGCATTCTGTTCGTCAGCAAAAGGATGGGAAAACTGGGGGATCCAATCAGTGAAACTGGGGATACAAATTGGCAACCCCCATTAATAGAATTCGAATCGGGTGCCATCCTTAGTTCAGGGCGTTTGTTTGTCTCATGATACTAATTTGAATCAAAATTCTTGTACGAGTTTGGTGATGTCTGTGTGATTTAAATTTTAATCAGTAACTGTCTTACCTGGTGTGCTATGGGAGGGTATGCCAACACCACAAAATGCAAAATTCCAATATAGGCATTAAACTTACAGTTCACACGGGGCGCCAGGGTGGCTCAGTCGGTTAGGCATCCGACTTCGGCTCAGGTCATGATCCCGCGGCTTGTGAGTTCAAGCCCCACGTCAGGCTCTGTGCTGGCAGCTCAGAGCCTGGAGCCTGCTTCAGATTCTGTGTCTCTCTCTCTCTCTCTCTCTCTCTGCCCCTCCCCCAGCTCACACTCTGTCTCTCTCTCAAAAATAAACATTAAAAAAACCTTAAACGTATAGCTCATGCAAAGAATCTTATATCCCAAATGAAATGAAAGTTATTTAGAAGTAAGGAAGGGTTGCTAATCTAGAATTCTCTGCAGTTTTCCACTCCTGGTTTCTTCCCCCTTAAAAAAGGACTCCAAGGTTTTCCCAGGAGTCTATGAGAATCACTTGTAATAATTTTCTGTTCTCCTAAAAATCCCATGCTAAATTCCCCCAGAACACTGCTAAGACCAGATTGTAACATTTCACAAAATTTTACAGAAGCAAAAGGGAATCACAGTGAGGAGAGTTATCTCACTCAGAGGGTTCCAGCTTGATGCTATCTTACTGGGACCACCAACTCCCTCTCCACCACAGAACTGCTTTGTCTCTACTTCCCTTCCCTAGTTCAGATCCTTGCCCCCATCCTGTCTCTGAGGTCCAGCAAGAGGAGAAAAAAAGATCTCCGGTCTCGGCTTCCCAGGATGTGCAGACCTGTAACTCAGCCCTCTGTGAAGACAGACTGTTGGGGCGCCTGGGGGGCTCAGTCGGTTAAGCGTCTGACTTCGGCTCAGGTCATGATCTCGCGGTCCGTGAGTTCGAGCCCCGCGTCAGGCTCTGTGCTGGCGGCTCGGAGCCTGGAGCCTGCCTTCTATTCTGTGTCTCCCTCTCTCTCTGCCCTCCCCCCTGCTTGTGCCCTGTCTCTCTTTCTCAAAAATAAATAAAACATTTTTTAAAAAGGAGAGTGTTAAGACCATTGTGAAGAGTAGTTTCATCCCTCACTGCCTCCAAACTGCATTTCAGAAAAGAAGGTGTTGCCTTACAGTTGTGGAGCCGAAAGTCCCATCAAAGGATTTTTCTTAAATTAGGACATAAACTGCCCTCAAAGTTATACACAAATATCCCCTTGGTGAAATAGGAAGTTGCTAGCTTTTAAAACAGCACCTTTTCCTACCACTTCTCATCATCAGTTTTGGGGTCCACCTTTCTACTTTGGAGGTTATCTCCAGACACAGCAGCTGGGAAGGGCCTGTGGTTCCTCAACCACTCTCCCCCTTTGTGGCCGGTCCTTTCACCCCTAAAATCTCCCCAAGAGAGACATCCTATATTTACGTTCCAGAAATGGCTCTTTCCGGGATGCTACCCTGCTGGGTCGGGGGTCCCTGGAGGAAGGAACCGTTTTGGATGAGGCTGCTGGTACAAACTAAAAAAAAAGGCTTGCTCAGAGAAGAACCAACATGAACAGTCACGCTGCCTGTGACAATGCGATACCGATCGGGCCACCTGAAAGAAGGGAGGCAGGGCGGAACTCCTGATAGCACCCCAAAACCTGCCTCTTTTAAGACTCCTTTTTGTATTACTGTATTGTGTTCTGTGCACAGGAGGCCTTGGCCTTGGTGCTCTTCTGGAGTAAAGTTTGCGTTTTCCCTTTCTAAAATGTTTCAAACACTTGGCCCTGATGTGTCTTCACCTACACTTCTCCAACTAGGGCACGTTTCCCCTTCCCGCAGGGATATGCAGCCATGTGCTGGAGGGCCCACGAAGCCGCACAACACCGCACACTGTGGCATTCGGATTTAACTGAAAGATGGCTCGGGGGAGGGGGCGGCGTAGACGTTCGGAAACTTTGCACTCTTACCCGTCTTTGTCACCGGCAAAGCCAGCACCCTCCTGCTTTTCCCTGTTGTGCGAGTTCGTGTTTTTTCATGAAAGCATGGGGGTGTTTTTTTCATTTTTAATCAAAGTAACACGCAAAGTTACGGCTGTGTTTTTTATTATTTTTTTTTAAATTTTTTTTTCAACGTTTATTTATTTTTGGGACAGAGAGAGACAGAGCATGAACGGGCGAGGGGCAGAGAGAGAGGGAGACACAGAATCGGAAACAGGCTCCAGGCTCTGAGCCATCAGCCCAGAGCCCAACGCGGGGCTCGAACTCCCGGACCGCGAGATCGTGACCTGGCTGAAGTCGGACGCTCAACCGACTGCGCCACCCAGGCGCCCCACGGCTGTGTTTTTTAAAGCAAAGTTACAGCTTTAAAATCAAAGCATACAAAGAATTTCTCATGAAAAATCATAATGCCATGCCCTATCCCACTGCATTCTCTAGCCTGGCTCCCTGGAGGTAACAATTTATAACTCTTTATAAGTCTCGCGGCTGCTTTTTTTTTTTTTTCCTATTAGCTACCTCCATATTTCTAAATAATATTATTTAAACTGCTATTTATTGATCCATACATTCCAGACATTCTCTATTGATTTTGAATTATGATGGATGTGGGTTTGACTCTTTCATTTCCCCAATCTGCATTGCCCCATACAGCTAGTTCACTATTTGTAGTTAAATCGTTTGTGCCGTAAGAAACACATTTGCTGTTCGGTGGCCACGTAACATCGATTCTCTTTCCTCTTTTAACTGCGCTCTGATTTCCATCTGGGAATCAATCCACCGCTCCGCTACATAGTCGCCACCCTCTCTGGGTGACCACGCCCTCTCTAGCTACAGGGAGGCTCCAATTGGCTGAACCCCGTCCCGCAAGCTATAGTGATTGGTCAAAAAAAGGTCTGTAACCCAATATCAGCCAATGAGAGGCTTCCTGGAGGAAACCGGGGCAAAATTTCCTTGCTCTTTTGTAGAGGCCCCTAGAGGAATGTTTTCCTCCTAATAGACCTGCAGGAGGAAGCACGAAGCCCCTAGAAGGTGCTGGAATCCGCCCTGGAACCACGCGGAAAAGCCATCTTACTTTGAATAGAGATACTGCAGATGGCAGAGGAGGGGTGACTATTAAACGTTTTCGAGAGTGCCTGGATCAAGCCTCATCTGCAGTTTCAACTGCCTTCAAACTTGCCGGTCATGTGAGCTAACTACTATAAATCCCTTTAGGGTTTAAGCCACTTTGAGTTATTTGCAAAGGGAAGATTCCTCACCAACATAAGGATTTACTTCATTATGCTGTGCAGCAAATTATTTATAGTTTCACCGCAGAGCTGAGCAGTATATGATCAGACCTCTTTGCATGTACAGGTTTTTTGGTGGTTTTTGAAAGTTAATTATTATTTTTACTTGCAAAATTTCCCATAAGCATATCCTTAATTCTTTCCACATACTCGTCTCTAACCCCTTCTTCCGCTCCTGGCTGGGGGTCCGTCTCAGCCGTCAGCCTACACCTTCTCTTCCCGGATTGCTTGAATTCCAGTAAATTCCCCTCTTTTGGATGACGCAGGGTTTGCTGGAACATTTTCTCAATGCTTTCTGTGACCAGAGTTTCAAGCAGGCTAATTGCCTTGGGGGTGGGGGGGGGGGGCCCGGGGGGGGCAAGGAGGAGGCGAAGATTCTTAATTCTGCCCTCACGATGGATCAGTAGCCTGGCAGCGTGCGAAGTTCCCGGTTGAAAATTATATTCCGTAAGATTTTTGGTGCCAGTGTTCTGTTGTTTTCTGGTGTTACAGAGAAGTCTGATGCCGTTCTCATTCTGGTCCTTTGTGTGTGACCTGTTTTGCGTTATTTTGCTTGGGGGAAGCTTTTAAGGGATCTCCTAATCCCAGGTTCTAAAACCTTTCTATGATGTGTCCTGACACGGGTCTTTTTTCTCTTATTCTTATGTGTCCCCTTTGTCATGTGAGCCTTTCCAATCAGGAGCCTGACATTTTTCAATTTGGAAATTTTGTCCTTAGATTCTTTCTTCTGAGTCTTTCATTCTCCTCTCTTCTTTCTTTCTTTCGGGGGCCTTCTTAGTCAGCTGTGGAATTTCTAGGGTATATTCTCTAAGTGTCTCCCCACCATTCTCTTATTGTGCAACCCTGTATCTTTTTCGTCCTGCTTTATGTCCTATTTCCTTGACTTTGTCTTCCACTGATTTTTTTAAATGTGAACTATCATTTTTATTTCCATGAGATCTTTACAGTATCTCATTGTGTTTTGTTAAGTGTTTATTTATTTATTTTGAGAGAGGACAGAGAGAGAGAGAGAGAGAGGCAGAGAGAGAGAGAGGGAGAGAGAGAATCCCAAGCAGGCTCCACACTGTCAGCGCAGAGCCTGACATGGGGCTCGATCCCACAGACCGCGAGATCATGACCTGAGCTGAAATCAAGAGTCGGGTGCTTAACTGACTGAGCCACCCAGGCACCCCTCTTACTGTTATATAGGTGAAATACTTTCTTGTTGCTCTCTGAAAATATTTATTAGAATTGGGGAACCACACTAAGAACATCTTCTCATTGTCCCATTATCCTGTCCAGAGCTAAGGAATCTGGGTGACAACATCACCATTGCCTGGGCTAACTGTGCCACTCTACTAAGTATGTAGCTGTGCCAGCAACGTGAACCGTGAAATGGTGATCCCCCTGGGAGCTTGGTCATTAGTGTGCAATTCACTTTGCCGGATCTGCCTCAGAAAGGCACCGAGCAGGACTCACCCTCACTGAGTTAGAGAAATAGAGGATCTGTTTTCCACATTAAGCAAGAGCCCAGCGGTACATCACACAGTCACCAAACATGCTGCAAAAAAGGAGCAGGAGAGAGATGAGGAACAGAGGGCAGAAGCAGGAAGGAGAATGGTAGAAGAGAAGACAAAAATGGTGGCAAAAAATTAAGTATCCTGACAAAGCAAACAAAAGTCAGGCAAAAACTTCATCAAAAAACCTGACTCAAGAAGTAAAAACAAACGTCCCATCGATGGACACTTAAGAATGGCTAAAAAGGTAAATTTTGTGTTGTGTATATTGTATCACAATTTTTTTTGAAATCATCTTGGAATTGGGGCCCCTGGTGGCTCAGTCGGGTGAACGTCCGACTTCGGCTCTGGTCACGATCTCACAGTCTGTGAGTTGGAGCCCCACGTCAGGCTCTGTACTGACAGCTCAGAGCCCGGAACCTGCTTCGGATTCTGTCTCCCTCTCTCTCTGCCCCTCCCCTGCCCATGCTCTGTCTCTCTCTGTCTCTCAAAAATAAATAAACATAAAAAAAATTTTTCAAATCACCTTGGAATGAAAGAGCACCCATACAGGGAGACGGAGAGAAGATGAGGGATCCAACTGTAGTTTGTAGGATGGCTGAGATTTGGGATCAAAAGTGGCAGCCAAGCTAGAAAAAAAAAAAAAATGCCCTTATAGGCTGAACCATAAAAGACTGCATTTTAATGTGTTCAAAAAGGCATGTTTGAACCACCAGTTGGGAGACAGGGTTACGTGGGTTCTTTACCTTACAGTCGTGCAACTGAACAGATGTTGATGTTTCGGGCATTTTATGGGTCTTTGTTCACTATGTTTATAATGATGCTGCTTGGGAGACATTAAATGCAAATTTCTTGATGGTGAAATAACTGTTTAAGAAAATTTCAACAACATAATATGAGTTCCTGGGCAAACCGTGGTATCGACTGTAGAAAGCGAACAGATGGAGGTACAATTCTGACAGGCACAACCGCCAGAGCCACAGGGGCGGGCTCAGGCACCCTCCGAATGAGCCGGAAGCATTGCCTCAGTTGTCCAAACGCTTCACCTCAAAGGATCTGCCTCTCCACTGCCTCAGTGTTCTCAGTGGGGGAGTCAAATGGGTTAATTCTGTAACAAGGGCTGGTTTGAAGACTCATCTTGTGGAAAGCGCCTTGAAGAGTTTGCTCTGCCTCGTGAATGCGCACCGGTTTTGCAAGGAGAGCGGCTGGCCAGTGTTTCTGAGACATCAAAACCCAGTGTGAAAACGTTGACGAGCAGAATGAATTTGTTGTTCATCTTAATGATAAAGTGACTCGCAAAAGCAGCTTATTTAGCAAAGTTTCCTTGTTCAAGGTTGAACACACTCCATCAAAATCGTTAAGGCCAAACTGTGGAGGGACACTATTCATAACCGTGCCAAGTCCTGGTCTTAATTATGGGGACACCTCGAACTTCAGGCAGACTGGCTCTTGAATTTGCTGACATAGCCTTAGAACAAAATAATCAAATTGCCCAACATTTGCACAAAAAAAAAAAAAAAAAAAAAAAAAGCTTGATCTGTGTGTTTTTTTTTTTCTTTCTTAGGTAATTTTCTTAGTAAGTGAGACTGGACTTCTGCTTCTAGAAAGATAGTGTAGATGTACTTTTCCCTATACTTCCTGCTAAGTATAGCTAAAACCATGGACATTATATTCAAAACAAACATAAGGCTCTGAAAGGTAGCAAAAAGAAGACAGACTGGCTAGGGACTTCAGAAACCAAGGAATGAGTCAAGTGAGCTCCCTGGATCTTTTTATTTATTTATTTATTTATTTATTTATTTATTGCCTTATATACCCCATTGAGTGCTGGAGAAGCCAGCAACCTGGAAATGTCAATGGGTGCAGACAAAAGAAAATCCTTGAGTCAAGTCTGCTTTCTGTAGACAAAGGACCAAGAAAAGGGCATCTTAGCAAGCAGAAAACTTCTAGATAACAAGTGCATTTCTCCAGCTAAACATCTAAGAAAATCTTTGGCCCCATCCCCACCCCTACCATCAAAGACTAAATGGGGGAGTCCAGACTCCATCATCAGGCTAAAATGAGGTGCTCAACCCCCTCCCATCCCCCTCCAGGTGGTGTCAAAAAAGACCAAATGGAGAACTGGGACCTTCACACCCACCGAGTAATAATGAGGCTTCTCTCTGCTGTGTCAGTAGAGATAACATGGGCAGCCTGGACTTCTACCCACACACAGCTGTGTCAAAGTCCCCTCCCTTAGGGTGCCTGGAGGCTGGGCGGCTCAGTTGATCGGGCCTACGACTCTTGGCTTCTGCTCAGGTCATGTTCTCATGGTTCATGAGATCGAGCCCCAGGTTGAGCTCGGCACTGATAGCACAGAGCCTGCTTGGGATTCTCTCTCTCCCTCACTCTCTGCCCCCCACCCCACTCCCTCTCAAAATAAATAAATAGACATTTTTTTAACAGTCTCCTCCCCCCCTTCCTGCTGAAGTATCAGAGGAGGCCTAGTGAGGAGTGGAGACTTTTCACCATCACCCAGAGTTAATGAGGCCTCTCCACCACCAGCACCACCACCATCCCCATCATGTTAAAGGAGACCATGTGGAGAGCAAAAACAAGGCACTTCTGCCTTTTCCAGACAGAGTGGCATCAGTAGAAGACTGCATCCCCGTCCCCACACTGTGATAACAAGTAGCCTTCCCCCACCATGGTTGAATGGGAAAACTGGACTTCCATTCCCCACCTGACAGTTACAACGTTCCCCCTTTCCACCCCCAAGCTATGTCTGATGGGTCCTGCTAAAATAGCTGAGGGAAAGAATATACAGAATAGCTGAGTGATGTCTATATACAGAGTCTCATAACAGTATACCCCAAATGTCCCAATTTCGCTGATCATACCAAGAACCAGGAAAACCTCAACTGGAATGAGAAAGATAATCAACACATGCCAACACTGAGGTGATACAGATGTTAAGATTATGTGACAAGAATTTGATAGCAGCCATCATAAAAATGATTTACCAAAAAATTACAATCACATTTGAAACAAATTTTATATATATGTATAAAAGAATCTCTACAAAGAAATAGAACATATAAAGAAGACCTAAATGGAGATTTTAGCACTGAAACATATAATAACTGCACATTTTAAATTCAATGGATTGGCTCCATAGTGAAATGGAGAGGGCAGAGGAAAGCCGGTGAGCTTGCAGAATAGAAATAAACAGATCTGAACAATAGAGAAAAGTAAAAAACAAATGACCAGAAACTCAGGGGACTGTGGAGCTTTAATGTAAGGCCTAACTTTCATGTTATCAGAGTTCAAGAAGGAGAGGAAAAAGAGGGTTGGCTGAAAAAAATATTCAAACAAATAATGGCTGAAAATTTCTGGAATGTGGCAAAAGACACAAACCAATGAATTTAAGAAGCTGCAACCCCAAAGAGGATAAACCCAAAGAAGTCCACACCAAGATACACTATAGACAAATTTCTGTAAAGACAAAAAAAAAAAAAAAAATCTTGAAAGCAGAGAAAAACAATACTCTACTGTGAATGACAGTAATTTCTCATCAGAAACCATGGATGCCAGAAGGAAGTGGCACATTTTTCAAGTGCTGAAAAGAGCTGTCAAACGAAAACCTATATCGAGCAAAAATATCCTTCAGAAATGAAAAAAATCAAGATATTACGAGGTGAAAGAAAACCAAGAGAATTTGTAGCCAACAGATGTACCCTAAAATAATGGCTAAGGGAATTTAAGAAGATAGGACAATAAGGGAATACGGAAAGGAGATGATAAAATTAGGCAACTTAGAACACCAGGAAAGAAGAAAGAACAATGGGAAGAATAAAAATATGGGCAAAAAAGATAAACTTCTCGAGTTTTCTAAATTATGTTTGATAGTGAAGCAAAAATTATCACACTGACATGGTTCTCAGTATATGCAGAGGGAGTATTTAAGACAATTACATGAGGGGCGCCTGGGTGGCGCAGTCGGTTGAGCGTCCGACTTCAGCCAGGTCACGATCTCGCGGTCCGTGGGTTCGAGCCCCGCGTCAGGCTCTGGGCTGATGACTCAGAGCCTGGAGCCTGTTTCCGATTCTGTGTCTCCCTCTCTCTCTGCCCCTCCCTCGTTCATGCTCTGTCTCTCTCTGTCCCAAAAATAAATAAACATTGAAAAAAAAATTAAAAAAAAAATAAGACAATTACATGATAAATGGGGAAAGTGAAGGGATACAAAAGGAAACAGGTTTCTTATACATCACTCAAACTGACAAATGTTGGCATGAGCAGACTGTGATGAGGGTATGTATATATAGTATAATGCCTACAGCAAATACTTAAAAATGTCTATACTAAGAGATTTGCTCCAAATATCACAGAAAATTCAAAATGAATTCTTTAATATGTAATCCACATGTAATCATGTAATCCACAGAAAGGCAAGAAAAATAAAGCAAGGAGATTAAAAACAAAACAAAAAAACAAGAGAAAACAAACGAAAAAGTAGACTTAATCTTTAACATAGTGATAATTACATTAAATGTAAATTATCTAAATACCTTAAATAAAAGATGGAGATTTGGCAGAATGAAATTTTTTAAATGACCCAACTATATGATGGCAACAGGAAATTCACTTCAAAAATCACAATATGACAGGTTGAAAGTGAAAGAATGGAAAAAGACACAGCAGGCAAACATTAATCAAAAGAAAGCAGGAATGGCTACATTATTATCGGATAAAGTGCACTCACAACAAAGAAAATTACCAGAAAAATATAGACATTATATAATGATAAAAGAATCAGTCCACCAAGGAAACATAAGAATCCTAAATGCACAGGCACCGGACAAAAAAGCTGCAAAATATGTGCAGAAATATATAAAAGGAATTATGTACTACAGTCAAGTGGAGTTTATTCCAGGAATGCAAAACTCATTCACTATTTGAAAATCAGTCAATGTAATTTGCCATATTAACAGGCTAAAGAAATGAATACAATAGTCTTTAACAAATGATGTCAGAGCAATTGAATATCCACAGGAGAAAAAAAAAAATTAACCTTGACCAAAAGTGAACACCTTATATAAAAAATAACTCTCATGTATCATAGACTGAAATCTAAAACATAAAGCTATAAAAACTTCAAGGAGAAAATATTCTAGACTTAGGGCTTGGTGAAGAACATCAAAGGGTCAATCCATAAAAGAAAAAAAATCAATAAATTCGACTTCATTGAGATTATAAAATTTGCTCTGAAAAGAATCATGCTAAAAGGATAAAAACAGTAAGCTACAGATGGGGAGAAAATATTTGCAAACCACATATCTGATAAAGAGCGAATATCTAGGATAAAGAACTCTTAAATTCAACAGTATATTACCTACCACCCATTAGAATGCCTACTACATTAAAAAAATAATAAATAAATAAATAAAATGAAAAATAAACAAAATAACAAGTGTTGGCAACGATGTGGAAAAATCGGAACCCTTGTGCACTGTTGGTGGGGATGTAAAATGGTGTTTTCCACTGTGGAAAACAGTATAACGCTGACTCAAAAGCATTTCAGATTGGGGGTGGCTCAGTCAGTTGAGCGTCCGACTTTGGCTCAGGTCATGATCTTGCGGTTTGTGGGTTCAAACCCCACATCGGGCTCTGTGCTGATAGCTTGGAGCCTGGAGTCTGCTTCGGATTCAGTGTCTCCCTCTCACTCTCTGTCCCTCCCCTGCTCACACCCCGTCTGTCTCCACCTCTCAAAAAATGAATAAAACTATTAAAAATTTAAAAAAAAACATTAAAAATAGAATCGTCATATGATCCAGTAATTCCATTTCTGGATATATATCCAAAGAATTAAAAGCAGTGTCTCAAAGAGATTTTTGTAAATCCCTGCTCATTACAGCATTATTTACAAGAGCCAACAGGTCAAAGGAATCCAAGTGATCATTAATGAATGAATAGATAAGAAAAATGTGTGTTCATAGAATGGAATATTATTCAGCCATAAAAAGGAAAGAAATTCAACATGGATGAACCTTGAGGACATTATGCTAAATAAAACAAGCCAGTCACCAAAAGGCAAATACCATCTGATTCCATTCCATTCCGTTCCACGTAAGTTATGTAGGACAGTCTAATTAATAGAGACAGAAAGTAGGATGCTGGCTGCCAAGGACAAAGGAGGGGAGAGATGGGAGTTGTTTAACGGAGATAGAGTTTCAGTCTTGCAAGATGAAAACGTTGTGGAGACTGGCTCTACAATAATGTAAATATACTTCACACTATGGAACCGTCCACTTAGAAAGGGTTAAAATGAGGGGTACCTGGGTGGCTCAGTCGGTTAAGAGCCCAACTCTTGATTTCAGCTCAGGTCGCGCTCACATAATTCGTGGGATCGAGCCCCTCATTGGGCTCTGCACTGGCAGCATAGAGCCCACTTGGGATTCTCTGTCTCTTCCTCTCTTTCTCTGCCCCCTCCCCTGCTCTCTCTCTCTCTCTCTCTCTCTAAGTCTCTCTCAAAATAAATAAATAAACATTTAAAAAATGGTTAAAATGAGACATTTTATGTTATGTGTATCCTACCGTAATTTCTTAAAACTTAGCAGTGTAGAAGCAATCCAATTAGAAACTGGGCAAAAGGCACAAGGAGACATTTCCTCAAAGAAAACATAAGGTGATAAATAAGTACGTGAACGTCCACATCACTAGCCATGGGGGGAGCAGATTAAAATCACGACAAAATGCCACTACATACCTATTACAACAGTGACAACTTTAAAAGGTGACAATATCAAATGCAAAGATGCAGATTTCTTAGACGTGGCTGGTGGGAATGTTAAGATGTTACAGCAATGTGGAAAATAATTTGGAAGTTTCTTTAGAAACTTAACATACACCCATACAATCCAGCGTTCGTACTCGCGGGCACGTATCCCAAAGAAATGAAACACGTGTACGCAATTGTTCACAGCCCCCAACTGGAAACAACCAAAATGTCCTACAATCGTTGAACGGTTACGCACGCTGTGGGACACACATACCGTAAACTACCACGCAGCACTAACAAGGAATAAATGACTGATAACGCGCAGCAACTTGAATGGATCTCAAGGACGTTACCTAAGCGCAAAAGCCAATCTCAAAAGTCTCCTACACATTCCATTTATTTTTTTTAATGTTTATTTATTTTTGAGAGAGACAGATCGTGAATGGGGGAGGGGCAGAGAGAGAGGGAGACCCAGAATCCGATGCAGGCTCCAGGTTCTGAGCTGTCAGCACAGAGCCCGACGCGGGGCTCGAACTCACGGACCACGAGATCATGACCTGAGCCAAAGTCGGACACTTCACTGACTTAGCCACCCAGGCGCCCCAATACGCATTCCATTTACATAATATTCTTGAGGTGACCAAATTATCAAGATGGACAATGGATCGGTGGTTGTCGAGGGTAGAGATGTTCACAGTAGGGCGTGACCACTGAAGGCTAGCACGAGGGAGATCTTTGCGGTGACGGAACAGTTCTGTATCTTGATTGTGGTGGTGGTTACACAAAGCTACACATGTGACAAAAATTGCATAGAACCGAAGACACACTTCCTATCGATGTCAATATCCTGACTTTGATATATTTTGATATATTTACTTAAGACGTAACCCGTGGGCTAAGGGTCCATGAGACCTTTCCCTACTATCTTTGTAACTTCCTGTGAATCGAAGTCTATTCAAAATTAACAGGTTTTTTTAAAAAGTAAATGAGGCTGATAGTACATCTGAGACCTTTTCAGGCTGCTCTACGAACCTAACTGCCCTCTTTGCAAGGTCCACCTCTGGAAGTTTCTGTGTGTGGTAACCTAAAAGTCTTGCCCAGGCCCCCTCTTTGGCAAAACTCAAGGCATCTTTCTTCAGCGCACATGCTGACAGATAGCTCATAAAGCGAGAAAAAGCGTAAACTCTTGCATTTGTGCCCCTGTATCTAGGCAAGCCTGGGTGCACATTGTGAGACCAAGGCAGAGAAAATGAATCCACTAAATCCTTAAACTGATGGGCGGTGATTCATTTTCTGTGATATCCATTGGTGACACCACGCATACCTCTGATACCATTGTGGTCCTCTGCCTACACTCCTGACTGAAGGAGATGCTAAATTTCAGCTCCAGGTTATTTAAAATAAATGTGTAATTTTTTTTTTCCCAACCAAGTTCACAGGGTCCCTGAATTCTTACCCCAGGTAAGAGTACTCTTTTAACTGCATTCCTGCGAGTTTTGATTTGTTCCTGTTTTCATTTCTGTTCAATTCAAAATATTTTCCTATTTCCATTGTGATTTCCTCTCTGACCCGAGGGTTATTTAGAAGAGTAGTGCTTTGCATCCCCTTCAAACCGCAGCATATCCCTTGCAAATGTGTTTTAGAGGTGAAGTTCTGCAGAACTTGGAGGTAATGGAGCCCCCACCCCCACCCCCCTGCAAAGCCGACTCAAAAGTGAGCTGGCAGGTTGTCGGAGACATTGCTGCTGCAGCCAGGGCGGACTGTTTAATGTACAGATTTTATTGCTTTAAAATTCATCATTTTTTTAAAGAGCAATAACACAGGCTCAAGCTTCAAAGACGCAGGAGCTGCCTGGCAGGGAACCTGGGACTTGGGCAAAGACTGTCAGGCTTTGGGAGGGGGTGTCCTTCGTGCTCCTGCCTGGCTGGACTTTGTCCTTCTGCTCTCCCTCAAGGTGAGGGGAGCCCCTGGGAGCGACCGGGAACAGGATTGGAATCTTCTAGCTGAGTAGGATCTGCGACAAGTCCTCGCTGAGCCGCCCCACATCAGCTAAGATCAAAGAGACACCCTGGGCAGGTGGGAGGGTGGGCAAAAGAGGGGATTTGGGCAGAGAAGACTGGTGTGCCCACAGAAATAGTTCACAAGGGTGTGGGGCTAACTCTCAACACACCAGGTTGGGGGTATTTGTCCTCAGTTTAGAAACACAGGGTGTCCTAGTCAAGCTTCAGTTGGACTATGCAAGATGGGTAAGGGCTGGAGGTTAAAGAAAAAGATTCAGTGGGGTTTATTCCATTGCTTGATACTGTGTGACGGTGAGCACACGCTTCAACTTCCCGGCCCTCAGGTGCCCTGTGTGCAGAGGGCAGATGGCCACAGGGCTCCCTGCAGACCCCTCCAGTCTCAAATGGCGGTGACGTGAACTGGCCAGTAAGTAGCATGGCCCCTCGGAGCCTCGTCCTGCTCATATATGCAGGCAAGACGATAATGCCTGTCTGTGCCCAGGACCGTTGTCATGAGCAGATGATACTGGGCCCAGGAAGGTGACCCTGACCCTGGCCTGTTTTGCAAGCCACCCCAGCCCCCGAGGTAAGAGCAAGCCCATGGTAGCATCGAGAAGCTGGTATGTGTCTGGCTCGTCCCTTCACCCACATAAGGGGGGCCCCACCTCCGCCCCGCTCCCGCCTCCCACAAGCCTCTGGGACCTCCCAGGAGCATGTCGCGGACTCTCAGGCCACTGCGTGTCTCTGCTACTTTATGACCCGTTGCAAGGATGCTCCCGTACTGCCAGGCCCACACACGACAAGGGCGCCCCCTCCGCCCTCCCAGGGCAATGCGTTCCTCTGCAGGCATCTGCCGTCCGCTTGGAGGGTGCCAGTGTCCAGGGGTACCTGTGCTGCTCACGGCGGGGGCGGGGTGGTGCAGACTCCCCTCACCGAGGAGGCCGGGACTCCAGGCAGGCAAACGAGGGGTACAGCATTTAAGTTGCTCCTTCAGCTCTCGGGGCGACGGTCTCCTTCAGTTTGAGTCGCCAGGCGCCTCGCCTGGGCGCGATGATGCCAGCCTGTCCACTGCAGCCCGGACGGTCGGCCCACGCGGCCCATGCCCTGAATGCTCAGTGTGTCACAGCGACCGTGGGCACAGTGGGGAGCCCAAGAACCAGAAGTGCTTCTTCGGGCACACAGGCGGGCCCCGAAGCCGTGTTTGGAATAATGCCAGGCTGCGCCTCCCCCCCCCCCCAGCCCTAGCTCACGGGGTTCCGGGGAGACACCTGGGCCCACAGAAGCAGTCAGAGCTCTCTCTCTCTCTCTCTCAGGCATGTGGACCGAGGTCGGTTCCCGCTGGTGGCTGCGGATGAACCCGAAGAAAAATGAGAACTGGGAGAGCTCCTGACGCTCAGCCTTCCGGGAGACACCCCGCGTCGCTCAACACGGTTCCTTTTCTGCTTAAGACAGCCTCCGTGGGCTTCTGGTACTCGCCGCCTAAGAGGGCAGAGAAATAGAGGGTCTCTCTGATGGCAGCCTCCCTGCCCCAGAACTCAAGCCGGGCCCAGGGGCTGCGCTGGGGACCCCTCCAAGGGAACCCCCCCACCTGGCTCAGATCTCCCCTCCCAGATGGTTTATTACCTTGAACTGACTGTACTGTCTTCCTCTCTTCTCTTAAGGTGAGTGTTTCCAGGAGGTTCTTGGGCCTTTGTGTGCGTAGACACCCCCCCCCCCCCATCCCCAAATCTCCTTCCTTTCTCTCTGGCTTTCTTGCTTCTTTCTGATTACAGTCATCAAATGGGGCCGAATCTCTGGGTGGGGACCACGCGTAGGCAGCAGCCGGGGTCCAGCTAAGGTGCTCCTGAGTTTAAACGTGTCCTCTGCGTGGCCGCCCCCATTAGGATTCCAGGCACAGAGCAGACCGCCGCTCCCCCTTGATGAAATTACCCACTTAAGCAGATGCCTGTCTGCCCGGTGGCATGCTGATGGGATGCCACAGCGGGCCCATAACCCTGCTCCAAGGGCCCTGCCAGGCGAGACACCAGCACCAACCGTACCCTCAGACCGAGGCAGGCCTGAGCCCAGGCTCCCCACACCCAGGCCAGAGGAGAAAAGAAAAACCGAATTCAAAGCAGGACAGAAGGGGAGGAGGGAGGGAGCAGAGGCTTTTGGCCTCTTGGCTGCCCCCAGCCCCTCACCACCCACCCCCCAGGTCAGCAGCCCTTTCCTGTGTGGGACTAGCGATAGAGAGAGGACCTGCTACCCAAGTGTCACGATTCTCCCGCTGCGGGCCACAAATCCCCCCAAAACTGGGGCACTCAAGGCAGCACCCATTTCACGGAGGGCTGATTCTGAGACTTGGCTGGGCTCAGTGGGGCAGTTCTGCTCATGTGATGTCAGCGGGGGACGCAGTCATCCGGGGACTTGGCTGGGCTGGAACTTGCAGGGTGTCTTGAAGAAAGCGGCTGGAAGGCTCGGGCCCTTCTCCACGTGGTGTCTCCAGCACGGTTGCGAGCTCAGACCCCAAAAGGCACGAAAGAGGAACCGTGAAGGCTTCCTGAGGCTGAGGCCAGGACGCGGCGCAGTGCCCCCTGTCTGCGTTCTTTCTGTAACTTGGGTCACAGGCCAGCCCAGACTCCGTGGGAGGGGCGTGAAAACAGGAGGCAGGGTCTGTTAAGGGTCACGTTTGGAGTTTGCTGCCCCAGCAAAAAGGGAGAGACTTACATCTGACATCTAAAGAGACAGGACTGGCACAGATGTTCAAATGTGGATGCCATGCCATCACACACACACACACACACACACACACACACCAGCATGCGATAGCTCTGTACCTCCTTATTCATCGTCTCGCCTGCGGGCCTTCAGTTAAGACAGAGATGACACCCACGTATGATCAGATTGGCAGGCGGAGGAGCAAACGTATTTGGTAACAGACTCAAGATTCAGAGGCTCCTCTGGGTTGGATGGCTAACCAGATAGACTCCAGCTGGGATGGGTGTAGAAAGGCCGTATCATTTATCTGCAAAATGGGTCACATTTAAGAGCCAAAAGGACACCGAGTAAAAATGGGATGCTGGGACATGGCCACCCTATTAGGTGTAAAGCCCTAAAAATGGGTTGCAAATATCAATTTCACAAGCACAGGGGAGGCTGGATATAACAACACCCACATCTGTGACATCCGTTCAGGTACATGTTCTGGTCACGGGTTCCTCAACATTTAGTGAAAACATGCCCCATCTTTTCTGCCAACCGTCAAAACATATGAAATCTGAGAAAATCTGCACGTAGGTCCTTGCCAGAGAATACAACCTCGAGCTCTCTGCCACCCCTTCTTTATCAAAAGCGTGGCCGTGAGGCATTGGCGTCTGGCCTGGAAATGACTCACCACAATGTGTTACTTATGAAGACCAGGAACGGAAGCTTTCGGATTTCAGGATCAGAAAAAGTTGGAGCTCTCCTAAGCAACCTGGTTTACTTAGAACTTAAGGGAACTGTACAATTTTAAACAGTTTCGCTTCCCCTTTTTGCCTTGGCTGCTGGGAAACTCAGAGCTAAATTCACCGCCCATGTCTAGCAGCTGTACAGGATCACATGATACATATTTCTGGGTATTTTATGATACATATGTCGCCTGCCTCACTCAAGGTATCATGAGCATTATAGCCCATGCCCCAGTAGTCATCCCAGGCCGTGTGGTTGGTCAAAGAAGTAGTGAGTGAAAGTCTGCTTGGCGGCAGGGGGGGATCTGGAAAAAGTTTCTAGTCTCCTAAGAAGAGGTGGTCTTCCTTCTTCATTAGGGCATCACGATGTCTGGATATGATCCCTAGAAGTGCTCCCAGCCTGAGGATAAACCGTGCACACACACACACACACACATGATACCAGGACAGAGACAGAAGGAATGTGGGTCCCTGGGTCACCCTCGCTGGACTTCCAGGGATGTAAGATAAACGGGCTCATCGTTTACTACTTGTAGCCAAAGCCAGCCTGACACACACTGGTTCAATTGTTCATTTCCCTCATTTTACCTTTGAACTGGTCTCTTAGCTCATTTTCTATCATTCTACGTTGTAAGTATTTTTGCAGGCGATCGCAAAGGACCTGGGCGTCCCTTACAGAGGAGTCGGTGACTTGGCACAACTCCTGGGCGAGTTAGTGTGGCTGGCAGCTGCCCAAATACAGCTGGAGTTCATCACTCAATGGACAAGCATTTGTTGAGCGCCCACTGTTTGCAGGTCTATTCTAGGCGCTGAGGCCATAGCAGTGAACAAACCAGACACGTTCTCTCCTCTAGGGCAGGGGCGTAGATAAGAAATGTATATGGGGCCCCTGGGTGTCTCAGTCGGTTAAGCGTCCCACTTCGGCTCGGGTCATGATCTCACGGTTCGTGAGTTCGAGCCCCGCGTCGGGCTCTGTGCTGACAGTTCAGCTTTGGATTCCACTGCTTTGGATTCTGTGTCTCCCTCTCTCTCTGCCCCTCCCCTGCTCACGCTCTGTCTCTTCTCTCTCTCTCTCTCAAAAATAAACATTAAACATTTTTTTAAATTTTTTAAAAATTAAAAAAAATCATAAATGTCTGAAAAAATAATAATAATTTCCAATAGTAAAGATGAGCAGATAATGAGAGAGAGAAAGACGAGGTAATGTCGTTAGCTACTACGGATGGGATAGTCAGGGCAGGACTTTTGGAGGAAGGTGGTTGAACTGAAACTCAAAAGGAAAGAAGGAGGAGCACCCGGGTGGCTCAGAGGGTAAGGCATCGGACTTCGACTGAGGGTGTGATCTCGCAGTTCATGGGTTCCAGTCCCGCGTCGGGCTCTGTGCTGACAGCCCAGAGCCTGGAGCCTGCTTCGGATTCTCTGTCTCCCTCTCTCTCCGCCCCTCCCCTGCTCGTGCTCTCTCTCTCTCTCTCTCTCTCTCTCAAAAATAATAAAAACATTTAAAAAATTCTCTCCCTCTGCCCCTCTTCCCTACTCTCTCTCTCAAATAAAAATGTAAAAAAAGAAAAAGAAACCCACTGTGAGAGGAGGGCAGGAGAAGAGAACCAGCATCTGGAGCTAGAACTAGTGAGTGAAGGAGCGAGGCAAGGAACAGAGTTCTGGAGGCGAGAAAGATCCAGCCCGAAAGGAGGGGTCTGGGCATCAGGAGGAAAGGTGGGCGAGAGTGAAGCCAGAGCAGAGAGGGAACACGGCAGCAGAGGCCCCCCAGGGGAGGGGAGACGTGGGGGGAGAGATGGCCATGAAGTCATTAATGAGCCTAAAGAAAGCGATTACCATGGAGTGATGGGGCCAGAGCCTGACTGGAGATGAGGAAGCAGAGCATGGGAGGTGAGGGATCTGCGTGCAATTACACAAACCCTTTCAAGAAGTTTTGACGCGAGAGACCAGAGCAGAGGAGGCGGTAGCTGGATGAGGCGCGGTGCCCCTGAGAGGCAGTCGCTGACCCCTCCCCTGGCTTGGTCCCAGGCAGGCCACCTCCGGACCATGCACCTTTTGGCTCCAGACCCCACATCCCAATGGGACATCGAGAAACTGGGCAGAATCCTCTAACACCTCTTTCTTCCAAACTGTGTCATCCCTCCAAGGATACAGGATGGGTGAGTTTTAGGACGGAATAAGGAAGAAAGACGGCGTTGGAAGGGTGAGCCACGTCTGCTTTAGGGCCGGGTGAGAGCCCAGGACCATGCCATACTAGCCAAGTCGCATGATGTCTCTAAGCGTCGAACCTTCTCAGTATTAATGGGACCATAAGGCCCGTTCTGCAAGCAGAGATCACATAAGGGACTCCACAGTGGGTGACACGTACGTAAGGGCATGATCGCCTTCTTCCGACTGTATCGGTGCCATCATTGGGGCCGTGGACACCAGGAGCAAGTACCTGGCACAAAAGATACCCCCAGAGCCAAGAGCAGGACTAAGCAGGCAGCCAGACCAGCCCACCGACCCCCACCATGGATCTGTCGATCCCTTGTGGGGATCTGTCCACATGGATCTGTCCACCCTTCTCCGCAACTAGACCAGGCAGGCAGCTCATGGTCAGTGCCTCTTCCTGGACATACATTCACAGCAACTGCAGAATAAAGCCTAGCTTCTCAGCCTAGCATCTAAGCTCTTCCCAGGCCGGCTCCCAGTGGCTTGTACAAGGAGGGGACAGTCATCTCGGGGTGGGCTGGAGGTGAGGATTAAGTGAGATAAGGTGGGTAACTCATGTGGCCCGGTGGTAGGTGGCATAGTAAGTGCTCGACAAATGCATTGCCGTCACAGGTGTCTCCGGTGCTTCTCCTGCAACTACCCGCTTCGTCCACCCTCTTCTCCTCCTCAAGCAGCCTTCTCACCCTCACCAAAGTCTGCCATGCCCTGTGCCTGTGTTCCTGCTTGGTCCCCTCTGGACGGGAGAAAAACTGTGGACTCAGACACGGCGGCGGGGCGGGGGGGGGGGGGGGGCACAGAATTCTGAGCATCGCTCAGGGCCAGAGAAAACCACTCAGGAAGAGCCAGGCTCCGCAAAGACCTCAAGGAGCCTCAATGGGAGAAAATGATTTAATTATCAGAGTGTCACCAAACACATCGTGCGCCTCATTTTGGGGTACTTCATGCTTATGGTAATTAACATCACAAAGATTTTTCTTGTCTCTTCTGTTTATATTTAGTTTAGCCGTGCACAATAGAGCTAAAATTATTTCAACTAATTTTAGGCACTCTTACTACATTGCTCCTGCGTTTCTTCCCCAGCACTGATACCCGAATGCAATCTTTAACTTCAGAGACAGCCAAACGCAGGACAAATTGGAATCAATGCTGCCTTTGTCTTCGCTAATAAGTGGCTGCAGAACTGTTAATTGGCCCATCTCAATAGGGAAGAGGCAATGGTGGCGAGGGCTGGGGGATTAATTATAGGGCCGCCTTCTGCGAGGCCTGGCTTCCGCTGCTCCTGGCTTTCGGTGCCGCAAGAGTGGGCCTCCCCACCCATCTTTAGCTGCCCTGGGGGTTCAGACCACACACCAGCACGCACAAAGGTCAAGGGAAAGAAAGGGGTGGGGTGAGCGAGTGGCCACCCACGAAGGGGGGGATGAGGGGACGCTTACTGGAATGGGGAAGGTATGTGTGCCTTCCAAAGGAGAAAACTGAGGCTCAGGAAAGTGAGGGACACGCCCAGGTATGACAGGTGAGCTCCTCGAAGGAGGCACAGTGCCCCTACGGAAGCAGCCAACCCAAGAGAAAGAACTCCTTTGAGCCTGGATTTCAACTCAACTGTGCCTGATTTCAAAGCCCAAGAGCTTGGCACCGTTTTCCAAATCTTTCCTCCACCCTTCGTCTGCGTCCTTGAAACCTCACTCCATTGTCTTTGGGGTAAAGGAATTGCCTCCTAAGTGTCCCCGTTAAATGCAAATACCTCAGCCGAGCGAGTTAGCCCAGATTTGTGGTTTAAATTAGGCACCTGACACCAGGAGAGCAGATTCTTCAGGGAATGAGTTTTGATAAAAAGGAGAAAATGTGAAGAGGCAGCGGGCCCAGATGGAACCCAGTGCTCGTCTTGGGAATGGGGTGGAGAAGCACAAAGGAAGCATCTGGAAGCAAGACGCCAAAGGGGCCGCACCGAAGGCAAACCGGGCCAAGCCCAAGGACCCAAAACCAAATGTGGCATTCCCACGTCACAAGCTACCCTCCCTTCCGGATTCCACATCTCCGTTCCTCCACCAGGAAGCCTGCAGCGGGTCCCCGACACCCTCCTGTCCTTGCCCTGCCACCAGTCTTACTGTTCTACCTCCAAAGCGTGCCCTGTCCCGCAGTCCTTCCGGTCCCCACCGGAAGGTGCTTGGTTGGGCGCTGCCCCGTGTCAAAGGAAAGCTGTTCCGGACACTTGCCAAAAAGGCAAGACGGATTTTATTCCAGTAGAGGGCTGAGCTCAACTCCAAATACGGCAGGAGCAATTGGGGATTTATAGCCAAAGGGCAGGGTGAGACCATGGCGGGGGGGGGGGGGGGGTGGAAAATTACTAAGAGGAATTCGCTTAGGTATGGAAGGTGGGGGGATTCTTGCCAGAGTGGCTTGGCAGGATTCTTGGGGAAAACTAGGCTCAGAGATGAAAGACCGCAAATCAACGGTCAAGGCCAGTCAAGGGGAGGGCTCGGAAGAGCCTGAACGAAGCTGGTCAGGGTGGGAGTCCCTGCGACCCCTCTCCCAGCCCTCGGTCTCCAGGCTCACTCCTCCAACCCACCCTCTAGCCACAGCCTGAATTGTCTTCCCAAACCCAGTCCGAGGCAGTCATTCTCCTGCTTAAAAGCTTCCACCAACCCCCATTGTCCTCAGGATCACAAACGCCTAGTATGATGGGGCACACAAAGTCAGTCAATTATACCCAGAGGGTCCTGGAAAACCCGACCCAGAAAGAAGAGAACTCTTTGGTGTTCTTTCCTGAGTCCACTCGGGTCCTGGGCTCAGAAGGGTGAAACACGCCAGACACAACTTTCCCAAGCTAGTATCTCACTCTGCTTCAGCAGAAGTCTTGTTTGCAAAATTCCTTGAGCTGCATCTCCTTGGTTTAAGCTCCCTCCCCATTTCACAGATGAGGACCCGAGGGGTTAAGTGACTTCCTCAGGTCCCACAGCTAAGAGCTAGCTTCAGCCAGCATCTCAACCCAGTCCTTGGAGCAACACAACAGTAATTGTCCCCTTCTCTCTCTCTAGACACCAAGCTCCAGGAGAAGAGGTACCGTGGCGGTCCCCACTTAGCAGCGCCTGATACATAGAACTTTCGGTGGGAAAGGCGATGAACTCACTACCATTTACTGAGGACTTGCTTTATACTGGTCCTGTGCTGAGCATGTTAAAAGGCCTTACACTATCACGAAACCCATTTCACGGGTGTGGAAACTGAGGTCACGGTGGTTAAATAATTCACTCAAGTGGCATGGTTAATAAAGTGGCCGGGCAGGGCTTTCCACCTGCGTCGACTGCAAAGCCCATGGTTTTAATCTGCTTAATAACTGCGTGTGAATAAGTGAGTGAATGAACGAAGGAACCCAGTGCTTGGGCTTGTTCCAGCTTGCTGTGCCGTCATTCAAATAACCACCTCCCCACTTTGCTCTACACCCTGACCCCTGGGCTCCTGTGAATGTAGACGTTTTGCAAGCAAAAGAGAATTCCCAAATATTAATGCTTATAGCTAATGTTCTTGGGTAAAGATAATTTCAATGTTTTAAGATATTAATGTTCTTTTGACTGCTCTGCTTTCTAAGCACTTCTGAGTAAACACATCTATCTGGCGCCGATTGATTCTTGCAATTGCGCTATTATAACCTAAACTAGGACATTCCGAGTCACATATTCAAGGGGAGAAACGGTACAGGGTATGTATGTGTGAGTGTGTGTTAATATGGTTTTTTTTTTTTAAGTTTCCTTTTGTGCTCCACTCGAAAGAAAGATTTGAAATTCAAATAATGAGGTATTCATAGCGAATTTGCTTTCCTTATGCCCAGGGTAAAAATAAAATAAAATAAAATGCTAGACCTTTTTCTTCCTCCGTTATACCGAGTCTTCTTGCTCATTATGTTTACCTCCCAAATTTGAATGAGAGGAAAATTTAAAGGAATTACCACAATTCTTCAGTGCATTTGCAAATCAATTAAGAGGAGCCAAATGATGCTCCGGCTTTTTTTTTTTTTTTTTTTTTTTTTTTCCCAGGGAACCAGTCTTCCCCTGGCTCATAGGAACGCTGCAGCCCACAGCTGCCTGTGAACAAAGTGCAGCTGTCACGTCTAGAAGCAGGCTTGGCATTTCAGCGCTCACCTCCAGTGGCCAATGCCACCCGCTGAACCAACCTCTTGCCGGCAGCTGCACTTAACCTGCCAGGAGCCGAGTCTCCCGCAGGGTGTTAATGGTGCTGGAAAAGCACACACTGGCTTTGTCAGAGACCTGGCTGTTCGGTCCCCACTCCGCTGCCTCCCGGCTCTGTGACCTTGGGCAAATCACTTCACCTCTCTGAGCGTCCCTTTCTTTGGCTGCAGGGCAAACAACGATGCCTCTCCCAAGGTTGTCCTGAGACTGATCTGGAGGAGTGTGCCTCCCACCAGCGGGCACACCGGGGGCGGGGGGAGGGGGGGGCAGTAGGGTTTCTTTTCTTTCGTCAGAGCCCAGAGGGAAGGTGGGTGAGACCATCTAGTTGTTATCCCAGGTCCCCGAGAGTGTTTTTTGTCTCCTGTCCCCGGGTCCTACAGGAAAGGAGGATCCAGCACGACCGGGAAGTCAAAATGCCACTTCCTCCAAGAAGCCCTTCCAGATTGCAGCTATATCATCCTCACTCTTCTTAATTCCCTCTGAAGGATGAGGATTTTGTTCTCTCCCTTGGACTATTTCTCCCCTCTCCACAGTGAAGCAGTTCCCTGAAGGCAGGGACAAAAGGTGATGCCCCTTTGCAATTTCTATTTCAACCAAACAAAATTTGTTAGGGTTTCAGTTGACTTTCTTGCTACCACGCCTTCACTCGCGCTGTCTCTTCCATCCGAAGCATACCTAACTCCGCTTTAATTTTGTTATTTAAAGACGTCTTTATGTTTATTTATTTTTGAAGGAGAGAGAGAGAGACGGAGCATGGGTAGGGGAGGGGCAGAGAGAGAGGGAGACACAGAATGGGAAGCAGGCTCCAGGCTCTGAGCTGTCAGCACAGAGCCTGACGCGGGGCTCGAACCCACAAACTGTGAGATCACGACCTGAGCCGAAGTCGGACGCTTAACCGACTGAGCCCAGGCGCCCCCTAACTCCACTTTAAAAGGAATCCGCTCGTATGCCTGGGCCAACCATGGGTTTGCCCCTGCCGGTTCGGGTGTGGCGAAAACGGCCCGCTTTTTGTTTCTCTTTGGCTCCACTTAAACTCAACCCAGAGCCGAGGTTGAGGGTCAGCTCATCCCTGAGCAGCCCGGAGCAGCCAACTCCCCAGGCCCCGGCGTGGGCTCTCTGGAGGAGGCCTGAGCCGGGCGGTGCGCTAACTCCCCCAACACTGCCATCCTGTCTTGGAGGAGGACGTGGGTTTTGGACTCCGATGTGGACGGTGAGGTCCGCACAGTGTGACGCAGCAGAGAAGGGGGTGAGCCCCGTGGGTGAAGGTTTGGGGGGAGCAGCAGAGGCCTGAGGAGGGGTTACGACGGAAGCCCAAGCACCAAGACAGGGCCAGGCACCCATGGTCAAGTTCTGGGCCCCAGAGCGAGGCCAGCTAGGGAGAGAGGGAGGGTTCGAGCGGGAAAGACAGGGTGCTGCAGGCCACGAAGCTGGCCGTCCCTTCTCTGTGCCTCCGCTTCCCACCTGTAGATTCGATGATTTCGGAAGGTGGCCATGCTCACCACTACACCCCCAGCGCCAAGATGAGCTGATTTTGAGCAGCCGGCCTCCTGGGATCCTTACGACGCGAACATTCTGGAATCCTAGAGGGTGGGCACAGCACGGAAAGGGTGTGGCTCGCAGGGCCAAGACACCTCCCTCCAGTCTTCCGCCCAAGTAGCCACCTGACCTCGACAGCATCGTTAGGCCCGCACACCCCCAGGGGCTGGACGGGAAGGGGGATCCCGGTCCCACCCGCTTTGTTTCCATTCAGCACACATGTGCCAAATGCTGCGCTGGGGACTTTGCACACAGTCCTTACCAAGGAAAGGAGACAGCTAAGTTCTGATGGGCTCTGCCTGGCCCAGGAGCGCCCAGCCACAGCCCCCCTTCTCTTCACAGAGGCTTGGGCCAATGGCAAAGAAAGCAGGTGAGTGGGGGAGGGATCAGGACTGGCCCACCAGGCCCGCTTCTCAGAATATGTGCCATCTTCCCCACACTGGGGCCCAGGGAGCCCAGCTCCTGCCTGCCAGCCTCCTGCCCCAGGGCATCAGAAGCCCGGTCCCCAGGCCCCAGCAAAGGCGGGCCCAGCTCCACAGGGACGCCCCGGCCAGGTGTGCAGTACTGTGCTAAAGCAGCCTGCCAGCCCCAACAGATGGCAGAGAGCAGAGTCACCATCCATCACCGCCGTAAGTGGCCAGCCCCCCTCCCGGTGCCCCAGACAAATGGCTCCACTCCTCCTTTCCTCCCCCAGTCCCTCCATCTACCACCCCTGCCAGGCAGCCGGGTGGAGCCATTTACTCAGTGAGCCCTGCGTGCAGAATAAGGAGGGAACAGAGCTGAGCGACACACGGAGAGGCATCCATCATCACCAAGAGCCAGCAGCTAGCTCCGCACGGTGATGCAGAAGGTGCCAGCTCTCGTGTGTGTGTGTGTGTGTGTGTGTGTGTGTGTGTACCAAGCATCATCTCATCTGCCCAGTGGACCTCAGTGGGCCTCATCTTCACAAGGAAGCATGTGGTCTTGCCTCTCACTGATGGCCCATCTGCCTGCCTGCGCCCTGGCTCTGGTTCGGGGGAGTAGGGATGATCCGACGGCTCAAGGCTCTGGGACGGGCTGGACTTCAGCTTCCATTTGTCCCCATATTAGCCCATGTGGCAAGATACAGGTCGGACCAAGTGTCGACCAAACAGTGGGTCAAGTGCCAGGCCTCTTGGCAGGTCCTGTAAGGGAGAGCCTGGGTCAGGCCACCTATCAGCCACCGGTCAGGACGCGAGCCCTGACTTGGCATCCAGAAATTAAAGCCATTGAACTGAGTACGGAACTTGGGTCTCCATCCAAGGGCCCTGCCCCGAGGGAAAGGGAAGCACGGATGGGACGTGGTACCAGATCCTAGATCTCCCACTTCCCGACAAGGAATCCTGGGTTGCAACTTGAGACTTGAAACTTCTAAAGCTTCAGTTAACAAGCTGAACGATACCTGCCTCCAGGGGCTTTGGGTCCCCAGGCACTTAGCAGAGGGCCTAAAAAAGAAGAAAACACTGGACACACAGCTTTGAGGAGCGCTAGGGCACTAAGGGACGGCCAGGTAAGCACTTGGCAGGAGAGAGCGGTCAGGGCAGCAGCGGGTAAAAGGGGGGCTTCGGTAACCCCTTGGTGACGGAACAGGTAGGAGACCATGGCGGGGGCAGACGGGGGCAATTGAGCCGCCGAAAGAACTTGCTAAAGATGCTCGGACTGGCCCTCTCCTCTTTGTAATGTTCCTGAGTGGCACACATAGGACATTTTGAAGCACCTGGGTCGACTCTGAATGACCCTACACAAGACAGGAAGCTCATTTATTTGAATGGCACATCCCAGGCTCGCCACGGATGGTCTAGCACCAAGGCAGCCCTTTATTTGAGATCAGTCTAACATCCTGCCCCTACTCTCAGGTACCAGAGTCTCAGGCACAAAATATGGAGGCACTTGAACCGGCACAAGTTCTTGTGAACACGAGCTGTCAAAGTCCTACCCACCCTTCATGGCACCAGATGTCCCCTTCGCACATGTCTCCTTCCTCGTGCCTCTCATTGGATCCCATTCCTGTTCTCTCTCTCCCCAGGGAGTCGTGCCTTCCACCTAGGCTGGGACTAGGTCTGATGCATCTCTCCCTCACCTCCCCAGGGAGTAGCAAAATGCCTAGCGCAGATAGGGAATGTGTGGATGAATGAATGATTGAATGAATTCTTTCAGTGCAGTTTTAGCTGTGCACCAGCTCCACATGAGCCAAGAGAGTCATATGGCTGCTTACAAATGCGTGGCCTCAGTTAGGCTGCATCAATAGAGGTATAGTGACCAGAGCAATGGAGGGGAGAGTGCTTCTCTGTTCTATGCTACTCAGAAAGAATGCCCAGAAGAGGGAGATGAGAATGAGGTAGAGTCTTTTTTTTTTAATGTTTATTTTTGAAAGACAGACAGAGCACCAGTGGGGGAGGGGCAGAGAGAGAGGGAGACACAGAATCCCAAGCAGGCTCCAGGCTCTGAGCCATCAGCACAGAGCCCGATGCAGGGCTCGAACCCATGAACCACGGGATCACGACCTGAGCCGAAGTCCGAGGCTTAACCGACGGAGCCCCCCAGGCGCCCGGAGGTAGAGTCTTAAAAAAAAAAGTGCCCTGAAAGTATTCAAGAGAACCAGGGAAAGGAGCTTCAGAGCTATCTGTAAATGCCTGATGGGCTGACCCTTCTTCATCTGCCCCACCTTGTGCCAGCCAGCGGGGGTGTCAGACTTCCCGACATCCCCAAGGGAAGGACAGAAGCCGCAGGTGGAGTCTCCGGGTTCAGCTGGTAGCTTCTGGACTGGAGCGTTATCCTGACCCGCATGTAGGCAGCTTGGCGTTGCCGGGTCAAGAGAATTGGCAAGTCTCCCTAAACAAATACATTTAAATTCCAAATATAACTTCACTTCAACTTCATATCCCAAACTTATGTGTTTACTTCAGGGAGGAAGTGCTGTTTTGTGGTTTCCAGGACAATGCGGTTCATAATTTTTTCACACCTTTCAGAGCAGGTGACAGCTTGCTTACAAAACCTAATTCATTGCCACGCAGGGCTCCGAGCTGCACTTTAATACATGCACCAATAACACATCACAATGAGGTTAGAGACAGACACTCCCTCCCTCCACCCCAAAGAGGCATTTTCTGGATCCAGCCAGCCAAGAAGAGAGCCACGCCAAGGAGACACCTTGAGTGAGGCCTCCCAAAACTAGCAATAAGAGAGGGCTCCCCCTGTAATTTCCTCTAGGACCAAGCACCACCCCCTCACCCCCTCCCCAACTTAATTGCAGGAGGAATTGTTATGCTAATTAGCATTATTCACAGAGTTAACAGAGCACAGGGTCTAAATTTAGATTCCCTGCTGCAGAGGGGCTCCAAGTTCGCTGGGGGTGGGGGGTGGGGGGTAGCTGACAAGGATGATGGTGGGGAAGGCAGGCCCCTGGGGTGTGGATGCTGAGGGGGGCTGCAGGAGAGTGGGGGGACCAGGCGCCCCTTGCCCCATCTTCAGGCCTACCAGGATCTTGAACTCCCAGTGGAAAGCTTTTGGCCCTTGGCAGGGAGGACTTTTTTTTTTTTTTTTTTTCCCCCCGAGACGGCAAAATCCTTTGCCAACGGAATATTGAGCAGAAGAAAAGGGAAACCATGTCTGCGGAGCGCCTGCTGCGTGCCAGGCCAGCTACCCAGATACAGTGTGGCCGAGCCCTGGCTCCCATCCAGGCCTGACTGTGACTTACAGGCTGGGTGGCCTCAGGAAAGTTACTTTGCCTTTCTGGGCCCCAGTGTCCTCCTCCTTTGGAGGGATCCTAATACCCACTTTACAGGGCTGCTGGAAGGGAGAAAGGGCCAGAAGCACCAGAAACAGGTCCTGGCCTGCAGCAAACGGTACCTGCTCCTGGGATGATGGTGATAAAGGAGAAGGAGAATTTGGAGGCAAACCACCACCCTGGGAGGAAGGAGCTATTTTGTTTGGAAAGAGAGAGAGAGAGAGAGGGAGGGAGGGAGACAGAGAGAGTGCACGCAAGCTGGGGAGAAGCAGAGGGAGAAGGAGAGAGAGGATCCCAAGCAGGCTCCATGCTGTCAGCACCGAGCTCGATGTGGGTCTCGAACTCTGGTACCGTGGGATCACGACCTGAGCCGAAATCAAGAGTCAGACACTTAACTGATCCACCCAGGCGCCCCCGGGGAAGGAGCTATTAGTCTTGTTTGATGCATAAGGAAATTAAAGCTCAGAGAGGTTGTGGGGCGGGGTGGGGGCACTGCCTAGGGTCAGAAGATGTCCCAGAGCCCTGATCCCTGCTGAAGGGGAGACCATCTCAGGCCAACTCTGGCCCACCCTCCTGCGACAGCCCCCACCTCATTGCCTCATGAGAATGAAAGTCCAAGATGCATCCAACAAAGAGAAGGCAAAGCTAGGCTGGGGAGGTCCTGCCTCCTACCTCTCTCTCTATCCCTGACATCATAGGGAAGAGCAGAGGTGGCCCGGCGACTGGTACACCTGGGCCCTCACGTGAAATGGGGACCGCGGCAGTGCCCGCTTTATGGGGCTGTTGCAAGGATTCGGTGAGTTATTCTATGCGAAGCACTCAGAACAGAGCCGGGCACATATTAGGAGCCAATCACTATGCCATCCTGGGAGTCTGGAGGCCAACCCTGCCTAGGACCCTTGCCTTGAGATCCTACCTTGAGCTTCCCAAGACAGTTTTCACTGTCAGCTCCCAGTGAGTGGGACTTTGATGAAATGCCTGAGACTGGGGAGCGTGGGACCTTCCTTCCCTCTGAGAAGAAAGAAAAAAGGTCTTAGATCTGAAGTTCTACCCCGCGCCGTCCCTGTAAGTCTGCAGGCTCCCAACACCCCCTGGGCCCCCTGAGGCTTGCCCCCTCCGGGCACGGAGTCTGCGTGAAGGCTTTGGATCCCACAGCAGTCAGGAGACACGGGTTCAAGCCCTGGCTCAGACCCCCACTAGCTACGGGCCTCAAAGCAAGTCTCTGGGCCTCGTGGAGCCTCAACATCTTCATCTTTAAAATTAAAAGGGAAAAAATCCCTCCAAAGCAGGTTGGCTGCACAGATGAAAGAAGACAGGGTGACGTTGCTGATGAAACCGGCAAGTTCCCGGCAAACGGGAGGGATGCATAGCTAGTGTCCCCCCGAGTGTGGTCCCAGGTGCGCAGCGGCAGGTAAGAGCCCTCTGGCAGGTGCAGCTGCGTGAGGATGAATTGGGGGGGGGGAGGGGCTGCATTCTCGGGGCCTCCCCCACCACGGCTATGGCTCCTCTGTCCTTGACCACCCTTCTTTAGTCCCGTGAACGCTGTAGCGTCCCGGTGTATACCCCCATCCCTCCGCCTCCCACTCTGCGGGGCTCTGGCCCCCCAGCAGGCCCTCGGGTACCACCTCGGGTTCTCAGAAGCCATCTCTGGCTCCGTGCTCTCCCCCACACCGCAGACTCATCTATCCAGCTCCCTCTCGGACCCCCTGTCCGGGGTGCCCCGCTGGCATTTCCAATCCAGCGGGGCTCCGAGCTGAGCTCACCAGCCCCGCCCCCTCGAGTCCCCTCCCCATCTTCAGTCACGGATGCTCACATGTCCCCAGCAACCAAAGCCAGAAGCTGGGAGTCCTCCTGGATTCTCCCCTGCCTCCTGCGTGCCCCCACCAATCAAGTCCTCCCACCTCCACCTCCGAAATGGTCCTTCAATCTGGCCACCGCTCCCCAGCCCGGGTCCAGTCCTGCTCATGTCACTCGGACTGAGATGCAGCTTCCAACCCATTCCCCCGGCACCTGCTTTGTCTCCTGCAAGCCACACTGCGGTCAGCAAGGCCCTCCTAAACAGGGTATCTGCCATGGCCCTCCCCTGCTTAAACAACCCCCAAGGCTCCCTACAGCCACGGGCCTCAGTCCAAACTCCTGGGCAGGCCCTACAAGAGCCCCATCATCTGAACGCCAAGGTCTGGTACATTCTGTCCTTGAGCTGTAGGAGGGCTTGGGGGAGGAGGTGAGTCACACACGGGATGGATATTTGACTTAGGCCTGCTGAGCTCCGTCTGCGTGCCGGGCTCCGTGCAAAGCGCTCGCGAGGGGCGCTTCCTCACTGAACCTTTACCACAAGCCTCTGAGGTGGGCGCTGTGGTTATGGGATGGACAGAACAACAGCCCCCCAGTGATGCCCACATTCTAACCCCTGGAACCGTGCGTATGGCAAAGGAGACTTTGCAAGTGTGATTAAATTAAGGATCCTGAGGGGCGCCTGGGTGGCGCAGTCGGTCGAGCGTCCGACTTCAGCCAGGTCACGATCTCGCGGTCCGTGGGTTCGAGCCCCGCGTCGGGCTCTGGGCTGATGGCTCGGAGCCTGGAGCCTGCTTCCGATTCTGTGTCTCCCTCTCTCTCTGCCCCTCCCCCCTTCATGCTCTGTCTCTCTCTGTCCCAAAAATAAATAAACGTTGAAAAAAAAATTAAAAAAAAAAAAATTAAGGATCCTGAGTCGGCGAGGCTTATCTGGCTGGGCCTCATAAGAGAGGGAGGCGGGAGGGCCTGAGACAAAGAAGGGGATGTGGTGACAGAAGGTGATACTGACTGGAGTGATGTGCCGTGAAGTTGGAGGAAAGGGTCAGGAGCCAAGGAATAAACGTGGCCTCTGGAAAGGCGAGGGTTCTCCCCGGAGCCTCCAGCAGGCACGTGGCCCGAGACCCCTTCATTTAACTCCGAAAGACCATTTTGAACTTCTGACCTCCAAAATTGTATGATGTGTGTTGTTTTAAGCCTCAGAGTTGGTGGTGATTGGTTACAGCCGTCACAGGAAACTAATACACGTTATCTCCTTTTTTTTTTTTTTAAGTTTATTTTCTATTTATTTTGAGAGAGACAGAGACAGAGAATTGCAAGCAGAGCCCCACGTGGGGCTCAGACTCATGAACTGTGAGATCATGACCTGAGCCGAGATCGAGAGTCAGACGGTTCACCGACTGAGCCACCCAGGCGCCCCTGCACGTTACCTCGTTTTTACAGATGGGGGGAACTGAGACACGGAGAACTTCGGAAGCTGCCCGGTGTTCCATAGTGAGGAAGGGGCAGTCTGGATTCGAGCTCAAGCCCCTGGCACCAGAGTCCTGGGATGGGAGTCTAGTGCAAAGGAAGGTAGAGAAACCTGGATCTGTCTGAAAATCTTGGAATGAGTTCCCTGTCATCGGAGGTGTTCAAAAGAGGCTGAACAATTATTTGCTGAAGGGTTCTAATAGAAATTTCTCTAGCAGGTGTATGTTTGCTCATACATGCAGTGGTTTTCAAATCACACAGGAGAGAGATCCCTGGAATCCTTCATTAATATAATGCCAGTTGAAGAGAAACTTCCCTAGATGGAGGGGGTGGAGGGGCCTTGCCTTCTAGGCTGCCCCTCCCCGCAGACCCTGTGGTACCTCTGCAGCACTAGGGTTCCATGGAACAGTGTTTTACAAACACTGGTCCAGAGGCCCTCTGAAGTTCCTCCAGATCTGAGGTCCCAGGCACCTGGGGATTCCTCTGGAGACACACGACAGGGGACACGTGGTATCGCTCTGAGCCGCTGCAGTGGGGGCAGAAGCAGGGAAGGTTTAAAAGCTTCTAACAATTTTTAGTTACTTAATTTTCCTAGAGCTTTGTCAGGTCCCCATAACTTAGGGTTTATTTGCTTTCTCTTGAATGTCACGTATAATTCTTGTCGAAATGTTTATTTGCCTAATGCAACTTTTAGTGCCTGGGTAATTTATTCCCCCTGTTTGCCAGCCAGGAGGAAGGAAGGCTACTTTTAGCCTCTGGCTCAATTGTGGAAAGTAATATAGCAGAGCCCCCAGTCTTTCAGCTCCGTGACACGATGGGGTGTCTTCAAAGCCACATACCTTTCGCTGCGAAAAGCAAGGCCCACTCCGCTTCAAGGCCTCCTGCCCCTCCCACATAGTCTACGCGCTCAGTTCTGCCCAGAAATGGGAGTTTTGTTTTCTGAAAAAAAAAAAAAAAAAAAAAACCAGCCGATGAGGAGGTGAATTGTAGAATCATATGCCTTCAGGGGAGGCAAGAATCAATTTTATGGATACAATGTTGTTTCCAAATTGAATCAATTCCAGGAGTTCTGAGGAAATTCGATTCAACCAGCACTAATTGAGCACCTACTATGTGCCAGGCCATCTGCCGGGCTGGGGACTCGGCAATAAATAAGCCTGCGTGCCTGCCCTCCGGGGGCTGTTGGCCAATTGGGAGACAGGTGTATAAACCAATAACTGCAGTGTAATCCGGGCTGTAAAAGGGCAGCAGACAGAGTGCTGGACAATGTGGGGAGAAGGATCCACACCGGTCCGGGAGCCGACAGAGTTCACAGGGCAGCGTGGGGCACAGTCTCGCATTGTCCCTGGGGGAAGAAGGGAAGGCATCGCAGACATAGGGGCATGTTATAAGGAAAAGCGGATTGGTCTGGAGTGTTCTGTGAGGAGCAGTGGGGACGCGGGCTGGAGAGGTGGAGGCCAGGCCATGTTAGGCTTCGGATGTTGTCCAAGGATTTTGCTGTCACTCGTAGGCAATGGACAGCCATCGACAGTTTGCGTTAGAACGGTATTGTGGCCACAGTGCCGGAGTGAACCGGAATAACACTGACGCCAGATGTGTTGACCTCGGGGGGGGGGGGGGGGCCGGGGGAGGGGGGAGACTTTGCAAGAATGCAAGAGAGAGGTGGCGAGCTAATCCAAGGCAGTGTGGATGGAAAGGGGAGGAAAGAGCATGCATCCGAGAGATTTGGCATCCATTCGATGTGGGAGTGAGGGACAGAAAGGGGTCGCGGATGCCATTCCTGGATTTGGAGCACTGACAGAGACCAGGTCTGTGGGCAAGAGGAGGCCGACTCTGGACACGTCAGGTCTGAGCAGACTGATGACGCCCCACGGAGAAGGATAACCCGGTGGTTGTTGGAAATGAAGGTCTGAGAAGGGCCTATGGGTGCCTGGCTTGCTGGCCAGAGAGGACTGGGGCAGGCTGCACAGACCCAGGGGCCCTGGGCAGGGCTGGGGCGGCTGTTTTCGGCACCCCAGGTGGCACTGGCTTCTCCACACCCCGCCAGAGGCAGCACACCTGGGGCAAGAACTTCCTGAGGCTTCGAGGTCCCTTCAGAAGTGGGGGAGGGAGTCACAGTGGGGGACCCTGGGCCTCCAAAAGGACAGGAGAGAAATGAGGGTACATAAAGAGATGATGGGCTCCCAGAAATCTAGAGCAGGGTTGCACTGGAGGGCGACTTACGAGGGGACCCAAAAGGACCCCTAATCTCCTCCAGACCCAAGTGTCCCAACAGCCTTAAGGGGTGGGCTGTGATCAGTGTATAGGAGTCCCAGGAGTAGAGAGTCAGGGCCACCCTCCCTGGGTAGAGCAGGGACTGCCAGCTTCCAGAAACTTCTGGAAGTCTCACTGGGGTCATCTGGGCACGGTCAGGGATGTGCATGCTCAAGACAGGAATGGGAGTTTCGGAAGGTTTCTGACCCTGACTCATTGGCGTGACGCCCCACAGGGAAGAGCGGCTTCATGGCCGGCAGTGTAGACCTCAGAATCAAGCTAAACCTGAGTTCAGATCCTGCCTCTGCTACTGACAGAGGTGACCCAGAGAAAACCGCTTAACCATTCTATGCTTGCTTCCTCTTTTTTTTTTTTTTTTTTAGTGATTTCCTCCCAGTTTTACTGGGATGTAACTAACATATAATAGTGTATGAAATATGCAGCATAAGGATGTGACTTACATTTATTGTTACATGACGACCCCTGTTAAGTTCGGTTAACACCCATCATCTCATACTGTTTCTTAATCTAAATAGAGAAATACTAATAACAGTGCCCACCTCATGTAAGTGTTAGAAAAATAAAATGAGGTGGGCACAGTACCTGGTATTTAATAAGTACTCACTAAGCAGGTGCCTCTTTTTTTTTTTTTAACATTCTCACCTTTATTATCACCTTTCTATCTCATAAAAGAAACCCCGAAAGCCAGAGTGTGTGACATGTGCAGCCGTGTCCAGAGAAGACCCGAATCTGGCAGAATCCATTGTGTGTTCTAATCCTGGGAAGAAACATCTCTGCTGTAAAGTAATTCATGAAGCCCAAGCAGGCATGAAGCCACTCCAGGCTCTGACCGCCTCCCCATGGTGCACACAGGCAGAGAGCCAAGGTCACACCCTCAAACCATGGTGGTCCCACTGTGGGAACCAGCCATCCCAGGACCACACCTCCAGCTCATTCTATTGTAAGGTCAGCTCTAGCCTGAAGCAAAGAGCCTCCTTCCCTCCCGGGGAGACTTATGGCCAGTGAGGGTCTGCTCCCTGGGGCTCCTCCACAGGAATTGGCTCTGACTGGGGACGCACAGACTCCCCAAGGGGGATTGGCAGAGGAACCCCCTTCCAATGGCCCAACGCTGTAGGCTCCCATTTCCTGGGCACCGGGTAAGAGTCGTCCCAGTGAATGCAGCAGCCGACTCTCCACATTTGTGCCAAGGAAGAGAAACCCTCAGATAACAAAGAACCCGAAAGTCATTGCTAATCACATTTGCATAATATGATTTTTTTTTTCAGCAGATTTACCTTCCTAATTACGCTTGTCTCTAGCCGATATTAAAGTGATTTTGCATTCCCCGAGCAACGGTGATGAGTGAGGCCACTCCAGAGGCGGGTGAGGAGCTGGGCTAAGTCATCCTGGAAGCTGGGGTTTTGCCACAAAGTGGATAATTCCCAGGTGAGGAATTAATAAGGCCCACCCACATTCCTGTTGTGGAGAAAAAGTAACAGACTTTGCCCCTATGGAGACCGCACATGAATTCAGGCAAGTTTTCCGAGACTGAGCGCTCAAGAAAACGAAGCCAGAGCTTGGAAGGCTCATCGGCCAATCTACACAGCCACCAAGGTCAGCTTTATCCGGGCCCAGGCACATGGCACTCCACTGCCTGTCATTGGTCTTCCAAGGTGGCTCTGCCTGAGGCCAGACCTGGATTCCTGTCTCCAACAGGACTGGCCCAGTTGGGAACCAGTCACCAGCCACCCCCTTCCTGGGAGGTGAGGAGCACGGATTGCAGAGGAAGGGCCTGGGTTCACATCCCGGCGCCTTCTCTTAAGGGCTGTATGACAAGCTGTGTTTCAGTTTCCCTCTCTGTAAATGGGTGTGGTTTTAGCACCTACCTCATAAGGCTGCTTTCAGGATTGAATTTATGCATGTGAAGCACTTGGAACACATATAGAAATACCAGCACCAAATTCTGCTATCACTGCCTCTACTATTATCATTATTGGGATTGTTGCTCTTGTCTCATTTCCATGTCCTAGAGGAAGGATCCTGAAGGGGAAAGGTCATACCCGTGCTCTTGGACTCTTAGCCTCATGGAGGCCCCTTCAGCTAGTGCAGGACGGTCAGGTTCAGGGTCATCAGTATGCTATTCTTTTCTCTGCCTTCCTTCCCCCCCCCCCACCCCGCCCCCCACCTGAGCCCAGCATGTGGTCACAGCAGGTTTCTCTTTCTGACTCAGTCCTGAAGTTGTTCTGAAATCCACACTCAGGACTGGTTCTAATTCTAGGGCAAGGGCAGGCTTCCTTACCATTTCCACCTCCAGAAGCCCCACCATCTTTTCTGTGCCCGCCCCTCACTTTAAGGTCACAGTGAAGGAACTCTGTGCTATAAACCTGGAGTCAGGGGGATCTGGGTTCGAACTCAGGCTGAATCACTTTGTAATCATGGAACCTCAAACAAATCACTTAACCTCTGAGTTTAGATATCTTTGCCCTTAGGATGGGTTCTTGATACTCGCCCTCTGTAAGTTTCTGTGAAGATTGAATGAGACAATGTACATCTGTTTGTTAAAGTAATGATAACCGCTGTAATACATATGTCCTGAGATTCAGCAGCTTATCATAATAGAAGTGCATTTCTCATTTATATAATAATTGAATAAGATTGTTTCTGTTTATGGGGCGCCTGGGTGGCTCAGTCGGTTAAGTGCCCGACTTGGCTCAGGCCATGATCTCACGGTTTGTGGGTTCGAGCCCCACGTTGGGCTCTATGCTGACAGCTCAGAGCCTGGAGCCTGCTTCAGGTTCTGTGTCTCCCTCTCTCTCTCTGCCCCTCCCCAGCTTGCGCTCTCTCTCTCTCTCTCTCTCAAAAATAAACACTTAAAAACAAAAGATTGTTTCTGTTTTGGTGGCTTTCCTTCACGTGGTGATCTGGGGACCCGTGCTGCTTCTAGGTAATGGCCTTGCCCTCTCCTAGAGGCAGGAAGCCCTCTGCATCCAGCCAATGGACAGGAGAGAGAAGTGGAGAAGGCAGAGCTGACGCTCATCCACCTGGGCCCAGAAAGAACACACATGATCTCCCCTCGCATTCCATTAATGAGACCAAGCTAGGACCCCATCTAGAGGTAAGAAGGGTTAGAAATAGAAGTGGTTCCTGGCTGGGTAGCACTTCCCAGTGACAGCTCTCCCGTATGGGAGGGGAAGGCGGCACAAGCCTACAGTCAAGGCTGCTCAAGTCTACGAGCACTTACAGAAGTATCTTGGGTGCGGAGCAAGTGCTCCAACGGCTACTTCTGCTGCCACTAGGACCACCTCACCACCACTATTGTTATTTATGAATGGCTGCCCTGTGAAATTGAGATGACAATACCAGTCTTACTGGGTTTTGACGAGCATTGAATATAGATGCGAGCACACGAATGCTTCTGCCTGTCTCTTCCTCCTCCCATGTCTAAGTCCCCAACTGCCCCTACAATAACTTCTTAGGGTGCTTCTCCGAGGCTGAGCTCCTGCTAGGAGCTACCCGTGGGGCTCAGTCCCTCCTAAACTGGAAGCCAGCTCTTCCCACCGGCTCTACCTGCACCCCAAGGTTGTCTAGGGTACTTGTCCTTCTCCCTCACCATCCTAGGAACCACTAGAGATGTTCCCCGGGTCAGGTTCACCCGATCTATTCACGGTCAGAACAGAATGCTCTCTGCCTCCTTCTCTCTGGGGCTACAAGATGGACTCTCAAAGTAAGAAAAAAAAAGGGATTTCACGCAATACCTCCCATTCCCCCATGACTATTTCTTTTCTGATACAAATGCTGTTTCAGGTGGTTGTTTTCCAAGTCCCCTCTCACCAGCCCACTCATTCAGGTTCCATTAATTCCCACGCCCTCCCACTTTTCCTCTGGACTGTTTACTATGGGAAGGATTTTATTTGCAGGAGCAGATCTCCCAGAAGTTTTGAGTCGCCCATTCAAACCTGGCTCTTCCCGAGGCACCTGGTTGGCTCAGTTGGAGGACTATGCAACTCTTGATCTCGGGGTCGTGAGTTCAAGCCCCACGTTGGGTGTAGAGATTACTTTAAGCAAATAAAATCTTTTTTTAAAAAAATAAATAAGTAAATAACTAAACATGGCTCTTCTTAAAACCAGGTTGTTAGAGGGCAGAGTGGGCTTCCCAGACAGGCGGTGGGGCTGTTCATGTGACCTTATATTTTTATCACTTTACAAAAGGGAAAAGGAAGAGGCTCATGTTGGAGACACAGCCACAAAGCGTCTTCTAGGAGGAAGGTCGGAGGAGAAATCCAAAGAAAAGGATGGATAAGGCCAGACAGGGTTCATCAAATATGCATTCCACCTCACTCTCTTCCTCCAGAATAATGCAGTGGATTTGAATTCTCGTTCTGCTTCCCTGGCCATGTGGTTTTCAACAAGCATTCAACTTCCCTGAACTTCAGTTTCTTTATCTATAAAATAGGTCCCAATGCCCACTTCACAGAATTATGGAGACAATTAAACAAACTTTCTTTCTTTCTTTCTTTTTGCTTATTTATTTTGAGAGAGAGAGTCTACGGCCATACCACCCTGAACGCGCCCGATCTCGTCTGATCTCGGAAGCTAAGCAGGGTCGGGCCTGGTTAGTACTTGGATGGGAGAGAGAGAGAGAGAAAAAGCACCAGTAGAGGCGGGGAGGCAGAGAGAGGGCAAGAGAGAGAATCCCAAGCAGGTTCCGTACTGCCAGTGCAGAGCCCGACTCGGGGCTCGAACCCACAAGTCGTGAGATCACGACCTGAGCCAAAGTCGGACGCTCAGCCGACTGAGCCACCCAGGCGCCCACAAACTTAATATATGCAAGGCACCTACTTCAGGGCAGGATGCTTAGTAAGGTGGCCAAGAAATGGTGATTCCCTCTGCATTCCTCCTTCCAAAGGAAACACAAATTAAACTTTCTGAGCCTGAGGTTAACTGGTATTTTTCTAATAAAAAAGCACTTTTTCTGAGGACAAAAAGTGGCACCCTGATAGTATATCTTTAAGTAACAGAACCTTTGCAATGTTGCTGAGGCTGTGTCAGGGCCATGAGGCACAAAAAGAGCGGCCACAGCAGAAAAACATCTTGTACAAACTTCATATTTAGTTGTCAATATTGGATATTTTATCTGCAAAGCTACAATTTTATACAGTTCCATCTAAATCAAATTGTAACAATAATAAATGCTTATATAGTACTTACTACATAGTCAGCCTTAATCCGAGCATCTTAGGACTCATTAAATCCTTACAACAACTCTGGAGGGTGGGTAGTACAGTAAGTTCATTTTATAGCTGAAAAACCTCAACACAGAGAGGTTACATGACTTGTCTGAGGTCACACAGCCAGTGAGTGGCAGAGCTGGGATTTGAACCCGGGGAGTCTAGCCCCAGAGGCCGTGATTTCAGCCTCTACATTTTCCTGCCCCTGATATGAATAATTGAAAAGCCTCCTGAGGAAGGTCGCCTATATCCATTCCGCTCTCAGATGAACAGCAGGAAAGGAAGCTGCAAGGCTGGGTCAGCAGGGATGCCAGGGGGGAAGAGACAGCAGCTCTCACCCAGCAGTCAGCCTGCAGCCCTTAGCCCGCCCCCAGGAAGGGTGAGGCTGCTCCCTCCAGAAATATGAGGCAGGTACTGGCGGGCACCCGGCCCCACCCTCTTTCCTGAGCATTTCATTTCCCTGTCCTTTGTGGCATGACTCTCATAAAACTATTCATTTCTTAATTCTGACGGCAGAAAGGAATTTAATCAAGTTGCTTGAATATGACGACAGCCTCCCGCTAAGCCAGCTGCCTCCCGAGGGTCATTGGGAGACAACGCCCTGTTAATATTTAGCTCCAACAGCAAACATTATGGCTTTCAATTTAGAAGATTATGCTTCTGGTTAGTTATGTATCATATGTGCGCGCGCGCTCTCGCTGGGTGGCTCATCTCATCAGCGCGGGAGCATTTTGCCAGGGTTATAAAAAATGCCATTTTCTCTGCGAGCCCTTTCCACTCAGTGATCCAGTGAAGTAACGTCGAGATCAAAACCATGTTCTGAAAAATAATTGATCTATTCAGCAGCGCACAGGCCTGCATCCCAACTGCCCCAAAGAGCCATTTTCAGGAGAAGCCAGGGGCCAAGGTGGGAGGGGGGCTGCAGTCCTCCGCCGCCCTGGTCTGCGGAGCTTGAACCTCAGAGGGAAGCTTGGAGCTGTCCGTGGTGCTGAACCCGAGCTGTCCCAGAATTGCCAGCGAGTGGAAAATGAATACTGGCTAGAGGGACTGACTGGCTGATTGTCTGGGGAGCTGTGCCTATTCTAGGGTCTTGGATCATTACATTTTCCTTCTTTCCAGAGCTCCCAATCCTCTCTCTAAATCTGGACCCAATACTCAAGTGCCTTCTCTTGTGCTTGCTCTCTCTGGTGGCTGCCTTCGTCCTGAGGAGCTCATTCCTTCTAGTCATTTCATGATTTTTCTCTCTTTTTCTTCTTTTTTGTTTGGACTCTCGCTTAGGATGACACAGAGCCTCTGGTGGGTCTGAGAAGCTTAATGTTCTAGAAATACAGACCCATCTCCGTTCTCTTCACTCAAGCTTCCTCTCCCTGAAATTCTCTGTCTCATTATCATCTCCAGCCCCACCTGGCTCCTTCCCCTTCTTGTCTATGTCTCTTTCCTTCTTGACCCTCTCAATCTCTCTTTCTCTCCCTCCATCCTCCCTCTCTTCTCTAAACCTCTCTCTGTATACCTGCCCCCAGTCAGAAGTCCCTCTTTTTCCCCGTTTCTGCCCTCCCTCTTCTGTCTCTTTCACCGTCTCTCCCCGTCTTTCCATCTCTTTGTCTCTCTCCATTACACGTTCTCTTTTTCTCTCTCTTTTCTTCTCTCCCTATTTTTCCTTCCTCTCTATTTCCCTCCCTCACTCTTCCAAGAGTCCCCTTCTCTCCCTGCTTTGTCCCTTTCTCTCTCTTTGCCTGCGTCTCTCTTTCCTTGCCACCCCCCTCCATCTCTCCTTCTGTCTCTCCCCATTTCTTCGTGTGTCATTTATCTCCTTCTCTCTTTCTCTCACTCATCCCCTGCTACCTTCTTCCCTCTCTCTATCTCCCTTCCCCCTCCCATCCTGTCTTTCTCTGCACACAGACCTCTCTAGGAGCCCCCAGCCGCCTGGTGAATTCATTTCAGCAGCCATTATGGATCAGCACCTGCCCTGATACTTGGTGGGGAAGATGAGTTTGAGATAAGATGGGCTGTTTCAATCTCAGCACATCTGTAATTGCATTACCATTAAATTGCACCATTTTCCAAAGGTGAGAGCCCAGGGCCCTTGTGCTGAGAATCTTCTGTAAATCCACTGCCAAGTTCTGCATGATGTGGAAGCCCCAGGCAGAGGGGAGAGGAGACCTAGTTTGATTTGACCACCATATTAATCCCTCCTTGTCTTCAGGATCTCTTGTTTTCCATTTTATTTCAAAGGTAAAACCTTCGAAACCCTGGAAACCATTATTTCCAACCTTCTCATCTCACAGATAAAGAAACTGAAGCTTAAAGAAAGGGAATTGCCCAAGGTCACACAGGCATGAGCCACTGAGTCTGCAGATGTCCCTCGCCCTGCAGCCTTCATGCAAGTTAGGACTATAGCAGGAAAAGGCGGGCAAAGGGCAAAAACAGGATCCAGACTTTTCAGGTTCCAGGAGGGATGGCCTTGATCAAATATGCAAGGATCTGTCATATCTAGTGGGAAGGATACAAAAAGGGTACATGGGTCAGAGGATAGCTCGGCCAGGGATACAGGGAACAGGATTCAGCCCCAAGGAGAGGACAGAGGTGGCGAAACCTGGATGGGGATTGGGCGCATTCATGCTCCAGACAGATGGGGCCAGTATCAGGGCAGGACTCTGATTCCAGCTGGGAGACACAACCAGGAAATCAAAGCAGAAGGTGGTACGTAAACCAAGGCACATAAATACAGGGGCTGGGAATGGGGCCCTCCCAGCTTGTGCCTGTAGAGGGAGAAGCCTTGATGCAGGGGAAGCAGGATGCATATGCTAGCCGGGCAGTGGATTCAAGTGGAGTCAGTTTGACTCAGAAGGGGAGTCAAACACACGCTATGGGTTGGATATCAAGAAGGGCTCCGGATAAAAGGCTATGAGAGAAAAGCAGATGAACGTAGGGAAGGGTCAGTACTGGCACAGAGCACCAAGCAGAAGAGCGCCAGGAGGCCAGGGAGGGTGTCACCTGGCACAGGGGTCCATTTCCTTAGGCTCTGCTCTGCTTGGTCGGCGCCCCGGCTCCTGCTTTTTAGGGAAAACAGATGCAGAATCATACACAGTCCAGGCTTGTTCTGTACTAAGGGATCACTCCCAGTGCCCACCTTCTGCTGTCCAGCCTGAGGACGTCTGGTAGGGTCTGGGAGCCCAGTGTTGCCCACTCCCTAGCCCCCTGCACCGATGGCAACAGGATCTGAAACAGGCAGGCTGGGCAGATACAAGTCCCGGGCACATCATTCCCAGCTCCAGGGCTGGGAGGCCAGCGAGCAAACAAACAGCCAGCCAGCAAATGTGTCCCCGTGCCCCGGGGTCAGCTTGCCACAGTGGCTACACCTGCTTTGGCAAAGCAGTCACTTTGAAGCCCAGCCTGATGCACAGAGTGTGCAGCACTCAGGGACAAAATTGGGGGGTTTAATGATGTGAAATAGCTCCGCGTGTAATCTGGGTGAGCTACAAGGGCTGCTGAGAGACTCTAAAAGCTTCCCAGGCCGGCCTGCCTCTGAGGCTGGCCCATTATGTTGTTTGCTGCCTTGTGATCAGGATGAAGCCAGCCCCTGCCAGCCCCAGTTCCATGCACACTGCTCCTGTCCCCCAACTCCAGGCACCCATGGGGCCCCCACCACGGGTCATCGGGCACAAGGTTGGCTGCCCCAGCAATTCTTAGATAAATCAATTAGGATAAATGAGCTTGGTGATGTATGATGCCCTTGCTCCACTGCGTGCCTTGTGAACTATTAGTTCTCCGGAGAAGATTAATTACGGGACTGCCATGCTAATGCTCTTTTAATGGAATCTGTTATTTAAGCTTAAGAGCAGGTATCGAATGTATGGGAGTTAGATACCTGTTATGTGCATCCCAAATCAGAAGCGATGGATGAAGCTAACCTCAGAGGGACCTGTTGAAACACAAGGAGAGCCAATAATCACTCTGAACCCTGCAGAAGGTTGCACCAAGTCCTGGAATGTTTTCCTGGAATTGATTGCATGTATTTGTGGAATTAACTTTTCACCCTACTTGGACAGGAACTCTTGTATTGGTAGACACAGCATGGAAAAATAGAAGGGCCGTCAAAGAAGCTGGGTGAGCTTAAATAAGCCATGGAGTGGGATGTAGACAGAAAAAAAAATATTTGGTTTAGGGTCATATTAACAGAGATATAACACCATGAGTAAAGGAGGTTTTGGTCTTGCCCTATACAGTCCAGTTCAGCAGATGGAGTCATGTGTCCCAAGTGACATTGACTAGTGACATGAAGTGGACAAAGGCTACAATGAGAGATCTGAAAATGAAATCCTATGAAGGCTGCAGGGAGCTCCTGAGAGATTAGGATGGGGGGAGGCAGTGGTTCTCAGCACTGGCTGCTTCTTTGAATCACATGGGGGAACCTTTAGAAAACACCGATGCCCAGATCTCCTCCCCAGAAATTCCGATTCAGTTGGTCAGAGGGGGATCCAGGCATTGGTATTTTTTAAAATCTTCTCAGCTGATTTTTTTTTTAATTTTTTATGTTTATTTACTTTTGAGAGACAGAGACGCAGAGTGCGAGCAGGGGAGAGGCAGAGAGAGAGGGGGGCACAGAACCCGAAGCAGGCTCCAGGCTCTGAGCTGTCAGCACAGAGGCGCCCCTCCTCAGCTGATCCTAATGTACAGCCAAGTTTGAGAACCACTGCTCTAAAGGATGTCGCAGGTAGGAGGGACGGCATTTACTGTCCATGGCTCCAGAGAACAGAGCACGTGTGAATGGATGGAAGTTTTTGTCCTGATGTGTTGGCATCCGGTGGTGGTGGGCTAGCTGAGGAGGAAAATAAAGTGGACCAAGGTCGAACTCCTCTAAAGAGGATGTTAGCAATTGACACACAGCAGGTAGGACAGGAGAACAATCAGAGGGGCCACACGGAGGCAGAAATAATTTGCCACCAATCACACATTTGTCTACCGAACCTCTGTAAAGAACCACACGGAGACGTCAACCTGGGGGTCCCGTGGGAGTTAGAGGTGGTGTGACAGGTTTCTCTGGGCGGAAGCAACACTCCAGAGCTCTATGGAAGGGTCAGAACATTATGGGCCAAAGGCAGCCTTGACCTAGTACATTCAGGACTCCAGCCAGTTGCCAGGGGAGCAAAGGCAGCGTGGTCCTGCCCCCACCCAGGACTGAAGCCAGAAACAGCAGGCACTCTGGGGGCCGTGGGGAGCCACGCCAGGCTAGGCCCTCCTTCGTCCCCAGAAGGGAGGAGACAGAACCTGGTACGTTTGGGAGCCCCGAGAAGTCGAGGCAGGGGGTGATACAGGATGCTGTTGGGGGGCGGGGGGTATAGGGCAGAGGCTGGAGCAGGAGCTCGGGGCTGTGTGGTGCTCGTTTGTCCAAGCCGGAGATCTGATGAGGCCTCAGTTTCATCCGCCAAATGGGAATGGCGACCTCTGAGCTGTCCCCCTGTCGTGGGGTGAGGGGATGTAAGAGGTTTAGGAATATTACAGACCCCAAATGGGGTAAAGTCACCTTGTGCCCTGAAACGAAGCATGGTCCCCTAACACCTCCCCCATACCACACGAATATGCACACGTACACACAGACACAGACATACGAACATGCTCATTTACACACAACCTACAAGCTCTGCCATGTTTATTTCCCTGCTGTCATTCCCAAGACTTTGGTAAAATCTTGTTTAAATATTCCAGCCCAAGCTCAACCAGGCCAAAGTCTTTCTGTGCTGGGGCCAGAATAGCAAATCAGGAGCGGGGGGGCCCCTTAAGGCGCACAGAAGGCGCACGATAAATATTTGGTGAAGGAAAGAATAAATGAGTGTATGAATGACCTTGCACGGTAATTGCAATCTTAACAATTCACACACATAGAACACTTTACAGGGAGCAATGAGCTTTAATACATTTTGTCTCAAATAATCCTGTGACAGATATTTATTATTCCCGCTTTACAGATGAGGCATCGGAAGCTCAGAGAGTTTAAGTCACTTTCCCAAAGATACACAGCTAGTAAATGGAAGGGAAAGCTATAGAACAGAGACGTAAGTGAGGCTTGCACTTGTAACATGTCAAGAATTGTTTAGGGCCCCAGTGTCTGGAAGCTCCCCTAAGCTCCCCCTTCACCAACTCCCTTCCCTTTCTATCCCATTACCCTTCTTTTCTCCAGAGCACTTCTAACTACCGGACTGTAGTTACTAGTATATTCCTTTGTTACAATCTCTCTCCCGCCAGTAAGTAAGCTCAGGAGGGCGGGACTGTCCCTTCTGTTCACCACCACATGACCAGTGCCTAGCCCACAAACGTCCCACTGAGAAGCAATTCGCGTCTGGCTCGAGGGACTGCTGTGGTGGGGCCTGATGGGGGGCTGGGAGGGTGGGGATATTCCTGGTGACACAGCTGACTCCCGTGCCCTCCTTTGCAAAGGTTCAGTAAACAAATGTGAGGCTGGTTACAAATTATTTCTGCCATCTTTCACACAATGGAGTTAACAGCTGGCTGAGCTACAATATATCAATTGTATAAATTTCGAGGGCATTTTCATGTTTCAATCTCCTTATGTATTTCAACCTGACCAAACTTGTTCAGATTGCCATTAACTGCCAATCCCATCACCTGGCTCACTGGGCAGGAAGGCAGTGGCTTGGGTTTAACTCCTCAAGGGCCATGGAGGGGGAGAGCAGAGAGGGGAGAGGGGAGAGGGGAGAGGGGAGAGGGGAGAGGGGAGAGGTCTGGGGCTATCCAGGCAGAGAGAAGGGGCTGCTGTTAAAAGTTACTCAGTTGCTTTTTTTTTTCAACGTTTATTTTTATTTTTGGGACAGAGAGAGACAGAGCATGAACGGGGGAGGGGCAGAGAGAGAGGGAGACTCAGACTCGGAAACAGGCTCCAGGCTCTGAGCCATCAGCCCAGAGCCTGACGCGGGGCTCGAACTCACGGACCGCAAGATCGTGACCTGGCTGAAGTCGGACGCTTAACCGACTGCGCCACCCAGGCGCCCCACAGTTGCTTTAATCTATAGACCTCATTCCTCATTTTCCTCCGGGGCCTCTGACCACCTTTCATCCAAATCTATATCTGGTCAGATCCTTCTCCCTTGGGACCTTAAAGCCATTTCCTGCTACACTTCCACCCAAACCAATGGCTGATAGAACCTCGCCTTAAATATAGTCCCACTTCAAATTCAAAAGCATGTGGTAGACACAGAGAAGGAGAGATGTTGAGAAAGTGGGGGCTCTGTTTGGAAAAGCTATAATCCGATGGAAGTAGGAGAGGAGGGGAACATTCAGGGCATTTTAGACCTGGCACAAAAACGTACTCATCACTCTATTCCTAGTACCTGGCACAGAGGCTGGCGCATCGCTGAGACTAAACAATGCCTCCTGAATAAATGGATGAACGAATATAACACAAAGACCATGCATGGGCTTAGAACCAGAGAACCAAATCCTGGTTCCACCGTGTTGTGATCTTGGACCAATCACCTGAGTGGTGGTTCCCTCATCTTTAACGAGCAGAGCACTCAGAGTGGGAAGGTGTCACAGGACCCCCTCCTCCGATTTCCCAGAGGGAGAGAAAATCCTGTATCTGTCAGCAACACGCCAGCACTGCCAAAAGGACATAAAGGAACTACAGAAATTGTGAAACAGAAGTCACAGTCCTATTTATTTTGTAACAATGCAAACTTCACAATTTGTAACTTCCAGATTAAATATATGTGTGTGTGTGTATGTGTATATATATGTGTGTGTATATGTGTGTGTGTATATATAACCCTTCCGCTGCTATATCTCAGAAATCTGTAAACCTCAAACGTTGTAGTCCCACCACCGCCAAGGTCTATGAGATAGACGACGCTAGTGGGGTGTTTGTGACCGTCAGCCCAGCCAGGGGTGGTGCTCCCTTCCCTGCAAACAAGGAGGGGACATTCAAGGAAGTACAGTTCACAGCTGACTGGGGGAAAGCTTCCTGGAGCACTGGGGCGAGCCCAGGGATACACAGGATTTGACTGCGTGGAGATGGGGTGGGTTGTTGGGCTCTGTCCTATCTCAGCCTCAGCCCAGAACGGCTTTGAGAATAACAACAACAAAATAACAATAATCACTGTATTGAGCAGATCCTGAGTGCCAGGTGCCACGCTGATTACATACGTGCAGACTCTCATTTACTCTTTATGACGTTCCCCCAAAATAGACATTATTGTATTCTGAGATGGATCCCAATGATCCCCATCTCCTGGTAGTCACATAATAACACCTTGTGTAACAATCCCTTCACCTTGAGTGTGGGCTGGTGAGTTGCTTCTCATGAGTAATAACAGAATAGGGCAAAGGTGATGGCCTCGTGCTTCTGGGACTGGGTTATAAAAGACTGTGACTTCATTTGCCCTCTCTCTCTCTCTCTGGCAATTAGTCACGAAGCAAGCTGGAAAGGCCCATGTGGCAAGAAACCGAGGGCAGCCTGCAGCCAACCACCAGTGGGGAACTGAGACCCTCAGTCTGACAGCCCTGGAGGAATCGAACGCTGCCAGCATCCTGCGCATGGGTTAGGAAGTGGGCCCTTCCCCAGCACAGCCTTCGGATGAAACTACAGCCCATGACATTGACGAGAAACTGCAGCCCGTTCACTGTAACAGACCCCGAGCAGAGGACTCAGCTAAGCCACTCCTGGATACCTGACCCCCCAAATCTGCAAGACAATAAATATATATGGTTTTCAGCTACTAAATTGGGGGGGGGGGCGGGGAGTGGTATTTGTTATGCAGCAATAGACAACTAATAACATTATTATTCCCATTGTATGGAAGAGGAAACCAAGGCTCAGAGAAATCACTAAGCTTGCCTGGGCCGTCCAGGGAGTAAGTAGAGGAGTCCAGATGAGAACCAAAATTTATCTGACCTTGAAGTCTGCATTCTTGCCCACCACACACTCCTGCCTCCTCTCTGGGGCCGGATACCCCAGAAGCTAATTGGCCTTCCCGTCACACATCCTGAGGCTCTATCATCAGCCCCTTGATGTACCTGTTCATGGCTCCCCTGCTCAGAGATTTGGCTTTATTGGGTTTTGAGGCTTCTGTCACTTCTTGGTGAGAGCCAGTTGATGTACATGGATCCATGACTTCTGGTGCCACCTCAGATGTACACACCAACCTTGTGCCCTGCCTGGAGAAGGTGATGGGTATACAAGAGACAGTGGCAAGGAGGGGAGGGAGGGAGGCGGTGGCAAGGAGGCGGGAGGGCCGATGGACACATCCTTTGTAAAGCACCCCTAGCGCTTCCCTCAGCACCCCCAAGCAGCATTCCTGAGCATTCCCTTGTGCCCACTCCACCCACCTTCCGGCTCTAAACAGCTTTGCCATAAGCAGCTTTGTCGCACTCATTTTTGCCATATTTTCACCGCATAACTAATTGGCCATAAGGCAATTTTGCCATCGCAGGTAACACCACAAAAAAAAAATAAGAGGGATGTTCCTTAAAAAGGACAGGATGACACATGAAAAGTGAATACCAAAGTAAAAAAAAAAAAAAAAACTATTGCAAAATGCAAAGTATTTGAATACATTTAAAATACGTGCAGATCAAAAAAAAATAAAAAATAAAAAATAAAATAAAATATGTACAAATCCATAGCAATGCGGTGCGAATAGCTGGTTTTATTTGGAGGATTGTACCTTCACACTTGTCTTCGGTGTCTTTGGGTCGGAGTATTGCACGCGTCTCTTTGCCTGTGGGTTCATCGTTCTGTGCAGCGTCACACGCCTTCCATTCTCCCTAAAATTTCTTCCTTCCTAAGAGAAAAACCCGTTTCCAAAAACTAGGATGCGTGTTTGCAAATGAGGTTCGCATTGCAACATGAAAGCCTTCTGCGCTATCGTTTGTTCTTGGGCTTTGTCGCACGTCCCTTGATAGATGTTCCAAAGCTGTCTGGCAGATGTGAGTTCAAACTCTGCACCACAATCCAGACGATCATGAGGGCTGAGATCTCTGTGGTATAAACATGGGGGGACTGGGTCCGCGGAGAAATGAAAACAAACTGTCAAATCAAACCGTCAACCAGTTATCTTCTCATCCTTTTAGGGCAAAATTGCCTTACACACAATTACTTACGGGGCAAAAAAAAAAAAAAAAACGCTAGCAGCGGGGACACTGAAGGCGGAAGTGCTGGACACGCCCCCTTCCTGACCCCACCCTTGCCAGCAGTCGCTCAGGGACCCGCAAAGCCACCTGAGTCCCCAAGGCTACCTCACCCACGCCAGATTGCCGAAGGTCTGAGCGAGCCAGGACCGCATCTGCCCTGCTCACGGCTCTTCCCCGGAGCCCAGCACAGGCCTCGCCAGAGCAGGTGGACTCACTGACATCCCAGGCGGTCCAGAACCCAGGGAGCTGGCGTCAGCCGGATGTGGTTCCGATCCCTGCTCTGTGTGACCCTGCGCCACCTCTTCAGCCTCAGTCTTCTCATCTGCAGAACGGAACCGGCGACAAAAATAACGAAGCTCGTAATCTAGTACCTGGCACTGTTCAACGCTTCACAGGTGTTACCCATTAACACGCTTACCATGATTATTTCCTTAGTTGCAAAATCGGCAGAGCCGTGTATCGCGCAGAACTATTCGTTGGTGTAAACCATGCCGTTGGCGCATAGACCGCGAAGAAAGAAAAATGCTCGCCCTTATGACCCACCCCCCGCCCCCGATCAGCACGCGCTTCCGGCTTCTAAGACTGTATCTTAGAATCAATGAAATGCACAGTGTCCACGTCACAGAGCTGTTGTGGGACGGAATGGGGTAATAGCGCGGTGCTCAATAAATGTTTATGGAACGGGCGGAGGCCAGGCTCCCATCCAGTGCTCTTTCCACTCTGCAGCCGCTGTCCACTCTGCTCTCGCTGCGGCACCCACAGCACAGCAGGACTGACCGGCAGGGAGGTGGCCTCCGTGAGCCCTCCTACTGCACAATCTCTCGGCTCTAAGACCCAGTCTTTCATGCAGCCGAGGGCAGCCGGCCCTGACTGCCCTGAGAGTCCTCCTGTTCTGCAGCTGTGGCCACAGGCAGCAGCCTGGGAGCCAGCCCACAGCCCTGTGGGACAGCACTCAGCACTCCCGAGATAGCCCCCTCTGTGCCTCAGTTTCCCTCTACACAGCATGGGGCTGATGACTCCTGCTTCTTGAAAGCTGCAATGAGAAGCCCTCAAGACAATGTCTGTGACGCTCTCACCTTGCTCAGATGCCAGGAGCTTGTCCCACCAGAATGAAGTGCCCCAGACCTCTCTGCTGCCCACTTGAGCTCCATCCAAGCCTGAGAAAGTTCAGCAACTTGTCCCTCCCTATCAGGTCAGTCAACCTCCCAAAGCTAGGGTCTACTGGGGCTCAGGGCCCAGAAAGGGGACTTTGGGCAGAGCCCCTCCCTAAAGGCCACCTGAGGCTAGGATCGCACAGGCCCCTCTTGATGCTTCCTTAGGAAGTTCTTCCCAACATCCGCCTTCTGTCCCTTCAGTAGCAGGAGCCCAGACTGCAGGTTGAGCAAGCCTAGTGAAAAAAGCAGCTGGATCATCCTCCAGGCCTCAGACATCAGGGTTGGGGGGGGGGGGGGGAGACGGGGAGTGACGGGGGGAGGGGATAGATCATGGCAGCCCAGCCTCGAGTTTATAGCTATGCCTCCCTCGGGCAGGACAGGCATTCATAAAACTCAATAACGTGTCCAATTTTCAGAAATATGAGTTCAGGCTTCTCTATGTCTTTCTCCCAACCACCTCTGTCTAGGAGCGCCTGTCCCTCCCCTGCCACCTCCGGCCAGGACTGAGATCACCTGGTACAGGGGCCATGGAGGCAGGGTGAGCCCGGGCACCCCCACCCCCAGCCCAGAAATTCTGGCTCACCGAGGACCAGCCTGCCACAGCTGCTTGGAAATAACAGTCCCCCTCTCTCAGTTATGATGAGCTCCTTATCTCTCTGTGCAAATTAGGAGCACTTCATGGTAATCCAGCCCGCTCCCGCCTCAGCAGACTCTCCAAAATAAAAAAGCTGAAACTGACTCATCAAACATTTAAGCTCCCCCACCGCCCCATCCCCCCAGCAGTCACGCCTATGAGGAGACAGTGATGCTGCCTGTCCCCCTCTTCCTTGATTCTCCTCCCCAGCCTGAGCCCTTCCCCGGGATCCAGGTGTCCAAGAGTCGGTGGTCAGCCTCCCCATGGGTCATACGGGGGCCCGTCCCTGAGCCCCGCTCACACCCTACAGAATGCACCAATAATAACACCCACCATTTACGGAGCCCTCAGGACCAGCCAAGCCAGGCACCAGGCCAAGTGCTTTGCGCGAGCAGCCTCAGCCAAGACTTAGGACAGCCTTGCGAGGTAGGGGTACTAGCCCCATTTTTCAGATGAAGGGCAATGACGTGTGGTGCTTTGGCCAAGGCTGCAGTGCTGGCAGGTGGTGGGAATGAACTACAGCTCCAACGCTACCTAAACCACCCTGCTAACTGCACCCCCGCCCACCGCGCGCGCCCCCGGGGGTTGTCAGAGCTTTGTGTCCCGATGCAGCTGTACACACGCACTCCCAGAACACGTCCACTACCACACTCATGTACCCAGGACTTGACGTTAGATTTTTTTTCCCCTCAAAGTGGATCCAAAAAGGAATGTGAGGTGGGCTGCAAACCAGGGGCCCAGACTATTAAAGGGGAAAATCAATTTGTAATGGAGGGAGCCGTGATCTCCCCGAGATGCCTGGGACGGCGCGCCAGCTGAGCGAGCGAGCGAGGCACCTGCCTCCAACCCAAGGAGGAGCACCCGCAGGCCTCCACTGCTCCCCGCTCGCCTGGGAGGCAGGACCCGCGCAGCCCCGGTCGGTTCCAGATTGCTGCTGCCAACAGGTACTCGCTTCCGCTTCCTGCTTCCCAGTGGGGGCTCCCTTGCAGGCACAGAATTCCAAATGCCGCAGAAATAAATATTTTAAAGCTCTGTGGCCTGAGTCACCGGAGTTTGGTGGCAGCTAAGGCTCTGCAGCTGGCCCTGCCCACGGACCTGTTTAGCACACAATTAGGATGCAAACTAACATCCCTCAAAAGCTCCCCTCCGGGCCTCTTTGCTTCTCCCTTCAAGGCCCCAGTGGATTAAGAAGATTCAGGAACAGTGGGGAGGCGTTTCTCCCACCATCCTTATTGGAACAAGTCGCCGGCTGGGTTTCCGGGCTTGGCTCAGAGCCCTGCCTGGGGTTGGCACGCTAGCCCTCAGCTGCCCCCTCCTTCCGGCTCTCTGCAAACTTGCCCCACACCACAGCACACTCAAGTCTGAAAAAGCAAACCAGACTGCATCTTTATTTAGAACCCTTCAGTGATGGCCCGTGGGCCTTAGTTTACAATCCAACCAGTGACAGTGGCCTCCAAGCCAGACTACTTGACTGGCCCCTCTTGAATCTGATCTCCGCTCCCTTCACTCACCCTCTCCAACCACTTGGGCCTTTTTTCAATTCCCCAAAACAAGCCAAACTTTTTCCTGCCTCGGGCCCTTTGCACTCTCTGTTCCACTTTCTCCTGATCTGTATATGCTGGCACCTATTTAACCTTAAATATCACCCCTTCAAAGAAGCACTCACTGGGTGCCAGGCACTGCACCAAGTACTTTGTAACAACCTAAGGGTGGGGAAACTGAGGCATGGAGCTCAGCAAAGGCCACACAGTGACAGGGTATTCTAGCTTCAGAGTCTGGGTCCTTATCCATTGTGCCACACTGTCTCTGACTAAAATGGCTTCCTTTCCCCATCTCCCTCCTTGGCATCTTCCCTTCTATCTTTATGTAGTTATCTTATCAGTCACTCCAATTGAATGTCATCAGTTCCTGAATACAGAAGTTTCTTCTACCTTATTCTCCCCTGTTTCCCCAGAACTCACAGCAGTGCCTGGTCAGGGTAGGTGCTCAGTACATACCTATTGGATGGATGGATGGATGGATGGATGGATG
>NW_024412388.1:28808472-28833832 GCF_014898765.1 Herpailurus yagouaroundi
TGGATGGATGGATGGATGAGTGGATGGATAGATGGATGGTTGGATGGATGGATGAAGTGTTGTGATTCATACCACCCCCTCTTGCCTGTTTTTCTGTAGCACTTTGGAGTCAAGCCAATGATACATCCAAGTAGCGCCTTGACCCCTGTGTGGCACATAGTAGGTCTTCAAGGCCTGGGGGCTAATGTGGCTCCTAGGGAAAAGATGGGTTGACATTTGTATCAGGCTCCTTAATTTAAACCTTCTCCTACTATAGCTGAGTCCAGAAATACAAGAGAGACAAAGAAGCAAGCAGTGAGTTTGTGGTTCTGGAACCATGGTGGGGTGGAGGGAAATAGGCAGGACAAAAATACAGAGGAAATGCCAAACCTGCTGGAGAGAACACACCGGTAGCCAGCCACCAAGGTTACTGCACAGATCTCTGAGTCAGTACATGGTCAGAGGGGAGGAAGGAGGAGGCCCCACTTATTGACTACAAACCACATTCCTCAAGACTGTTGTGTAACAGAATCATCACTCACCAGGATAGTCCTATCATAGGAACTTGTGTGAGGCCAAAGCTCTGGTGTCCTTTGGTGACCACAAGGTAAATACGGGCCAGCAGAATGAGTCAATTGGAGTATGAATTACAGATTAAAGGAGGCGATTGCTTCCCTGCATCTGCTCTGGCCAGGCCTCCTTGGAGGGTTGTATGCAGTTCTCATCACACATTAGGGCGACCTTACCAACTTTAGAATGTACAAAGGAGATAGTCCCAAGCCTAGTAGAAGAGTAAACCCAGAAGGCCTTGACTTTTGTTTGTCATCCCTGAAGGCTGCCCGGAGATAGAACTCAACCTGGTGGGGGAAGGAGAATTTGAGTTCCAGGATCTGTATGGTAAAGGAATGTTGCTCTCTGGGTAGTGACATTCCTGTCCTTAGCAGTGATCATGCCAAGGCTTGTGGCCATTTGTGGGAGGTGGCAGAGAGCATGCTGGATTCCACGGAGGAATGAGTCGTGTAGCTCAGAGTGTGTCCACGACACAATATCGCCCAGGAGCTTGTAAGAAATGGAGAACCTCAGCGCCCAGACCTGCAAAATCAGAATCTGCATTTTAACAAGATCCTCCGTGGGGAGCAAGGGGTTCAAGGGCTGGGAGGAGGAGTCAAGGCCTGTGGAAAACCAAATGAGTCCGTTATCTGTGTGGACCAATGGGCACCAGCAAAGCACCTACCCATGGGCAGGGCTGGGCAGCAGTGGTGGAGGGTTTTCCAGTCTGGTGGAGGCAGCAGGCTCGTAACCAGGCGAGCAGTGTAAGGAGCCTTGGGTGCTGAGATGGGACCTGTGCAAGATGTGGTGTTCAGTCCCGGGGGAGGCCTGAGATGGGGAGAGCCACCAGGAAAGGCTTTAAAATAATGGGTGACCTTGTTCAAGGTCACAGTGCAAGGACAAAACAGGAACAGAACTCCAGGTGCCTGGCTCCCTGCTCACCTGGGAGTGTGTGTGTGTGTGTGTGTGTGTGTGTGTGTGTGTGTGTGTTTGTGTTTGTGTGTGAGAGAGAGAGAGAGAGAGAGAGAGCTATGTGTGTATAGAAGACTGTCTGGGGGTGCCTGGGTGGCTCAGTCAGTTAAGCATCCCAACTTGGCTCAGGTCATGATCTCACAGTTTATGAGTTCGAGCCCTGCATCAGGCTCTGTGCTGAAAGCTCACATGACACCTGTGCTCACGTGTCTGTGAGGTGTGTGTAAGTGGGATGGGGGAAGCTCTGTATCTGCGAGTGTGCCTGCACATTGGGGTATTGCCTCCAGCAGAGGTCCAGCCCTCCTGACCAGCACCCCACCGTGCACGGCCCTTTGGCCAGACATAATAGTCCCTGCAGCCCTGGGTTGGGCTGGCCACTATGGCTGACCCTGGAGAAGCAGGGTCCTCTGGGGCTATCAGGTGCCCCTGGGCAGGGAGCCAAGACACCTGGGCCCCTGTTCCTGGCTCACTGCCTCTGGCAATTCACAGGACATCTCTGTTCCCTGCCTTCCACTCCCAAGTGAAAGTGGCAGGAGATGAGACAAGGGCAGGAGCCACCTTAGATGCCTGTTCCATCCCCAGCCACCCCTCTAGCTCTGCCACTGGGGAGGGTTCTGTAGCAAAACTGACCAGTCTCCAGGCCCCACTGTCTGTGCAGGACAGTCCTTGGTGTCTCTGCCCTTTGGCCTCTAGCTCATAGTCCCGACCCAGCCCGGTCCTCATGTGTTTGGTCTCTGACTCAGTTTATCCTGAATATCTCCCCTTTCGCTCCCTCACTTCACCCCACACTAGCCATCCAGGCTTGGACTTGAGACAAGAGCTCCCCAGTGTCTCTCAGATAAGATTTACCAACAAGCCCCTCCACCCAAATAGATGCCCTGTGCTGGGGCTTTCAGCCAACGTCCGGGACAGGGGAGATGAGCTAGGAGGCACTGGGACAGCACACCTTTCTCTCTCTAGGATACGGACTCTAGATCCCAGGAGATCAGCTCCACTTCTTACCTTGGGCAACGTACTCACGCTCTCCAAGTGTCAGTTCCCTCATGTGAAAAATGGTGACATGATACCAGTGACGTGCCATGACACGGTGTCCATGGGTCAGCAGAGTCTTCCTTAATGCCACCAGGGTAGAGCATGAGCCTGAGGGTCAGGGAACGGCATGGGTCAGGAGTGGGTGAGATGACCCCGGAAATGCCCAGTGCTGCTGGGGAGTTGGCCCTTGTGAGAACACCAACCACCAACCTCCTCCTTGTAAAGAGGAGCTGAGCAGGAATCCAGAGACAAAGCCCCAAGGAGACACAGGGCAGGAGTCTGGGACCCCACCAGCTCCTTGCTTAGAGTGTGGGGGCAGCAGGTGGCATCGAGGGGAAGAAGTGAGGGGCAAGTTCAAGGGCAGAATCTAAACGCCTCACAGCTGAGGCCCCGTCAGTCTTCCCCTTCAGGTGTGGCAGGCTGCCCTAGGGAACAGCTCACAGCCCAGAGCAGCCAGACCACAGACATGTCATTAAGGAGACATTGGGGTCGGCGGCCGGCAGGGTCTGCTGCCCATGGGACCCCGGAGAGGAGAGGGCAAGCAGAGGACTTGAGTAACCTCAACAGCCCAGAAGCCAGCCCAGGGGGGCCCCTCGAGGGTGGAAGTGGGAGCTCGGCAGTCAGCTCTGGACCTCACAGGGAGCGTGACACCGGGCAGGTGACTTGCCTCTTCTGAGCTGCACTGGCCCCATCTGGTAAATGGGGTCCTAGGCCAGCCTTCTGGGCCACTGTGGGGACGAAATGACATGATAAACAGCGAGAGCTTTGCAAGTTCTCCAGGGCTCGGTGCACGCTAAGGCCCTGCAGACACTCCTTCAGCACCGCCTCTATTCTGTTTCCCCAGCACACATCACAGCTTGCCAGTAAGTATTGTCGTCAGAGCAGAAGTGTTAACCTTGAAGCTAAGCAGCCCAGGTTCAGAAGTTAGGTCTATTACGTCTTAGCTGTGTGACCGACCTAGGGCAAGTTGCTTGACTTCACAGTGCCTCTCTTTTCTCATCTGTAGAATGGGGAGAACAGAGCAGCACCACAGGGCTGTGGGGAGGATCAAAGGAGTTTCTAAGAGTTCGGTCGACGTGAGCTACGATCGATCGTTCCAGCTGGAGTCGTGACCAGCATCGCCCACCTCCCCCCAGCACACACACGTGCCTACAGGTGCACACGTGCACACGCGTGTGCACACATACCCACGCACACACGAGCACTAGACAGTAAGCTCCATAAGAGCAGGCTGCAAGCTGCTTGTTTCACTGAAAGGGTACCTTATACACAGCACTTTCCCAGTAAACACTTGTTGGCTGCAAGACAATTAAATATTTGAGGTCAGTGGCTCAGAGGGTTCAACTCTACTCTGCCCTCCTGTGCCTCCTGGGAGCTCTGGCTTCTGACGGATTGCGATTACGCTCCCACTTCCTCCTCCTCTCCCTCCTCCCACTCCCCTCCCCGCCTCCTCCAGCCTCTGCTGGGTCCTACAGGGAAGCAAGGGTGAACTTCTGCACAAAGCAGAACCTCTGCTTTCTTCTTCATAGGTGTGTGACCTTGAGCAATTTCTTTTTGTGCCCATCCGAGTCCACTTTATCATCTGCACGCTGAGGGTAATAACCCCTCATTAGCCAGCACACAGGCTGGAACAAAATAGGCATCACAACTGTTCCCAGGGATGTGGCTTCTTCCAAATCCCACCCCTACTGGACTTCACCTCTTTCTGACTCAGGTCTGACCACAGCCCCTCCCAAGGCCATTTCCCCACCCTTGACCCTAGAAAGGCCATGATCCATGGCTTTCACACCAACTCCTGCCCCATCTGGCTGTTGCTTCCCTATAAATTGAGCCTCCCAAGCACCCTTGGGGACAAAAATGGTGGCTCTTGCCTCCTGTCTCTTCCCGGACTCCTCATCCCTGTCTCAGCATCCAAGCGGCTGGTCGAAGAAGGCCCAGCTTCCAGAACTCCTCTGGGGCCCATGGAGGGGTCCTGATCCCCACACACCGGCTGCTGCACGCAGTATAAGCATGGGTCCGGTACACTTACGCACATGCGCACGGGAACACACTCGCACAGACTGGTCTACGAGCACCCAAGGCAAGGACAAATGTTCACACACATCCGTGTGGCTGTACGTGCACACAGGTTTGCCAAATGTGTGCATGCACAAAGTGTGGACTGGAATGAGTTCCTACAGCCCAAGAATGGGACGGAGTGGCCCAGGGAAACCACTGTCAGGGAATGTCCCAACCCCCGCAAGAAGAATGCAGGGAAGGCAACATAGGAATTAGGGCTTCACGGCTGGAGGTGGGCCAGGCAGTGTTTGATGAGGCACCGTCAGCCCTTCTGGTCCCACAGCCCCAGGCTACGATGTTCTCCACCTCAAGGAGGCCAAAACCACTGCCCACCCACCACCCCCAGCAGCTGCCTCTCCAGCCAGTGGAGCCGCTCAGGGCTGGCTCCCTCCCAGCAACATGCTGTTGCCACCTAGAGTCCTCCCTGGGCATCTCCAGGCCCTGCGGACTGGCAGCCCCTCCCCCAGCTTCCTGCTGGCTCCCACAGTTTGGGGGGGAGGGGGCTTTGGGAAGGGAATGGCTGAGGCTAGAAGGAGAAGAAGAGATAGGCAGGTAAGACGGGGGTTTGGAGGGTAGTCTGGGCTGGACACTGTTAGGCTGGGGCAGGAGAGCTGGGTTTCAGCCCTAGCTGGGTCAGTGGTCCTTTATGTGCTCTCGGGCCCATCCCTGTCTTCCTTGGGCCTCAGCTTTCCCATCCCTAAAAGGACAAAAATTCACATATGGCCATAGATACTCCCAGGCATTTCTCCGGGGAGGGGCGGGGCGGGGAGAGGTCTCTGGGGCTAGGACCTCACAGGGAGTGGGGAGGCCTTCTAATGAGTAAGAGGCCACCTGAGGCCAGGCCAGAGTGGACACCACACCTCATGCTGCCTCTGTCACCACAGCCGAGAAGCCGGTACTGCCTTGGGTTTGAATCCCAGCTCCATCATTTTCTCACGTAGGACTTGGAACCAGGTGCCCAATCTTCCTTCCTGCTCACGATGGACACAGACAAAACACTTGGCACGGTCCCCTGGCCCCAGTGGGCCCCCAGTGGATGCCAGCTGTGTCTAGCTACTATCGCCTCCTCAGGAAGACCAGAGATGGCTTCACTTGGGACCAGATAATCCGCACGTGCTTCTGCTGTGCTCCATTTTACCTGAGCAGAATCTGAGTGAAGGGACAACTATTTCCCCGAATTGGAAGAATTTGGGTCACACGGTGGAAACCCTGGCAACCATCTCTAAAAGAATTGGAGGGGGGGGGGCGGTGGGAGGTGCCTGGCTGCCACATCCCAACCACCTCCAGGGTGGTCTCCTAGACAACAGGATAAGAGCACCTCCAGCCCAGACCCCTTCCCTCTCCAGGAGGCCAGCCTGGGGCTTCTCCCCAGCTGCCACCAAGGAAGGGGCAGCCCTGGGGACGAGGACTTGACCCACTGCCCCAGTCTCTCCACTCTTAGTCCCTGCGGCTCACCAAGCTCCTCCAACGCCCCATGGAGGCCAGCCAGGACAGGCTCTCTCAGCCTAGGTGTCAGGACCCACAAGGCTGCGGCTGCCCCCGCAGCCCCTAAATCCTCACCACCGCCCTCCAGGATCTGCCATGGGCTCCCTGATTGCTAATTTAGACTTTCCTGCCATCCCACGCAGGGGAATCAGGGGAAATCAAATTACCGAGTTATTCACTCTTTTTGTACAGCTGATGGGCTGATTAGCTGTCAATCACGGCCCGCATTAACATCTGACACTGTGTGCATAACAATTACCAGTCACATGAAGGAAACCTTTTCCTTTCTCTCCAAAGGGAGAGAAGGGAGGGGAGAGACAGGGGAGAGGAGGAGGCAGAAGGAGGCACTGAAGAGAGAAGGAGGAAATTCAATCAGCATAATTAGCTCAATCAGAGGAGAGCATCACTTCACCAGCTGAGCAGAGCTACCGACCCTGCCAAGGCCCCCCGGCTGACCGGCTGCTCGCAGAGCCTCCGGCCACCTTGCCCTCCAGCAGGCTCCGGGCCTCTCCCTGCAGCCCCAGCTCTGGCCGCGGCGGCCGCCCTTCAGGTCAGTCAACCAGTTGGCCCCGCCTCCAGGCACTTCTTGCGCCAATCAGGTGGGTCCGTTCCCACCTGCTTCTCTGGGATTGGCTCTGACTGAAGAAGGGGGAATATAAAATTCCAAGGGCAGAGGCAGACGTGGTAGTCCGGAGGGTGAGAGAAAGGAAGTCAACGGAGACTGCCCTTGGAAAGAGCCGAGCTTGAGCTTGTCCCGGGCCCACGGACTGATGGGCGAGGGGTTGTGTTTGCAGAGGTGCTCAGGCAGGCGGGCTTCTTGCCTTCTTGCTTTCTTACCACCAGGGACAGATGTCAACAAGGTGGCTCTCGGGGCACCTGGGTGGCTCAGTCGGTTAAGGGTCCGACTTCGGCTCAGGTCACGATCTCGCGGTTCGTGAGTTCGAGCCCCGCGTCAGGCTCTGTGCTGATGGCTCAGAGCCTGAAGCCTGCTTCGGATTCTGTCTCCCTCTCTCTCTGCCCCTCCCCTGCTCACGCTCTGTCTCTCTCTCTCTGTCTCTCAATAATAAACGTTAAATTTAAAAAAAAAAAAAAAAAAAGGAAGAAGAAAGTGGCTCTCAGCCTCCTTAGCGCGGCTCTGACTGGGCGAATGGGTCCCAGACAGGCCAACTGATAGACCCCCACTGGTGATGACGGTTCGGGCAGAGGGAGGGCTGTCACCCCGGGGGAGGGAGGGGCTGTGAATGGAATCAGGAATGTCCAGGCAGGGGGAGGCCGTCCCCAGCTGGGGATGTCCCAGAGGGTGAGGACACGGCCAGATCTCTGGGCCTCAGATTGCCCTGACCCAGTGCACTGGTTTGCTCAGGCTGCGGAGTGGGGTGGCTTCACCAATAGAAATGCATTTGTTTTCTCACCATTCTGGAGGCCGGCTGGGTTTCTCCTGAGGCCTCTCTCCTTGGCTGGCACGTGGTCCTCTTCTCGCTGTGTCCAGTCGGGGCCTTCTCTCTGCGCATTCCTGGTGTGCCCATATGTATAATCTCCTACGGATGCCAGTCAGGTTGGATGAGGACCCACCCTAATGCCTCATTTTACTTAGTTACCTCTTTGAAGGTCTTCTGTTTAAATATAGTCCCCTTCTGGGGCACCTGGGTGGCTCAGACGGTTGAGCCTCCGACTTTGGCTCAGGTCACAATCTCACAGTCTGTGGGTTCGAGCCCCGCGTCAGGCTCTGTGCTGACCGCTTGCTCAGAGCCTGGAGGCTGCTTCCGATTCTGTGTCTCCCTCTCTCTCTGCCCCTCCCCCGCTCACGCTTTGTCTCACTGTTTCTCAAAAATAAATAAATGTAAAAAAAAATTTTTTTTTAAGTAAAAATAAATAAATAAGTAAATACAGTCCCCTTGTAAGGTACTGGGTCAGTGCTTCAACAAATGGTTCGGGGTTGGAAGGGGGAGCACAGAGAGGCACAATTACAGCCTATATAAGACCCAGAGAACTAATAGCAACATTGTTGTTTGGATTTGGCGGTGTTAGCAGCCAACGCCTATAGCATTTAATTCATTCCAGACGTGGGTGGGCCTACGTCCTTGCCGTGTGTACTTCTGAAATCCTCACAGAGCCGAGAAGGTCTTACCGGGCAGGTATTGCTATCGTCCCAGCTCTACCGCTAGGAAAACTGAGGCACAGGGAGGTTAAGTAGCCTGCCATGCTAGTAAACGGTAGAGCTGGGTTCAAACCCAGGCGTCTGGCTCCAGAATCCACACTCTTAGCAACTGTGTTCTCTGCCTGTCTCTGAGGTCCCCGGAGGCTCGCTGGCAGTGCAGGTGGTCTTTCCCGGCCCCGGGGGAGCAAGCCGTCCCCTGGCCTCGGGTCCAGCAGCCTCCATGGCCAGCTCAGGCCGCCTCGAGCCCAGGCCTGGTACGCAGACATCTTCAGCCCAGAGAGCCCAGACACCGCCCCCCAGCACTCAGGAGGGGCTCCACAGGGAGCACATCTGAACCTAACAGCGGCCAGCACTTGCTGAGCCCTCGATAACGTGCCAGGCCCTGTTCTAGGCGCACTGCAGATATTATGTCATTCAATTCTTGCCCCAGCCTCTCATCCAGAGTCCACTTCTAGGCTTGTCCTCCCCTTCCCAGCAAGACCTCCCAGACTGACCTCAGCTGAGCACACCCAGGGTCACTTCTGAGCCACTAGTGTTTTGAGGCATTGTACCTGATTTACTCATTCAAAGAATCGTGAGTGAGCGCCTATGTGTCAGGCGCTGTCCTGGGTGTCGGGTGTGAATGGGAAGAACAATAGAAAGGATTCCTGCCTTTGTGAAGCCTGTAATCTACTAGGTTTCGATGGAAAATGAACAGGTGTGGAACTAAAGAAATCCGAGAATTACAAAAAGTCACCGATGGAATAAAGAAATAAAACCAGGCAATGGTTTGGGAGTGACTGATTGCGTGCAGCTACTTTCTACGGAGCGGGCAGGGGATGCTTCCCTGAGGAGGCGACATGTGAACTGCGATCTGAATGAAGAGCATCCAGGAATGAAGGGGAAGGACAGACGTGGTGGAGAAGACAATGAGTGCAAAGGTCCTGAGGCACATTCAAGGGACAAAATGAAGGCCAGCTTGGCCAGAGTGGAGAGAACCGGGAGACTGGTAGGAGATAATAATGAGGTCTGCACCTGAGTCTAGCTTCACATCATCACGAAGGATCAGACGACAGCTCCTCCTAATGTCTGATCCAAAGCCTTCCAAATGGAGTTTAAAAACCTCACTGCCTTGCTCTGTCTTCAGTGAAGCCCAAACTAAACTTTGAGAAAACTCATCAGAGTGCTCCCTCTCTGACAATGCCACCCAAAAGGCAGGAGCCCCCCACTCTTCCCCCAGGCGTTTCCAGGTGGCATTTAAAGGGTGGCAAGTTTGGGCTGGGACCTCTACCAGCGCAAGACAAATCTCCTTCCTGATGTTTTCAGCTGCCTCCCTCCGTAGGCTGTCAGAGCGTGACAGGGAACATTTCTCGCCAAAGGTCCCCTCGTGTTCCTGCCTAAACACACTCATAAATCCTCGCCTGAACCCAGAAGCAAAGCCCTGTGTTTAAAATAAGAGAGGCAGAGAGACCCGTAGAGAACCTTCCACCTCTCTCCATTCCGTTCCCCTCTCCCTTCCTTCCCAGCTCTCAGGTGCAGAAAGTAGCAGAAACATTCTCAGGAGTCAGGACGCCTGTATATTTGTGTCCACATCCCCAACTACCAGCTACGTCTTATGGGGGAGACAGATGAGTCAACAAACAGGTTCAAGCATGCTGTAATAAAGGGACATGGGAGCTGGGGAAGCTCATGGTTAGGTGGGGTAGGGAAGCTCCATTCATTTGTTCATTCAACAGCTATTGATTGAACACACCCTGTAGGCCAGATGCTGTGCCAGGCCCTTGGCTCATTTAGGGTCTGGTTCAGAAAACAGAAACTGGGGAGGGGGCGCCTGGGTGGCTCAGGCGGGTAAGCGTCCAACTTCAGCTCAGGTCGTGATCTCATGGTTCATGAGTTCGAGCCCCGCCTCAGGCTCCGTGCTGACAGCTCAGAGCCTGGAGCCTGCATCAGATTCGGTGTCTCCCTCTCTCTCTGCCCCTCCCCTGCTCACGCTCTATCTCTCTCTCTCAAAAATAAATAAACATTTTAAAAAAAAATTTTTTTAAGGAAAAAGAAAACAAACTATTCTAGGCATTTCGCACAGTGGGAACTTAGAGCAGGAGACTGGTTACACAGGTGATGGAACAGGTGAGAAGTCAAATTAGCGTTATCCAAAAATTAGTAACAGCAGGAAGCCCCCAGCACCCCAGGAATGGGAGGACGGTGAGAGGAGATGGTTTTACGAGATCCCGGAAACAGAGTTGCCCTGCAGGGAGCCAGACGCCCAGGAAAGCTGCCCAGCAGAATCCGGAACCACAGAGGGGTGCACTGTCCGGCAGGAGATGTAGCTGCTGCCAGAGATGTTAGCCCAGGCAGAGAAGAGGTGAGAAACCGTCCGAGCTTCTCCGGGCTACCCTCCAGTCTCCTGCCAGTGCTTCTAATCCCCTAAAGCCAGCCGAAAGACAGCTCGCCAGGAGTCCGGAAAACACAGCCTGGAGGAATCAGCCACCCGTCTCTCCAATGGTAAAGCAGGGGAGGTGGGTTTTAAAGCATGAATAGGAGCTTTCCGAGCAGGAAAGAGAGAAAGGGGTAAAGGACAAAAAGCAAGCTCAAAGACAGAAAAGGTGGCTTATTCAGCTACCAGCAGAATATTCTGCTCGGCTGCCAGGAAAGTTATATGAGTAGAAGCAATGAGAAACAGAGGACCACCCTGAAGGGCCTTGAAGGCTGAGCTCAGGGGATTGGATTCTGTCCTGTAAGCAGTGGGAACCCCATCGGATCTCAGTCACAGACAGCTCATTAGTAAAGAGGGACCACAGGTGGGATGAAGGGCAGTGAGGAGCCTTTGTAATGGTCCGAGAGAATGACGTTGAAGTCTGGCCTAGGGCTCTTTCCACGGAGACTGAGGGCAAAGGGTGGATTTAGAGAAGTTTAGGATGTAGAGCCAACAGGCTTGGTGGTTGACTGGCTATGGAGAAGAGAGGGAGGCGGGGCACCTGGATGGCTCAGTCAGTGAAGCGTCCGACTTCAGCTCAGGTCATGATCTCACAGTTTGTGAGTTCGAGCCCTGCACTGGGCTCTGTGCTGACAGCTCAGAGCCTGGAGCCTGCTTGGGATTTTGTGTCTCCCTCTCTCTGCCCCTCTCCTGCTTGCGTTCTCTCTCTCTCTCGCTGTCAAAAATAAATAAGCATTAAAGAGAGAGAGAGGGAGAAGAAGAAATAAAACCTGACATTTGGGGGGGGGGGGGTGTCTCCCTACCTTCTCCTTCTTATTCCTCCCACCTGTGGGGGAGACCTCCACTTATCTCCTAACATCTGATCTCTCTTTTCCACATTATCTTAGAATCCCCAGTTTTGGGCAAGACAAAAGTCTTCCCAGAGCAAAGACTACATCTCCCAGCATCCCTTGCAGCTTGATAGGGCCATGTGACTGAGTTCCAGCTAATGCAACGGAAGTGGAAGGCTCCTGTGGTGGCTCTGGGAGCCTTCCTCAAAGGCAGCTGGCATGTGTTCTTGACTCTCGCTTTTGTCTGTCTTCTTTACCCTGCTTGCCGCACAGTAGGTATGACAGGTGGAACTTTGGCCACTGTTTTAGACCAGGGAGCTAGAAAGAGCCTGGGTCCCTGAGGGCTTGATGGAGCAGACTTGGCAACAGCCTTGCATTGCCTGTATCAGACTTGCAGGTGAAAGGAAGAAATATCTGTTCATCTAAGCCACTGTGATTTTGAGTTTGTCACAACCCAACTTAATCCTGAGTGATCCAATACTCCAACTCTCTGACACGAACTTGAATATTTCATCACGGTTCCTCCTCAACAATCCAACGATAGAGGTAATGTTAATACCCCAGCTCCCAGATGAGAAGACTGAGGCTGGCTGGGGTCAAGGCCCTCGTGCAAGGTCACACAAGGAGCAGGTGGGGCTGGTGAGATCCACACTCTGTGACTCCAAGTCTGAGGACGTATGACTTCCTCGGAGGCACCTTCTTTTCCCTGTCCAGATGTTTTTCATCTTCCCTCCTGCTTCTTTCAGCCTGACACATGCTTCGAGCAATAATAATGGCCTCAATAATAAGGATAATAATAATCAGAGCGCCTAGGTCTGTTCCTTCGTAGAACCTAACAACTGCCCATTATTTCTGCCAACAAATTAGTCTTAATTGCACTCTGGCATCATTAAGCGGCATTTGGGAAAACATAGAAGGTCCCCAAAATGTCAAGAATATAATTTGATCAACAAAACATCTGAAAGAGAAAAAAAATTATCAGTAGATGCTTCTAAAAACAAACAAATGAACAAAAAAACGCTGGGCTGAATTTTATCCTCCGTCCTTTTAACTCCTCTCTTTGTAAAAGACAGATTACACCTTGGTGGCTTCTGGGTTCTGCCTCACCAACAGTGCTGCGTGTGACGCTTCTAGCTGAATCTGTTCCCGGTTGTCAGCTGGAGGGAGGGGGTTATTTTGCTGAGAGGAAAAAGGGCTATTTGGGTTATTTCCCTGCTTCCACTCTTGCCCCTCTACCGTCTAATCAGCAGAGAGCAGCCAGATGTGGCTTTCAAAACCCAACTCAGATCATGACGCTCCTCTGCTCAAAAAACGGTCAGTAGCTTCTCATTCTACGTAGAATAAAAAAACGGAGTCTTGTTTGTGACCTACTAGACCCTGCAGGGTCTGGTCCTTGTTCATCTCTGGCCTCACTGCCAAATCTCTGTTCTTCATTTTCGGTGCTCCTGCCATAACGCACCAGGATGCTCCTGCCTCAGGGCCTTGGCACTTGCTCTCTCAGCTGGGGATATCTATGTGACCCTTTCCTTCACCTCATTCAGCTCTCTGCTAAGAGTCACCTCCTCAGGGAGGTCCCTCGTTGCTATTTACCTTCTTGCTCTGCCTTTTTCTGTTGATCACTACCTGCCGTCACAATATAAGTGGATTCACATTATTTATTTTATCGTCTGGTTCCCCAAGTTGAATGTAAACTCCACGAGGGCAAGGACTGTGTCTGGTCCGTTCAGTGCCTAGAACAATGCATGACACATGGTAGGTTCTCCAGAAATATTTGTTGGAGGAAGGGAAGGAGAGAAAGGGAAGGGAAGGGAAGGGAGGGAGGAAAGGAGGAAGGAACGAGAGGAGGGAGGAGAAGGCTGGCCAGTGTCCGCAGAAGAAGGCATCAGAGAGGACAGGGAATAAATTGCTCTTGACGACCGAACAAAATAAAATTCAGGAATTCAGGAAGAGGATTTGCAGTCAAAAAGTATTTTTGACAGTGAGAGACGGAAGTTCTTGGAGCTGGATGAGGCAGGGTGGGGTGGGGGGTAGGAGGAGATTAGCAATGAGGAAGTGGGTTCCCAGAGCCAGGGTCAGAGTGAAGGAGGCTCTCTGGTTTTCCGGGGGAGTGTGGGGAAGGCCAGACAGAGCTGTATTCTCTTCTGCCCTCTTCCTGCCTTCCCAGGGGAGCAAATAGAACAGAAGGGATCTGGGACTTGGGAGTGGGGGTGGGGGGAGGGGGGAGGGGGGAGGGGGTAGTTCCTTTCTCTTAACCTCCCCACTAAGTTACAGAAGAAATCTCGAGTAGTGAATCATCCCTCTTTACAATCAAGCAGTTATTTAAAATGGAAACAGGAAAAAAGACACAGAGAAAGAGAGAAAGCGGGAGATTATCCCCCGCCAGCTCTCTCCCAAATTCCCGGCAATCAGCCACTGAGATGTGTCTAATCTCACGATGAGCCGCTTTCCTGATTGAGGGAGCTAATTGCGGGGCTGACACAGCTTCCCGGGAAAGTACTCGTAGACAAAAATGCCGAGTGCCACCACCACCAACAAAAATACACCCAGCACACTCGTAATGGCTCAGGACCCAAGAGGCCCGTGCCGGCTGAGACCACACCCTACCCGGAGAAAGGAAGGGACGCACTTGAGGCCAAAGGCACCAGGAAACCCTCTGGGGAGGAACTGGTGCAGGACAGAAACAGTGAGTCCACAGAAGTGGAGAGCCAACAAGCCTAGGAAGGAAGTAGTTAAAGGAATGCCAATTACAACAACCACAGGGCCATTTTTGTGGGCGAAATTAGAAAACCTCTGGTGGGGGAGGGGGTGCTCATGTGGCCTGGGTCTGTACAGAGGAAAACACGGGACTCTTGGTAGATTTCTTTGGTGTTTGGGGTTTATCATCAAGACACTTGGTGGAACAGGTCACAAGGGAACAATCTTTTGGGCTGCTATGGGCACAGAGTGCCATTGAAATAGAAAGAAATAAGTCCACCTGCTCTCAGTGCAACTGAGTTCTAGCCACCTGCCTCTGGTTGTTTGTGTGTACCTGAATGGTACCCAGAGAGAGGGCTTAACGGTCAGTCCACTCAACAAGAGCACCCACCATAGTGTCTTTGGGTCCATGTTCTGGTCTGGTTTGGAATCTTTCCTCCATCCCAGAACTAACCCACTTTGGCAGAGTGACTAGTCTCTTTTCACCCAGCCGGTATCAGAGTCAGAGCAACTTAGGTTTCTAGAGGTGATGTTTAAGGCAAGCGCCTCGAGGTTTCATCACCTGCCTCACAAAATAATAATACTTGGTCTTGGCAAAGATGTGGTGAGATGCACATTCCTGGGTGTTATTGGTAACGGTGGAAATTGAGACGAGCTTTCTGGAGGACAACTTGACAAAAACCTTCAGAATATTCATTCCCTTTATCTCCTTGGAACGAGGAGTGGGAAGCGACATTTCAGCCCCTCCCCCTATGCCAGACACCCCTTTGTGCCCAATCCCTTTATGCCCAAGAAAGAAGGGGAGGTTGCATCGGATTGGTCAGAGCATGAGGCATCTGTCAGTCCACGTCCATTAGCAGCGGGGCACTGAAGCCAGCATCCCTGTGGTATGCTCCTGGTGGTGCCTCCTACCCGGTGAGTTGGAGGTAGGAGCACACTTGAGGCTATTGCCCCAACACTCAGACCCAAGGGGAAGGGGGTGTCTTGGCCCCACTTGAGCCTCGAGGTTAAACCACATACCCCGTGAAGGTCAATTTTAGGTGTTAACTTGGTTGATCATGGGGGGCCCAGAGGTTTGGCTAAACGCTATTTAGGGGTGCTTCTGGATGAAATTAGCATTTGAATCATGGACTCGGTTCAAATGGTTTGTCCTCCCAGTGTGGGTAGGCATCATCCAACCCACTGAGGGACTGAATAGAACAAAAGGTGGAGGAAGGAAGAATTCAGCCTTTCCTGCCTGACTGCTTGAGCTGGGACATTGATCTTCTCTGTGAGTGGTGCTCCCGGTCATCCAGCCTTTGGACTGGGACTGAATCACACTACCAGCTTTCCTGGGTCTCCAGCCTGTAGACAGCAAACTGTGCACCTTCTCAGCCTCCATAATTATGTGAGCCAAGTCCTTATAATAAATCTCTTCTTACATACATACATACCCTATTGGTTCTATTTCTCTAGAGAACCCTCATTAACAGACACCCCAACTCAGCCTTGCATTAGAGTTCAGAATTTGGGACTTGGGGTGTTCATATGGTTATGAACAAAGTGGCTCTTGATCCCAGTTCCGTCGTTCCTGGTGTATTGCTGCTTTGCATCTTCAAAGGCAGATGAGCCATGATGGGGAAGGCTAGATTCCAGAATTTCTGAACTCCTGGCAGTAATATCATCGAAATATCATCCTAATTTCTTTCTTTTTTTTATTGAAGGGTAACCCACACAACAGTAAAGCATATAAAGTGTATTTGGTTTCATTGTGTTGCTTGATATTGTTTTTCCTGTTCTCTACATTCATGTAATCTCCACCAAGATCAAGATAAGGGACATTTGTAGCACCCTGGAAGCTTCTATCATACGCTGTTTGAGTTTGTATCTCCCCCCAGAAGTAATTGCCACTCTGGTTTCAATAAACATTAATTCTGGGGCACCTGGGTGGCTCAGTGGGTTGAGAGTCTGCCTCATGATTTCGACTCAGCCCTGATCCCAAGATCATGGGATCAAGCTCTATGTCAGGCTCTGCACTGAGAGTGGAACCTGCTTAAGATTCTCTTCCTTGGGGCGCCTGGGTAGCTCACTCAGTTAAGCATCTGACTTCGGCTCAGGTCATGATCTCACAGTTCATGGGTTCGAGCCCCACATTGGACTCTGTGCTGACAGTGCTCTTTCTCTCTCTCTCTCTCTGCTCCTCCCCCATTTGTTCTCTCTCTCTCTCAAAATAAATAAATGTAAAAAAACAAGATTCTCTCCCTCAGCCCCTCCCTGACTCATGAGCGTACATGTGCACTCTCCATCTCTCTCAAAAATAAAGAATAAAAAAAAACAAAAAATAGATAAACATGAACTCATTTTGCCTGTTCTTGAAGTTCATATAAATGAGGCCATACAAAGAATTTTTCTGGCTTTCTTTCATTCAACATAATACCTGTGAAATCCATCCATGTGGTTGCCTGTGCCAGTAGTTTGCTCCTTTTTCGGGCTGAATAATCATCCACTGTATGAACGTAGGAGGATTTGTTTATCCATTTAACTATCAGTGGTTATTTAGATTATTTCCAGTCTGGGGCTCTGAGGAATAGAGCCGCCATGCATATTCTTGTATATGCCTTTTTATGGACACACACTCATTCCTCTTGAGTGTGTACCTACAAGTGAAATTTCTGGGTCAAAGTGTAAGTGTGTCTTTAACTTGAGTAAAAACCACTTTCCAAAATGTCTGTACCACGTTCAACTGCACCAGCAACGTCTGAGAGGTCCAGTTGCTTCCTCTCTTGGCCAACACTTGACAGTGTCTTTGTACTTCTATCCACTTGGTGTAGAGTGGAATCTCATTGTGGTTTTCATGTACATTTCTATAATGAGTAACAATGTTGAACAGCTTCTTGTGTGTTTACAGCTATCTACATATCTCATTCCTGATGGGTGTCTTTAAATTGTTTGCTCATTTTTTAACTGGGTGCCTTAATTTCTAAAGGGATAGATATTGAAGGAATTATCCGAGAAGCAGACAGAATTTCACGCGTGAAGACACAGAACACAGCATCACTTACGATATCAAAAAACAAGAAACAACCTAAATGCTTCACATAGAGAATTAGGTAAGTAAATCATGATAGAATCATGTAGTCCAATGCTAAGTAGTCATTTTAAAAGATGCGTATGATATATGCTAATAAAATGAGGGAATGCTTATAATGTAATGTTTTGATGGTGACTTTTTTCTAATGTAACCATTAAAAGAAAAACTGGAAGGAAAAACACCAAAATGTTACTGCTGGTTATTTCTCAATGTTTTACAATGAGTACATATTACTTTGATAATCAGAAACACAATAAACATTAAAAAAAAAAAAACTGCTAAGGCTATTAAGTCTGGCTGAAATGGAGTATTATGAACAAACCATTGCCTGCACAGAAACTATTCCTGTGACTTTCACCATCTTTAGGCACAATTTTCTAAGCCTGAATACTTTACAAACACTTTCTCAAGAGAAAATTGTTTTGTTTATTCCACATGCTGTAAAGGTACCTTTGTGCTGTGTTCCGATTAGGTCTCTATCAAAGGATGCCAGTGTATTGCTCCAATTTGAAAAGACCTAAATGGGACTCAGTAATAGAGCATTTAGAAACATGTAGGCCCATCTGCAAATGGACGCAATCTGGATCCTAAGCAAAGGAGAGAAAAGCCACAAGGTTCATGAGGGCAGGGAACTCTATGCCTGTCCTCCTCACTCTTGTGTCCCAGTGCCTGGCATAGGACTTGGGCTCCATAAATATTTGTGGGATGAACGAGTGAACGAATTTAACTATAAAATACTGATTTTCCCTTTCAAACCAACCAGACCTGCGTATCCAAAAGAGTGTTTCACCCACAAAGACCTCCCCTTGGGAGGCTATAAATAGTTCTTACAATAGCACTCCCATGGCAGAAAATATTAGACATTTCTTTTATAGAATTGCTTCCAGAGACTATAATATATTCCTCTGAATAGTCTCAGGGTGGCAAATCAGGAAGAGTAGAAGGAAGGCCTCCCGGAAGGGGGCGTTGGAGGTGAGGCAGGATTCAGGGCCATCTTTTTCTCTTGGGCGCTGAGGACACCCCAGACCAGGCAAGACCGTGCAGGAAGTTTAATCCAAACACAATGGACCAGCATCATCATCTCCTCCAGGCTTCTGCACACCCCCTTTCACCATATTAACCCTCCTAAAGCGCATTCTCAGCCTGTCGCTTGCAAGTTTCCAAAGCTTTGATGGCTTCAGAATAGAGGCCAAGCCTCTCAGGTCTTTATTACGGTTCCCCAGGCTCTGACTCCATCTGTTCCAGGCTTGTCTGCCACGACTCCCTGGTGTGTACTTCCCCAGGGGAAGAGGGCTACATCCTGAGACTCTCTGTGGTTCCCGCCCATCCTGTCTGGGCTCCGAGAAACACCGTGATGTTGAAAGGCATGGCCACCCAGGAGGAAGTTCATCTGTAGCTCCATTGCACTAGAGATTGGGCGGGGAAGAGTTGGAACAGCATTCGCATCATGCCGTGAAGCTCTGGGCCAGTGGTTCTCAACCCTGCCACGCATTAGAATCATCCGGGAAGCTGTGACAGAGAGGCCAGCTGGCCACCAAGTTTATGATTCCCTCCTAGTGTGGCTAGGAAGTGGCCTCCCTGCCAAGGACGAGATTTCCAATTTCCCTTGCGTAGAGCTGGGACCACTGACCGAGCTGTTGCCAACGGAACGTGGGTGGAAGTCATGTACATCGCGTCTATAGCTGGCACACAAAAATCCTCCCGAGCAGCCCTCCACCTGCTGACTAGATGTTGAAGTCCACGTGACCCTGGAAGCCATGACTAGATGTTGAAGTCCACGTGACCCTAGAAGCCATGAGTTGACGATGACAGAGCCTCCACCAATGGGGACCCGAGTGACTGAGTGGAACGTAATAACCACCAGGCAGGATGAACTTTACAGAAGCAAGAAATCCTTCTCCCACATTAGGCCGTTAAGATTTTAAAGGTTTGTTGGGGCGCCTGGGTGGCTCAGTTGGTTGAGCGACCGACTTTGGCTCAGGTCATGATCTCACAGTTTGTGAGTTCGAGCCCCGCGTCGGGCTCTGTGCTGACCGCTCGGAGCCTGGAGCCTGCTTCGGATTCTGCGTCTGCCCCTCCCCTGCTCATGCTCTGTGTATGTGTGTCTCTCTCTCAATAATAAATAAACGTTAAAAAAAAAAAAGATTTTATTTTATTTATTTATTTTTTTTTTTTAATTTTTTTCAACTTTTTTTTTTTATTTATTTTTGGGACAGAGAGAGACAGAGCACGAACGGGGGAGGGGCAGAAAGAGAGGGAGACACAGAATCGGAAACAGGCTCCAGGCTCTGAGCCATCAGCCCAGAGCCTGACGCGGGGCTCGAACTCGCGGACCGCGAGATCGTGACCTGGCTGAAGTCGGACGCTTAACCGACTGCACCACCCAGGCGCCCCTAAAAAAAAAAAAAAAGATTTTAAAGGTTTGTTAGAGCCACGAAGGCTACCTTGATAGAGGACTTTTTGAGAAATGGCATGCCTAAGCCCTAGCCCCAGATTCTGACTTCGTTGCCTGGGGTGGAGCCAGGCTCTGGTTTGTTTTTGAAGCTCCCCAGGTGGCTCTAACGTCAGGGCTGAGAACCAAGCTCTAGGTGCTCAGAAGCATTCGTAGGTCTTCGTACAGTTCATTTAACAACTCACGGACCCCACTCTGTGCCAGGCACTCGGCTACTCACTGCAAATTTTGTCCCTAAAAGCTGGTAGAGACTCATGACCATGGCCCCAAGTCCTGCTGCCTTAGACTTGAAGGCAAATAGAGATCTCCCTCAGCCAGTGCCTGTTTGGGGGCCTGGTAGGCCTCTGTCCCCGCTATGCATCCCAAGACCCTGCCTGCCACCTGAACATAGGGCATAAAGGGCAGAGTGTGGATTTTCCTGCAACTGGAGAAATGTTGAAGAGTTTCCTCCGGGCAGCCCACGGTGCTACCTCAAACACGCCAGTGCCTTATACGGTCACACCAAACATCGGCTGAGCCCTCCTCTGGGACAGCCAGTCCCTGGCCTGGCATCGGGGACACAGAGATGGTTAAGATGCGGCCCCAGCCCTCGAGAAGCTCACAGCCCGGTTGCAGCCATAGACCATGGCATCGGGGATGGAGCAAAGGGGTCATCCAAAGCCATCCTGGCTTCCCTTACCCCAGAGGCAACTGGCTTGGGAGACAGAGCACTGAACTCAGAGGCAGGAGCCCTGGGCCCTAAAGCTGCCGCTGGCACGTCCCCCAGACAACGTCAACCCCGACTGGCAAGAGCCAGAACAGGTGTTGAACAGGGCACACTGCAGGATCCCAGAAGAGGGGACCAGGGAAGACCTGACAGAGGGGTTGACGTTTGAGTTCGGTCTCGAAGGGGACCAAGAGTTAGTTGGACAGGCAAGAGAGACAGGCAACACAGGCAGAAGTCACAGAGGCCAGAGAGCACAAGAAAGCTCTCAGAAGTAAGTTCTACCTGGCAGGAGACAAGGGAGCAAGGGGGTCGGGGCAGGAGATAAAGCTGCAGAGGGAGCTGGGATGGTTTGTACAGAGCCACAAACCTGAGGCTCAGGGGTTTGGATGGCAACCTGGCTCTCAGAAGCCCTACGGGGCTTTGAGCAAGTCAAGACATAGGTTCACGGTTTACAAAGGGGGCTTGAAATGGGGGGTGTACCAAACAGAAGGAGAGAGGGGGAAGGTGGGAGCCCAGCTGAGGGGCTATATTGGTCATCCAGACAGAGGTGATCAGGGTGGCGGCCACGGTGATGGAGGAAAGGGGTCGCCCACAGGATCCCCAGGGCTCCCTTGCCCAAGAGGCAGGAGCGTCACTTGGAGAGAATACTGAATTTGGAGGCTACACCTGCTGTGTCCTTGGTCCAAGATACCCTTCTCCCATCTCTTTATCCCTACCCTTTGGTTCTGTCCAAACACCACTTCCTCAGAGAGGCTGTCCCAGCCCATCACACCAGCGTGGGTGGTGCCTCGGTTTCTCCCCATCACACCCCCTCTGTGATTTCCTCTGTTGCAATCTCATGCTGTGTGACTTCGTTCATTTGTTCGCATGTCTATGGAAGCCTGCGAGGACAGCCACCTCTGCTGTCCTGTCCACGGCGAGTCCCTAGCTCCGAGCACAGTGCCTGGCACCGAGCAGGTGCTCTGGTAGATTACGTCACCCGCCTCAGCGCCTCGCTTCTTCCTGCACTTGTGCCCTTTGCCGTGAACTTTGCGGTGCCCTCGCTCTGTGGGTGGGATGTATTTCCCCACCTCTTAATTTGAGTTTGGCAACGTGACTTGCTTCAGCCAGTAGAGCAAGGTGCGAGGGGGCGTCTGCCAGCTCCAAGCTTAGGTCTCAAGAGACCTCGTGTGCCTCCGCTTCCCTTCCTACAGCCCGGCCACCGTGCCGGCAACGATGTGCCAGGCTCGCAGACTGGTCTCGAGACGGGGGAGGACAGACATGTGAGACAGAGCCACCCCCAGCCAAGTTCAGCCCAGATCCGCTGACCCACAGATCTAGGAACACAAATGACTGGGGGTGTAAGCCCCTGAGGTCTAGGAGTGGTTTGCTACCGAGCACTTTTCCCTGCCTGTAAAATAAAGGGGCTTCCCGGGGCTGGTTTAAACATCTCCCTCCGAGGTCTCTGGCCTTTTTTTAACTATGGCAGCTCCCAGCTTCTCAGTTCTGCCCTCTCCCCACTCCTCACACACGCTACTGCCTTGCCTCAGTCCTCATGAATAACCATGCGGCATCCACTTTCCCAGGGTCAAGTTCATGGCTCCTGAGAGCCCCTCTTTACTGCCGCTGCCTCTTCTCCAGCTGCTGCACCAAGGCCCTGGGTTCTGATGTGCAAATCAGAGAGCCGCAGGCAGCCCCGGGAAGAAGAATCCGTCCTTGCCAGGACAGCCCTCCCCATGGCTCAGGTGAGCCTGGGGAGGGTGGCTGGGCTGGGCCGGGGACTATGAGGGGCCCATCTGAGCTGGTTGTGAGATGGGAGAGACTAAGTCAGGGAACCTTGGGCCCGGAGGAAACCTGAGAGACTGCCTGGAACCAACCTTCATCCAGCAGATGGGGAAACTGAGTCACGATGCATCTAACGGGGAAAGCGAGGCATGAGGAAGTAAATAGACTTGCCCAAGTCAGTGATCAGCAGCTGAGTCAGGAACCAGATTTCCTGACTCCCGGCCCAGTGCTCTCCTTCCCCTGCCCCCTGCCGGTCACAGGCAGGGCAGAGCACAGGTAAAGGTCCGGAGGCTGGGATTCATTTACTCCCCTGCTGACTCATTCAGCACCATGTCTGGTCCACCCCCAGGCCAGGGACTCCTGCCATGTGCTGGGGGTTGAGGGTGGGGGTGGAGTGGGCATCTCTTAGATGTCAGCGTCCTGTGTTGGGGAGATTATGCCAGGATCTGGTGCTAGGTGAGCAACTGGGGTCCGGCCATGAGCTGGCTGAGCGCCTACTATGTGCAGGCTCTATGCCAGGTGCTGCCTACTCAGTGGCAAATAGCCCAAGGACTCTGCCGCCTCCGCCCCCCGCCAGCCACTCTGCCGTCCCTCTGTCTCTCTCTGGATGTTCTGTCTTCCTGTTGCTCTCAATGGGCTTCTGCCCACTTGTTCTCCTTCTCTGGCTTTCTTCTCTCCTCTGCTTCTGAAGCTTTCTGTGTCCCCGTGCCTCTGTCCCCGCCTCCTGTGTGGGTCTCACCCCCTCTCCCCCCGGGTCTCCGGCTGAATCTCTTTTCTCTCCGGGCTCATTAGGTCCTTCTCTCTCTTGCTCATGTTTTCCATTTTCTTCCTTCTCTGTCTCCTTGTCTCTGTGACTCTAGCACTCTCTGTGTCTCTGTCCCTCTCTCCTGGCCTGTCTCCCCTTTCTCCGCCCCTTGCACCTCCACCCCCAGGGGGTTCGGTTTTCCCATCAGCTACAATTACAGGGCCATTTGCTAAAGTAGCCCAGCTCCTTCTCCGTGATGGGGAACAAGAGGCCGTATGTTTGCACTGACTGGAAATACTGAATTCCTTCTCAGCAAAGAAAGACAAGCACCCTCTCGGTTTATAAATATTAATTACGGGCACCCGGTAATGAGAGAACAGGGTGGCTGTTGGCTGTGATCTCTGATTGTTTGACTAATCCTAGAGACAGTTTAAACAAGACAGTTATTACCTGACGGGAAGAGGAATGAGGAACAAGCCTTGTTCATGAGGACCAGCTTGGCAAAAAAACCGGCAAGGGACACAGGCTCACCGAGGACTCCTAGAAAGCGACCTTGGGCAAAGCCCCTCCCCCTTTCTGGGCCTCACTTTCCCCTCTCCCGCGTGGATGCCCTTCTAGCTCTGACCTATATGATATGGAGGTGACACTTTGCCAGAGGGCCAGGCAGACCATTTTGGAGTATCGCCAAGCAGGGATCAGGGACCGACAGAGGGAAGGCCCAGCTCAGAGGAGAGGGGCCCCGGGGGTCACGCGCGGCAGCATCTGGTTCCTCTGGGTCCTCGGGTGATTCACGAGGCTGTGCCCGTTTGAGTCAACTCCCCGGCACCGCCCAGGGAAAGATCCTGGCCTGAGGCCAAATCTTGAGCAGGAAGTGAGGTGTGTCCCATGTTGCAAGTCGGACTTTCCAGCTCTACCCCCGGCTGGGTAGGCCTTCCAGGTACCTCATTTTTATTTTCTGCAAAATGGGAGTGAAGAGGCATACATTTATGCCGCCCTTCTTGATCCCAGAGTTAAAAGTCGATCTAAATCGAATCTGAGACATCCCAGACTGGCCTTGTCTGCCAGAGGCCATTTCAACAATTGCCCTCTCTCCAAGCTCACGTCTCAATTCAATAGTTATTGACATGATGTGCAAAAGCAGAGAAGTGATTCCCAACACACAGCCAGGACGAAGGTTTGGCGGAAGAAAAGGAGCCGCGTCTAGAACAGGGAGCGTGCCCCTGCGAGGTCCCTGGTCAAGGTCCCCACAGTGAGGCAAAGTTCGCTAGTCCTTCTAGAATATTCATTTTCTAAAACCCCCTCTCCTCTGGGGAGGACTTTACACCTGTAGCACAGTAAACCATGGATCATCTTCTTAGAACACAAGTCAGCCTACAAGAGCACCCGGGTGAAGTGTGTGCTCCCCGTGGGGCAGAAGCAGAAGCCGAGCTAGGAGGCATCCTGATCGCTGGCCCGAGGCCACGCTCATGATGTCACGGTCTGTGAGTCCGAGCCCCAAGTCTGCTGTCAGCGCAGAGCCTGCTTGGGACTCTCTCTCTTTCTCTCTGTCTCAAAATAAATAAATAAACATTTTTAAAAAATTCTCTTCCCATGCTCTGTCTCACTCTCTCAAAAATAAATGTTAAAAAAATTTTTAAATAATACATTTTATTTATTTTTTAATTTTTTTTAACGCTTTTTAAATTTATTTATTTTTGAGACAGGGAGAGACAGAGCATGAACAGGGGAGGGTCAGAGACAGAGGCAGACACAGAATCTGAAACAGGCTCCAGGCTCTGAGCTGTCCGCACAGAGCCCAACATGGGGCTTGAACTCACGGACCAAGAGATCATAACCTGAGCCGAAGTCAGCCGCTTAACCGACTGAGCCACCCAGGTGCCCCTAAATAATACATTTTAAAATAACGTGTACCCGGATTCAAATCTGAGCTCCAACACCTTGGGCAAATTAGCCTCTCTGGGCCTCGGTGTTCTAACCTGTAAAATGGGGATGGCATTGGGAAGGACTTCACTTGCAGCTAGTAAGTGTTGTGTCAGTGCTGGCTAGACATCCCTTTTGCCAGAGCTTTTGAAGACACCACACCACATTTCACACGAAGGCAAACGAAGACGGAACGTCAGGTTGCTCTTGGTATCATGTTAGATGCGCTCCGCTACCTTGGTTAAGGAAGTTGGAGAGGGGGGTCTGACCTAACCCTGGCCCTCCTGAAGCCAGCAGCAGGCAGAGCGGACACCCCAGCCCCGGGTCTGTGGAAAGATGCTGCAGGCCGCTCCCGGTTGACCTTGGACAAAGTGGCCCTGCTTTGCCCTGGGCTCTGCGTTTCGCAGCTCCTGCCCGATCCCGCAGGACTGGGAGGGGCCGGGGGAGACGGTGACCTGCTTGAAAAAAAAAAAAAAAAAAAAAAAAAACAATGTTCAAGCGCCCCCACTGCACCCCCCAGGCTCTGGCCCAAC
>NW_024412388.1:28834232-28844484 GCF_014898765.1 Herpailurus yagouaroundi
GGGGGTGGGGGCCTCCAGGCCCCAGGATTCCTGCGTCTGTGCCTCTGTGTTGTTCCTTGACTTGGAGAGCTGCTTCCTCCCGTCACACGACTCCCTGGCCCACTGCAGCTGGGGGATCCAGCCCATGTAGCCCCAAGCAGAGGGGCAGCAGGAGAGTCGGGGACCAGGGAGGGTTTCTCAGTGGGGCTGATAACGAGGCACCTGCTGGCTCAGTCTAGGAGAACGGGAAAAGCAAAGACAGAGGGTGGGGGGGATCAGTGGGCGAGACAAAACGAGGTATGCCGGGAGACCCCAGGGGAGGGAGACCCTGTAAAAACTCTGGGATCCCGGAGAAGGAGTGAGTAGGAGGTTTTAGCCGCCAAAGCATGTAGTCCAGGGGGAGGGCGGTCGAAAGGAAGCCGCAGGACACGCAAAAAGGTCCATGACAGCACTCTCACTACCCAAATGTCACCAGACGAAGTGTCCATCCCCTGGGAGCTTGTTCGAAATGCAGGCTCTGGGGGCACCCTGGTGGCTCGGTCGGTTCAGCGCCCGATTTTGGCTCAGGTCGTGACCTCACAGCTCGTGAGTTGGAGCCCCCCCTGCATCGGGGCACCTGCTTGGGATTCTCTGCTTCCTTCTCTCTCTCTGCCCCTCCCCCACTTGTACTGTCTCCCTCAAAATAAATAAATAAGGTTTAAAAAATAATAATAAACGCAGACTTTCCCCGGGGGCCTCCTGGCACTTCGTCTCTACATTCCACTTGGAGAGACGCTGAGTCTAAGTCACTTCTCTCCTCTGAGTCTCAGTGTCTCCATCTATGAAATGGGGATAAGAACACCCGCCCGCACACACAGGGCTATTGGGAGGATTTGAGACAAAACAAAACAAACAATGAAAAGCACCCTCTGCTTGGAAGACACTGCTTTCGTGTTACGTAGTTATTGCTAATATATACACGGGGAGACCAACCTCCCGGGGTAACAAGGCACTTCCATAACAAAACGACTTGATTAGACTGTTCTCGCAAACACGCTGCTCCCCGGCTAACGCTTTCCTGCCGGCGTGCCGCGCCTCGTCTTGCGGCTGCATATTAAATCTTCATCCTATCAGCACTTGGCTGAATTTGTAGAAACAAAATGGAAGAGGGAACTCAGGCATGAATTAGCAGTTTAAGACAGGAATGAGATTACGATAAAATCCCCACTCTCTCCATCCATCAAAATGTAATAAGAATAGAAAACTAATGTGAAAATATCAACATGACCTATTGCTTCCAGCCTGTCATCACCATCCTTTACGAGCGAGCCTCCCAAGACGCGAGCCTCTCGTTTCGCTGGAAACATCGCGCTTTCGGCAGGAGACACAAACCGTGTCCGGAGCAGGCTGCACGCTTGGGCGGCGTCTCCGGGGGAAGCAGGGAAGGGACCGAGTGTGACAAGGTTCCCTGGCTTCCCGAGTCGGGGAGCATGAGGACGAGTCGAGGTGGCTGGGGACAAGGGGTGTCTTGTCCCGTTTCTGACGCCGTCTCTGGGTGGGGAGGCCCCAGCCCTAGCCAAGGATCATGGCCTCTACCCTAGAAGATGTCCAGGGAAGGACATTTCCTAAGTTCCGAATGTCCCCCTTTGCAGCAGCAATGGTGGCCTCCAGAAGCAGCCTCCCACCCTCACTGCTGGCGATCTGTCTCGCTGTGTGGGCACCACAGGATACAGACCCAGTTCCTGGGGGGGGGGGGGGGGGGGGGGTGCGGGGACGGCGGTGGGGGGCGTGGGCAATGGTATTATCATTTGTCCCTATAGCACCAGATGAGGGACAGGCTCAGAGAAGCAAAGGGACTTGTTCAAGGATGCACAGCAAGTGAGGGTTAGACTCCTGGTCCTTGTCCAGTGCTCTCTGCATTGCCAGCTAATGTGCCAGGACTGAGCTTGGGCCAGAGACATACGAAGCAGGGGCTCCCAGCCTTGTTCCCATCCTGAGCTTTGTCCCCCTCCAACCGCCTCCCCCTCCTCTCTGCTCTGGCCACCCTGGCTCCCTATGACTCTCTAAGAGCCCAGAATTGTTTCCCAATCAGAGACTTTGGACACTTTATTCTTTCACACTGGAATGTTTTTCCCATCACTGTTCACTGAGACAACTCCCCGTCCCTCAGGGCTTGTCCAAATGAACACCTCCTCAAGGAAGCCCTCCCAGATTAGATACACCTTCTCCCAACACTCTCTCCTCTGCTTCAGGGCCCTTGGTTAGCTCCCTGTCCTATCTGCCTATGCCGCGTCCCCGCAGTACATCTCTCCATGATAATTTTATCATTTTTGTTGTATTTAATGTGCATCACCTTCACGGGCTAGCAAAGCTCGAAAGGTCTGAGACCACTCTCCCTTGTCTGCTCTTACAGTCGCCAGCACCTAGCAGTTACCTTGCGTTTATTCACCCACGCATTCAAAACTTTTTTACTGAGCACATACTCTGGCCAGGCACTGACACTATGCGAGCTCCTCACTCTAGTGGAGGAACACATAAGATAAACGAACACATATCACGTGGTGGGGAGCGAGAAAAGAAGACCAGAGCGGGTGTGCTAGGTTTAGACGTGACCTTCTGGAATCCCCTGGCGGAAGGTGATGTTTGAGGGGCACCGGGAACAGCCACACCAACACTGTGCCTCAGGGGCAGTAACTACAGATGCCCTGAGGCTGGTCGGTGCTCGGCATATTCCCGGACAGGGGAGGGAGGGGTCAGGGGAGGAGGAAAGGGAAACGGAGAGCTCTTCATCAGTCCCTTGGGTGTCTTAACTCTTGGTTTAGGCTCAGGTCACGATCCCACGGGTTCGTGAGACGGAGCCGTGCGTCAGGCTCCGCACTGACAGCTCGGAGCCTGCTTGGGATTCTCTCTCTCTCTCTCTCTCTCTCTTTTTCTCCCTCTCTCTCTGCCCCTCCCCCACCCATACGCCTGTATGCGCTTGCTCACTCTCAGAATAAACTTTTTTTTACAAATAAGTTTAAAAATCTTGACTAATGCAGAGACTCACAGGCCAGAGGTGGCTGGGTAAGGGAGTGGAGAGGAGGAAGCAGATGGGGAGACAAGGAAGGTGCCGGCTTGGATGCACCAGGACACTGGGGTCTCCGGACAGAACAAAGAGGACTCGGGGCTTTCCTCCGCAGGCGCTTAGGAGTACGGCAGCCTCACTAATGGGACGTACAGGCTCCCCAGAGTGTAGACTTTTCTTCCTTAACATCTTGTCCGGTAGGTGCCGGCGGCTGGAGCTCCGCAGAGAGCTCGGGGCTGGAGACAGATCAGTCACCGTTTGTGTGCCTGCAGGGGACCAAGCCCCAGGCCCGGCTCATTGTGGGCTGGTTAGTACACCTGTCACGTTACTGGCAGGTTAGTACGCCTGTCTCCATGTTACAGATGAGGAAACAGAGGCTCAGAGAAATTATGGGGGCTTGCCCCAAACCGTGCAATTAGGGATGAAGATGTGGGAGCCGCCCAGGAGAAACAAAGCCCTTCGACCCTAGGTGTCGTTATGAACCGGGACTGGAGGTGAAGAGACGGGGTCCAGCCCTAGTTGGGCCACTCACTCTGCACGTGACCTTGAAGGAGGTCCCCTCCCTCTCGGTGCTCACCTTCCCCATCTGGGAAATGTGCAGGTTGGGTCTGATGATCTCCCGATTCCTTATGACACTCCTCTCATTTGGACTTCAGGGGACCAGGTTAGGCAGAAAGAGTCTGCCAGCCGGGTTGGGCACCTGGTGTATATACAGTACCTCCTCTTGGGAAGAAACCAGAAGAGGGAAGAGCTGTGGGCTTGCCGTGGTCTGTCACAGGTCCCGGAGCCCATCCTCAGAGGGCTCCCGGTGTGGAGGGGGCCGAGCACATTGGAGCCACAGCAGACAACTCTGCTGGGAGGGACTGGGAAGCCAAGCCAAGCTCCTGCCCACGACGGCTCACAGCATATGCTCTGCATTTCACCCACCATTTGCAAAGAGCTGCCACCATCTTCAAAGTCTCTTCCTGCTCCAAGAACATTTGGCTCCTGCCTCTTCTGATCCAGCTTCTGCCCTTTACCCTGTCCCCTTCCACTGCCACCAGCCCCTGGGGACAATATTTTCCTGCAAGTCTGGGAGATTCAGGTAGAAGCAAACAGAGTCACTTCCACCTGATGGGTTCCATATTGGGAAGCGTGCGTGTGACCCAGCTCCCGGGGGGTACACGGGGCAAAGGTCCGGCAGTACTGAGAGGGATGCATCCGGGAGGGCACCCGGAGTGATGAGTGTAAGGGCTGCGGGAGCGCGCACTGAGGAACATAAGCGATGGCCATGGCAGGCTTTGCTGAGAAATGCAGACACTACCAGAGTCTGGTCTCCACGTGGAGCTGCCATGATTTGCTAATGTGGAAGAATGTTCCCAGCCGGTCCACTGTTCTGTGAGGTCGGGTTTTAGCAAACGCATCGCTGTGTCAGAAGGTGGGGGGGTGGGGGGGGGCGGGGTATGACTGAGTGACAGCACCCAACACTGTGAGGGCTTCTCCCAGCACTGCTCCCAGGGCCTGCCCAGGACATCGGGGACCACAGATACAACAGGAAGACGTCATCTGAGGAACCAACCCTATCTCTCCTCTCTCTCTCTCAGTCTCTGGTTTTGTGGCTAGAAAGAAAACAAAGAAGGGTCCCCCCCCCATCCATGTGGAGACCCTCCCACCAAGCCAGAGCTTCCCAGAGTCTACCCTCTACTCTCCTTCCAAAGCTAGACCAGCACCTCAGCACCTAGGACATGGAAAGCAGAGCTTTGGGCTTCACCCACCGGCCTCATCTCTGCATCACGACGATGGCCACGGAGCCCGCAGGGCCAATGTCAAGCTCCAGTCTGGCAGGATACACACACATCCCCTCCCCGTCCTGGGTTGCCCTAAACCCTCAGCCTAAGCCCAAGGAGGACCAAGATGGCCTAGGGAGCCCTGAGCAGCAGAGCGGCCGAACCTCAAGCCGAGGGCAGAGTCTCGTTCTTTCCCGATTCATTTAACAGAGTCATCGAGGACTTGCTCTGTGCCAGCCACCTACCTCAGCGTTAACGGTGCCACGGTGGCCGAGCTGAAAGGTCCCTGGCCTTGTGGAGCTCACATTCTCGTAGAGAAGAAAGCCAGGAAACAATGAGCCAGCCAAAGAAATCAGATTATTTCAGATGGCGATGGGGACACAATAAAGGCAACACAAAGGTATGCGGGGCTTTCCACTTCTTCCCCTGACCTCAATTCCATTCTCTCCCCGCTCACCCCCACTCCCAGTCGTCTCCGTGCTGTGAGGCGCTGAGCCCCGTGCCTGCCTCCCTGGGCTCCCGTGCCAGCCTGCTTCTAGCTGGGCCCAGACAATAGGAAACCTGGCAGGAATGAGAGCCCCAGGAAAGATAGGTCCAGGGATTTCTTCTCTGCTCCCCTGTGCCTTGTTGCCTGGTTCTGGAAGGGGCTGGCCCTTCTAGGACACCCGCCCCAGCGATCTCCAGTCTCTGACAGCACCCTTTCCCCCAGAGCCCCCAGGCCCATGGGTGCCAACAGCTTCCCATGGTTGCTGGTCCCTGGCTTCCCTTATCTTTGTCACACCTCTTCACGTTGCCAGCTCAGCGTGCCCTGCCTTTCCGCCTGGGCCCCTGACTGATACGGGCAGATGCTGTTGAACGCGCCGGGAGACAGGGGAGCTGGGAGAGCAGGTTCAAGCCTGGGTTGTTCAAGGTGGTCACTGTGGCCAGAACGTACTGAGCGAGGGAGCGAGGAGAGGAAGATGAAGTCAGGGGGGCATTTCAAAACATTTAACAGCTGGCGCAGCACGGCCCCCATCAGTCAGAAGGGACCCCCAGCTATAAAGGACAAGCGTGCGGGATGATCGGACGGGTGGGCAGGGGTGTACCAGGGCCCAGTGGAACCAAAATGGCACACACAAGCTGGGTCGTGTGAGAACCGTTCGACAAAGGGACTCTTTATGCAGGCGTGTGCAGGGAGGTCACAGGACGGTGGGGATCTCTAGGACCACAACAGCCCCAGGCGAGAAGGTGGGAGGACGCAGCAGCTACCAGAGGCAGACAGCCGTGTCGAGAGGATTGCCTTGAAAGAAGCCGAGGCAGAGCCGCAGAGACCCCATGGGGAAAGTGCCGTGAAACCAACACCTAGCTTCTTCCCTGTCCCCGCTCTCCTGCTGCTGACAGCCGCTGGCCAATGCCACCTGGGAGTCAGAGAACATCCCCACGGGATGTCATCCTGAGACCTGGAACAGCCTGGAGAAGAGCGAAGCCTGGGTCTTAGGAGGCAAATGGAAACTACCCAACCCTCTGATCCTGTAGGACCTTGGAAACCACAGTGAGAAGTTTAGGTTTCAGGCTAAGCATCGTGGAAAAGTACCGGGAATAAAAGCAATAGAATTATCACTTGGATCCTTCGCCTCCTTCCACAGGGAGGTAATGGGACAGGCTCTGCTCTAGTCAGTCTGGACCAAATGCCTCCCAGAAGCATTTTGTGATGGGGGTTGGGAGGAAGGAGGAAGTTAAGAGCTTGTCCTGGGGACTAAGCCACCGGGGCAGGCCTGTGGCAGGCAAACCAGCTCAAGAACCCCAGGGAACACCGGCCTGCGGGACACAAACTCACACGTTCAGCACACACAGGACCGTCCTGAACATGAATGGAATTTGGTGTCCCTAAGAACCCAGAGAATGCCCGTGGCTTTCCCAGAGATGCTCCCCAACCTCCAATGGCAAGAGCCTGGGCCCTCCACCCCCAGCCCACCCCCATCTATAGGGAGCAGGATGGCGCCCCAAAGCCTGGGCTCCATCCACAGATTCTGGAGTCTCTGTAAGGAGCCCAGTCCAACGCTCCTCTTCAGCCTTGCCTTCCAGAACTAATAGATTCCTCCTTCCAACTCCAAGTTAAGTGTCCTAGTGACACTTAACTTCTACAAGGGATGCCCAGGGGCGCCCGGGTGGCTCAGTCAGTTGAGCGTCCAGCTCTTGATTTCGACTCAGGTCATGATCTCATGGTTGGTGAGTTTGAGCCCCACCGTGGGCTCTGCACAGACAATGCAGGGCCTGCTTGGGATTCTCTCTTCCTCTCTCTCTGCCCCTCCCCTGCTTGTAGCTCTCTCTCCCCAAATAAATAAACTTAAAAAAAAAATAAGTAAAAAAGTAAAAGGGATGTCCAGCTGGGTTCTGGCTCCACCCCCAAAGATGGAGTCAAGCTAAGCCTTAAAAAGATACAATCCAGAGAGGTTACACAATTTGCCCAGGGTCACACAGCCGGCTAGAGGAAGCATGGGGGCTTGAACCCAAGTCCATGGACTCTTTCCACTCTACCACACGCCTTCAGTGGGTCCTGCATGGGCCCTGGGACAGCTGCCACATCACCTGGGCAGACATACCTGGCAATGGCACTCACCGGCGCTGTGATGGGGGCCAAACCGCCTCACTTGTCTATACCTCAAGGCTTCACACGTCATACGGGACGTCGGGCCACTGCACACCTCGGATTCGGTAACCAAGCGACATGGCTCCGTAAGCCGTAAGGTGGGGTGCACATGTGGGCCTAGAGCTGTGGGGAAGAGGCAGCCTGCAGCAGATCTCGGGGTGGGGGCTGGGGAGCGGCAGAGAAAGCCAGGGCGGGGGACATGGGCTGGGCAGGGGTGAAGGAGCCCCAGCAGGTTCCGGGGAAGAGGAGCACACGGGGACCTGTGCCGGAGGAGTCGGGGCCAGGCGCAGGGAGAGAGGGGGCGCCCTGCTTGGGCCACACAGGGCAGAGCTGGGGCTGGGGGATCCAGAGGAGCTAACGGCGAGGAGCCAGGAGACCACACTTCTCCAGGACAGAGCGAGAAATGGCCATTTATTTATTTATATTGAGAGAGAAAGAGAGAGAGAGAGAGAGAGAGGGAGAGAGAATCCCAAGCAGGCTCTGCACTGGAGGCACAGAGTCCAATGCGGAGCTCAGTTTCTCGAACCGTGAGGTCATGACCTGAGCTGAAATCGAGAGTCGGACACTCAGCTGACTGAGCCACGCTGGCGCCCCTCTGAGGGGAATAATCAGATTTGTGCCACAGCATCCTCGGGAAGCTAAAGGTCATAATCCATGTGAGGCCGCCAAGCACAGGGCCTGGTGCACAGTAGGTGCTCAACAAACACCAGTCCGATCTCCCCTGTCCTCCTTTCTTCAACCCAGTGACCAGAGATGGAACCTACAGGTGGACTCGTAGAAACAGCGCTCTCTGTTCTCCCCTTGAAAGATAGTGAGCTCCCCATCCCTGGAGACATCCAAGGAAAAGTCAGATGACCCTGTGTCAGTGGAGGCAGGTGATAAATTTCAGACAGGGGCCTGGATTCAAGGCCAAAAGCCCTTCCAGCCCGCAGAATGCATAATTCTATGACTCTGCCAGCCCGGGTGTAATCAATCCTCCCCGCCCTGGTCTTTAGTAACCACGGCCTCGAACTTGGAGTCAGGAAGGCTGGAGGCTAAATCTTCGCTCGGCTTCTTCCATTTTCTTAGAAGCTGCCCCTTACCGAGAAGCGTCTAAGGTACCGCTGAGTGGCACCCACAGCTCCCCCCGCCCCCCACCCCAGGCAGCCCCCCGCCCCGAGCCCACCCCCAGCAGGTGTGTTTAGAGAAGTACATCCCAAGTCTCACCCCGTACATGTTCCCCAGCTCAATTACAGGCTCAATTTTCTTTCCTGTGTAATCCCCAAATCAATATGTGTTCATACATATTTAATCGGGCGGCTGTTTTTATTAGAGTGGGGATTAGTTTTACATCTTTCTCCCCACCGCTTAGAAGGCATCCGACACTCACGAGGAAGATGAGCAGATCGGTGAGGGAAGGGGTCTAACCGAGGGTCGGGCCTGGCACCCCGGCCAAGCCAGAGACCCTGAGAGCACTGCTCTGGGACCTGCCGTCCCTTCTGCGTGGGGCTGGGGTCCTGCCGCTTCCCAGCTTCCTCTCTCTGGGGCCCACCCTGCAGCCCAGCCCTCACCCTCAACTCCTGCTGGAGGTCCCCACCCAGGGCAGCTCCCTGGGGTCCTCCCAGACCTGCTCCCCACCTTCCCCCAGCCGAGAAGCCAGGAGAACAAGGGCCAGCCGCCTGTTAGAGGTCGGAGATCGGAGGTCACCTTCAGCCTTGCCTTCCAGAAGTAATAGATTTCTCCTTCCAACTCCAAGTCAAGGCTGAGCAGAATAAATTATCACCCTTCCGCTGCGTAATCACTGTCACACTCAGCCCCAGCTGCCATCTGCTTCCTCACCAGCATCCCCACCTAGCCAAGCTGGAAGGAAGGCGAGGGCACGAGGATCGGTAGGTCACCGTGCTGGCCAGAGAAGGACAAAGGCAAGAACACTCTGGGGGTTGGAGCGGGAGAGAGAAGGGCGGGACAGGTTCCTCGGTCCCCACTAGAACAGGGCCGTACCGGATTGGAAGAATAAATATTGTCAAAATGTCAATACTACCCAAAGCTATCTACACATTCAATGCAATCCCAATCAAAATTGCACCAGCATTCTTCTCGAAACTAGAACAAGCAATCCTAAAATTCATATGGAACCACAAAAGGCCCCGAATAGCCAAAGTAATGTTGAAGAAGACCAAAGCAGGAGGCATCACAATCCCAGACTTTAGCCTCTACTACAAAGCTGTCATCATCAAGACAGCATGGTATTGGCACAAAAACAGACACATAGACCAATGGAATAGAATAGAAACCCCAGAACTAGACCCACAAACGTATGGCCAACTCATCTTTGACAAAGCAGGAAAGAACATCCAATGGAAAAAAGACAGTCTCTTTAACAAATGGTGCTGGGAGAACTGGACAGCAACATGCAGAAGGTTGAAACTAGACCACTTTCTCACACCATTCACAAAAATAAACTCAAAATGGATCAAGGACCTGAATGTGAGACAGGAAACCATCAAAACCTTAGAGGAGAAAGCAGGAAAAGACCTCTCTGACCTCAGCCGTAGCAATCTCTTACTCGACACATCCCCAAAGGCAAGGGAATTAAAAGCAAAAGTGAATTACTGGGACCTTATGAAGATAAAAAGCTTCTGCACAGCAAAGGAAACAACCAACAAAACTAAAAGGCAACCAACGGAATGGGAAAAGATATTTGCAAATGACATATCGGACAAAGGGCTAGTCTCCAAAATCTATAAAGAGCTCACCAAACTCCACACCCGAAAAGCAAATAACCCAGTGAAGAAATGGGCAGAAAACATGAATAGACACTTCTCTAAAGAAGACATCCGGATGGCCAACAGGCAC